>NW_022437015.1:4141720-4245422 GCF_009761245.1 Sapajus apella
TTATGTGTGAATTTGATACTGCCATTTTGGTGCTAGCTGGGTGTTTTCCCCTTTAGTTGAGCTGGTACTTGTTGTTCCTTTATATGTGTAGAGCCTCTTTCAGGAGCTCTTGTAAAGCTGGCCTGCTGGTGATGAAATCTCGGAGTACTTGCATGTTCCCAAAGGATTTTATTTTTCCTTCACTTATGAAGTTTAGTTTGGCTGGATAGGAGATTCTGGGTTGAAAGTTGTTTTCTTTAAGGATGTTGAATATTGGCCCCCACTCTCTTCTGGCTTGTAGGGTTTCTGCTGAGAGATCTGATGTGAGTCTGATGGGCTTCCCTTTATGGGTAACCCGACCTTTCTCTCTGGCTGCCCTTAGTATTTTCTCCTTCATTTCGACCCTGGTGAATCTGACGATGATGTGCCTTGTGGTTGCCCTTCTTGACGAATATCTTTGTGGTGTTCTCTGTATTTCCTGGACTTGAATGTTTGCCTGCCTTGCTAGGTTGGGGAAGTTTTCCTGGATAATATCCCGAAGAGTATTTTCCAGCTTGGATTCATTCTCTTCGTCGCATTCGGGTACGCCTATCAGACGTAGATTAGGTCTTTTCACATAGTCCCACATTTCTTGGAGACTTTGTTCATTCCTTTTTACCCTTTTTTCTCCAGTCTTGCCATCCCGTTTTATTTCGTTGAGTTGATCTTCGACCTCTGATATCATTTCTTCTGCTTGGTCGATTCGGCTGTTGATACTTGTGCATGCTTCACGAATTTCTCGTGTTGCGTTTTTCAGCGCCATCAATTCACTTATATTCCTTTCTATTTTGTCCATTCTCGTTAGCATTTCGTCAAATGTTGTTTCAAGGTTCTTAGTTTCTTTGCATTTGGTTAGAACATGTTCTTTAAGTTCACAGAAGTTTCTTACTACCCACCTTATGAAGTCTGATTCTGTCATTTCATCACACTCGTTCTCCCTCCAACCTTGTTCCTTTGCTGGTGAGGAGTTGTGATCCCTTTTAGGAGGAGAGGTGTTCTGGTTTCGGGTGTTTTCATCCTTTTTGCGCTGGTTTCTTCCCATCTTTAAGGATTTATCCACCTGTCAACTTTGTAGTTGCTGGCTTTCAGATTGGGTCTCAAATCTTTCAGATTTATGTTCTGTTTGTTGATGATGAGGTTATTTCTGTTTCTTGGTTTTCCTTCTGACAGTCTGGCCCCTCTGCTGTAGGTCTGCTGAGGTTCACTCCAGGCTCTGCTTGCCTGGGGTTCACCTGCAGCAGCTGCTGAACAGCAAGGGTTGTTACCACTTGTCTTCTTCTGCTATCTTTGTCCCAGAAGGATACCCGCCTAGTGTCAATCTGGTCTCTGCTTTATGAGGTGTCTCTTTGGATATCTAGGGGTCAGGGAGCTGCTTGAGGAGACGGTCTCTTCTTTATAGGAGCTCAAATGGTGAGCTGTGAGCTCTGTTGTTGTTCATTCAGAGCTGCTGGGCAGGTACGTTTAGGTCTGCTGCAGCAGAACTCATAAACTGCTTTTTGTTCCCAGGTGCTCTGTCCCAGGGATTTAGAGCTTTATTCATGAGTTTCCGTTATGCTGCCGTCTTTTTTTTTTTCCTTCAGACCTGCCCAGCCCAGCAAGGAGGCAGCCTAGTCACTGTCGGCCTATAGCAGCTTTGCTGAGCTGCTGTGGGCTCCGCCCCGCTGCCGAGTGAACTTCCCTGCAGTCCTGTTTATATGGGTGTAGTTAGAACTGCTTTGGCGATGGTGGCCTGCCTCTGTTGAGGCGGAGTCTCTTTGCTGTGGCGGGTTGCCTTGGCAACGGTGGGCTGCGTCAGCAATGGCGGGTTGCCTTGGCAATGGCGGGCTGCCTCGGTAATGGCGGACGCCCCTCCCCCACAGAGCTGGACCATCCCGGGTTCAGCTGTGCTTGCTGTGAAACTCTCAATCCATAGTTTCTGGTTGCTGTTCTTTTGTGGGGGTGTGGCCAGCCGAGCCTGATCGCCTGGCTCCCTGCCTCAGAGCCTTTTTTAAGTTGGTGTTCCAGTCGCCTGTTGAAGAGGCGCCGGGGTCTGTTTGTTTTCCCCTGCAGCCACTCACTGCGCTGGCTTAAACAGCGGCACTGAGGTTTGTGGCCCTTTTTTTTTTTTTTTGCCCTGGAGTCTACTGTCCTGGTTCTCTGCTCAGTCCCACCCGCCTCGGCCTCCCAAAGTGCTGGGATTACAGGTGTGAGCCACCGCGCCCGGCCCAGTCCCCTTTTTGAGCCAGCGTACGGGCGACTTCCCGTGGCTCCAATCGCCAGCCATAAGGGCACCCTGACCGGTGTATTTTGTATGGAGAACCGCTGCTCCGGGGCGCCGACAAAGCAGCCATGCGGGGCAAAGCAGCGGCGCTGGCCGGCACAGCCGCGCTGGCCGAAACCGCCGCGCTGGCGACCTGTGGAGCTCCTCCGCCCAGGAATTTCCTAGTCTGTGGGCAATAAAAACGCGGCGTCCACTCACCCTCTGCGCTTTCACTGGGAGCTGCAATCCTGAGCTGTTCCTAAATGGCCATCTTGGATCGTCCCCCCCAATCCCAGTATTTTAAATTCCATTGTCAGGGATCATGGCAGATGGGAGGCATGACTAGATAGCAGCTTCAGACAGAGCAGAATGCGGAGGCTTGCACTGTGATTTTTAGCTCCAGATTGACTGCAAGAACAAACCAGCAATCCAAGAGGACCCACAGACACTGACCCACACTCTGAAGAAAGTGGACTGCTCCTACAGGACCCAGGAGACTCCAAAATACTGTGAGTGTCCCAACTGCAGAAGTGGGAAAGGGAGACCCTCCTCTCCTAAACCCACACCCCCCACTGGAGAAGCTGAAGCTCTGTTAGCAAGAGAAATTTCCATCTTTACCTGGAGCTGAGTCAAGTTAGAGAGTCAAGTGAAATACAAGGGTAGAGGAAGCAGCAGAAACGTCCTAGGAACTTGCTGGTTCCCCAAGCAGCCTATTTCTTCCTGGAACCACAGGGATCTATTCGGAGGCTGGCCAAAGAAGCAGGGAGTAAAATTCCACAGAGAGGAGAATGAAACTGGATTCTCATCTCTCACCTTATGCAAAAATCAACTTGAGATGGATTAAGGACTTAAACCTAAGACCTGAAGCTATAAAAATTCTAGAAGATAACATTGGTAAAACTCTTCTAGACATTGGCTTAGGGAAGGATTTCATGACCAAGAACCCAAAAGCAAATGGAATAAAAACAAAGATAAACAGCTGGGACCTAATTAAACTAAAGAGCTTTTGCACAGCAAAAGGAACAGTCAGTAGAGTAAATAGACAACCCACAGAATGAGAGAAAATATTCACAAATTATACATCTGACAAAGGACTAATATCCAGAATCTACAACATACTCAAACAAGTCAGTAAGAAAAAAAAAACAAAGAATCCCATCAAAAAGTGGGCTAAGGACATGAATAGACAATTCTCAAAAGAAGATATAAAAGGCCGGGCACAGTGGCTCATGCCAGTAATCCCAGAACTTTGGGAGGCTGAGACAGGCTGATCACAATGTCAAGAGATCGAGACCATCCTGGCCAATGTGGTGAAACCTTGTCTCTACTAAAAATACAAAAATTAGCCAGGCATGGTGGCAGACACCTGTAGTCCCAGCTACTTAAGAGGCTGAGGCAGGAGAATCACTTGAACCCAAGAGGCAGAGGTTGCAGTGAGCTGAGATGATGCCACTGCATCCAGCCTGGGTGACAGAGTGAAACTCCGTCTCGAGAAGAAAAAAAAAAAAAAAAGAAGATATACTAATGACCGGGGAAATGTAAATCAAAACCTCAATGCGATACCCCCTTACTCCTGCAAGAATGATTATCATCAAAAAGTCAAATAACAGTAGATGTTGGCAAGGATGCAGTGATCAGGAAACTTCTACACTGCTGGTGGGAATGTAGATGGGTATAGCCACTAGGGAAAACAGTGTGGAGATTCCTTAAAGGACCAAAAGTAGAACTACCTTTGGATCCCACAATCTCACTACTTGGTATATACCCAAAGGAAAATAAAACATTATTTGAAAAAGATACTTGCACATGCATGTTTATAGCAGTACAATTTACAATTGCAAAATCATGGGACCAACCCAAATGCCCATCAATCTCCAAGTGGATAAAGAAACCGTGATATATATGTGTGTGTGTGTGTGTGTGTGTGTGTGTGTGTGTATAACGGAATGCTATGCAGCCATAAAAAGGAATGAATTATGAATTAACAGCATTTTCCAGGACCTGGATGGGATTAGAGACTTATTCTAAGTGAAGTAACTCAGGAATGGAAAACCAAACATTGTATGTCCTCACTGATATGATATAATGGACTTTGGGACACAATGGAAGGAAGGCTGGGTAGGGGCGAGGGATAAAAGACTACAAATATGGTGCAATGTATACTGCTTGGGTGATATGTGAACCAAATGTCACAAGTCACCACTAAAGAACTTACTCATGTAACCAAATACCACCTCTACCCCAATAACTAGAAAAATATAAATAAGAATAATAATTAAATAAATAAATTACATTGTCACAACTTTGTTATTTTAGAACTTAATGGCTTTTTGGTCTCCCATAACTGCATTAGAAAATGTAACTCCTTCTAGAAAGAGATAGTTCTTAAACTGTTAGCCACTTACACTTGAGGAATTGGTTAGACATTCATTGGTAGTCACTTTCAAAAGTACTATGATTAAGACATTCTCTGGATAGTACTAGTGTATACCTATTCTGGCATGGTTATTAATAGTAGTCCATTTACTCTCAACTTGTCCTGGTTTGAATGATAAATTATAAGTTTCCTTGCCACAACATCTGCTATTACATTATACATTTGGGTTTTCCAAGCCCAACACTCCCAATGTTGATTAGTTCTTTCTAAGCATTATGCCGACAATACAGAGGCTCCCACTAAGTGGACAGTACTGCCTGAATGTGGCTTGATGAGGAAAGTTTTAGGCAAGCAGAAGTTGGTGGATAATACTTAGAACACAGATAACACTTGAGGTTAAATTGAAAAGTTTCAATACTAGCTAATCATGTCTTACTAACAGTTTTGTTTTGTTTTGTTTTGTTTTGTTTTTGTACTTGAAGTTCTGGGGTACATGTGCAGATCCCGCAGGATTGTTGCATAGATACACACATGCCATGGAGGTTTGCTGTCTCCATTACCCCATCACCTACATCAGGCATTTCTCCCAATGTTATCCTTTCAAAACCTCCCCACCCCCTTCTGTCCCTCTCCTACCCCCCATTGCCAATAGACCCCAGTGTGTGATGTTCCCCTCCCTGTGCCCATGTGTTCTCATTGTTCAACACCCACCTATGAGTGAGAACATGTGGTGTTTGGTTTTCTGTTCTTGTGTCAGTTTGCTCAGAGTGATGGTTTCCAAATCCACCCATATCTCTGGAAAAGACATGAACTCATCCTTTTTTATGGCTGCATAGTATTCCTTGGTGTATATGTGCCACATTTCCTTTCTCCAGTCTATCATTGATGGGGATTTAGGTTGGATCCAGATCTTTGCTATTGTAAACAGTGCCACAATGAACATACATGTGCATGTGTCTTTGTAACAGAACAATTTATAATCCTTCGAGTATATACCCAGTAATGGGATTGCTAGGTCAAATGGCATTGATTCTAGATCCTTGAGGAATCATCACGCTGTCTTCCGCAATGGTTGAACTAATTTACACTCCCACCAACAGTGTAGAAATGTTCCTATTTCTCCACATTCTCTCCAGCATCTGTTGTCTCCAGATTTCTTAATGATCGCCATTCTAACTGGCATGAGATGGTATCTCAATGTGGTTTTCGTTTGCATTTCTCTAATTACCAGTGATGATGAGCATTTTTTCTTATGTTTGTTGGCCTCATAAAGGTCCTCTTTTGAAAAGTATCTGTTCATATCTTTTGCCCACTTTTGAATTGGTTTGTTTTTTTCTTGTAAATCTGCTTTCGTTCTTTGTAGATTCTGGATATTAGCCCTTTGTCAGATGGTAGGTGGCAAATATTTTTTCCTGTTGTTGGTTGCTGATTCACTCTGATGATTATTTCTTTTGCTGTGCAGAAACTCTGAAGTTTAATTAGATCGCATGTTTTTATTATGGCTTTTGTTGCCATTACTTTTGGTGTTTTAGTCATGAAGTCCTTGCCTATGCCTATGTCCAGAATGGTTTTGCCTAGGTTTTCTTCTAGAGTTTTTATGGTGTTAGGTGTTACGTTTAAATCTTTTATCCAACTGAAGTTAATTTTAGTGTAAGTTGTAAGGAAGGGGTCCAGTTTCAGCTTTCTGCACATGGCCAGCCGGTTCTCCCAACACCATTTATTATACAGGGAATCCTTTCCCCATTGCTTGTTTTTGTCAGGTTTGTCAAAGAGCAGATGGTTGTAGACGTGTGGCATTACTTCCAAGGCCTCTGTTCTGTTCCATTGTTCTATATCTCTGTTTTGGTACCAGTGCCATGCTGTTTTGATTAATGTAGCCTTGTAGTATAGTTTGAATTCAGGTAGCATGATGCCTCCAGCTTTGTTCTTTTTGCTTAGGATTCTCTTGGCTATGTGGGCTCTGTTTTGGTTCCATATGAAGTTTAAAGTGGTTTTTTCCAGTTCTGTGAAGAAGGTCAATGGTAGCTTGATGGGGATAGCATTGAATCTACAAATTACTTTGGTCAATATGGCCATTTTCATGATATTGCTTATTCCTAACCAGGAGCATGGAATATTTTTCCATCTGTTTGTGTCCTTATTTCCTTGATCAGTGGTTTGTAGTTCTCCTTGAAGAGGTCCTTCACATCCTTTGTTAGTTGTATTCCTAGGTATTTTATTCTCTTTGTAGCAATTGTGAATGGGACTTCACTCATGATTTAGTTCTCTGTCTGTTATTGGTGTATAGGAATGCTTTTGATTTCTGTACCTTGCTTTTGTATCCTGAGATTTGGCTGAAGTTGCTTATCAGACTAAGGAGGTTTTGGGCTGAGACAATGGGGTCTTCTAAACATACGATTGTCATCTGCAAATAGAGAAAATTTGACCTCCTCTTTTCGTAATTGAATACCCTTTATTTCTTTTTCTTGCCTGATTGTTCTGGCTAGAACTTCCAGTACTATATTGGATAGGAATGGTGAGAGAGGGCATTCTTGTTGCTCTTGTTGCATTGGTCCTTTTACCATAATGTAATGCCCTTATTTGTCTCTTTTGATCTTTGTTGGTTTAAAGTCCTTTTTATGGAGACTAGGATTGCAACACTTGGTTATTTGGCTCTGCATTTGCTTGGTAAATTTTCTTCCATCCCTTTATTTTGAGACTATGTGTTTCTTTGCACGTGACATGTGTCTCCTGAATACAGCACACTGATGGGTCTTGATTGCCAGTCTGCGTCTTTTGATTGTGGCATTTAGGCCATTTACATTTAATGTTAATATTGTTATGTGTGGATTTGATCCTGTCATTTTGTTACTGGCTGCTTGTTTTGCTGATTAGTAGATGCAGCTTCTTCGTTGCATCATTGATCTTTACCATTTGGTATGCTTTTGAAGTGTCTGGTAGTGGTTGTTTCTTTCCCTGTTTAGTATTTCTTTCAGAAGCTCTTGTAAGGCAAGTGGTAGTGAAGAAATCTCTCAGCAATTGTTTGTCCATAAAGGATTTTATTTCCCCCTCACTTATGAAAGTTAGTTTGGCTTGATATGAAATTTTGGGTTGAAAGTTCTTTTCTTTAAGGACGTTGAATATTGGCCCCCACTCTCTTCTGGCTTCTGGATTTCTTTTTTTTTCTTCTTTTCAATTTTTTTTTTTTTTTTGCATTTTAGGCTTTGCAGTACAAGTAACGAACATGCAAGATTGTTGCATAGGTACACAAATGGCAGTGTGATGTGCTGCCTTCCTCCCCATCTGGTATTTCTCCCCATGCTATCTCTCCCCAACTCCCCATCCCCCACTGTTCCTCCCCTATTTCCCCCTGACAGACCCCAGTGTGTGATGCTCCCCTCCCTGTGTCCATGAGTTCTCATTCTTCAACACCCACCTGTGAGTGAGAACATATGGTGTTTGATTTTCTGTTCTTGTGTCAGTTTGCTGAGAATGATGGTTTCCAGGCTCATCCATGTCCCTACAAAGGACACGAACTCATCTTTTTCATGGCTGCATAGTATTTCATGGTGTATATGTGCCACATTTTCCCTGTTCAGTCTATCATTGATGGGCATTTGGGTTGGCTCCAGGTCTTTGCTATTGTAAACAGTGCTGCACTAAACATTTGTGTGCATGTGTCCTTATACTAAAACGATTTATAATCCTTTGGATATATATATTCAGTAATGGGATTGCTGGGTCAAATGGAATTTCTATGTCTAGGACCTTGAGGAATCACCACACTGTCTTCCACAACAGGTGAACTAATTTATACTCCCACCAACAGTGTAAAAGTGCTCCTATTTCTCCACATCCTCTCCAGCATCTGTTGTCTCCAGATTTTTTAATGATCCCATTCTAACTGATGTGAGATGATATCTCAATGTAGTTTTGATTTGCATTTCTCTAATGACCAGTGATGATGAGCATTTTTTTCATATGTTTGTTGGCCTCATGAATGCCTTCTTTTGTAAGGTGGCTGTTCACGTGCTTTGCCCACTTTTGAATGGGCTTGTTTGTTTTTTTCTTGTAAATCTGTTTTAGTTCTTTGTAGATTCTGGATATAAGCCCTTTGTCAGATGGGTAGTTTGGAAAAATTTTTTTCCATTCTGTTCATTGCCAATTCACTCTAATGACTGTTTCTTTTGCTGTGCAGAAGCTGTGGAGTTTGATTAGATCCTCTTTGTCTATTTTGGCTTTTGTTGCCAATGCTTTTGGTGTTTTGGTCATGAAGTATTTGCCTACGCCTATGTGCTGGATGGTTTTGCCTAGGTTTTCTTCTAAGGTTTTTAGGTGTGAGGTCTTATGTTTAAGTCTTTAATCCATCGGAAGTTAATTTTAGTGTAAGGTGTCAGGAAGGGGTCCAGTTTCTGCTTTATGCACATGGCTAGTCAGTTCTCCCAACACCATTTATTAAACAGAGACTCATTTCCCCATTGCTTGTTTTTTTGTCAGGTTTGTCAAAGATCACATGGTTGTAGATGTGTGATGTTGCCTCTGAGGCCTCTGTTCTGTTTCGTTGGTCTACATCTCTGTTTTGGTACCAGTACCAAAATGCTGTTTCAATTACTATACCTTGTAGTATAAAGCAGTGTGTAGAGGAATGATTTCATGCTGTTTTGATTACTGTACCCTTGTAGTATAGTTTGAAGTCAGGTAGTGTGATGCCTCGTGCTTTGTTTTTTTGTTGTTTTTTTGCTTAGAATTGACTTGGCTATGCGGGCTCTCTTTTGGTTCCATATGAAGTTTAAGGTGGTTTTTCCAGTTCTGTGAAGAAGCTCATTGATAGCTTGATGGGGATAGCATTGAATCTGTGAATTACTTTCGGCAGTATGGACATTTTCACGATATTGAGTCTTCCTAAACATGAACATGGAATGTTTCTCCATCTGTTTGTGTACTCTCTTATTTCCTTGAGCAGTGGTTTGTAGTTCTCCTTGAAGAAGTCCTTTACATCATTTGTTAGTTGTATTCCCAGGTATTTTATTCTCTTGGTAGCAATTGTGAATGGCAGTTTGATCCTTTAAATCTGGCTCTCTTTAAATCTGTTATTGGTGTATAGGAATGCTAGTGATTTTTGTACATTGGTTTTGTATCCTGAGACTTTGCTGAAGTTGCTTATCAGTTTCAGGCGATTTTGGGCTGAGATGATGGGGTCTTCTAGATATACAATCGTGTCATCTGCAAATAGAGACAATTTGAATTCCTCCTTTCCTATTTGAATACCCTTTATTTCATTTTCTTGCCTGATTGCTCTGACTAGAACTTCCAGTACTACATTGAATAGGAGTGGTGAGAGAGGACATCCTTGTTTAGTGCCAGATTTCAACGGGAATGCTTCCAGCTTTTCCCCATTCAGTATGCTATTGGCTGTTGATTTGTCATAAACAGTTTTTATTATTTTGAGATATGTTCCATAAATACCTAGTTTATTGGGGGTTTTTAGCATAAAGGGCTGTTGAATTTTGTCAAAGGCCTTCTCTACATCAATTGAGATAATCATGTGGTTTTTGGATTTGGTTCTGTTTATTTGGTGAATTACGTTTATAAACTTGCATATGTTGAACCAGACTTGCATCCCTGGGATGAAGCCTACTTGATCATGGTGGATAAGCTTTTTGATGTGCCATTGCGATCAGTTTGCCAATATTTTACTGAAGATTTTTGCATCTATGTTCATCATGGATATTGGCCTGAAGTTTTCTTTTCTTGTTAAGTCTCTGCTGGGTTTTGGTATCAGGATGATATTGGTCACATAAAATGATTTGGAAAGGATTCCCTCTTTTTGGATTGTTTGGAATAGTTTCAGAAGGGGTGGTACCAGCTCCTCTTTGTATGTCTGGTAGAATTCGGCTGTGAACCCATCTGGACCTGGGCTTTTTTTTGGGGGGGTAGACTCTTAATCGCTGCCTCAACTTCAGACCTTGTTATTGGTCTATTCAGGGTTTCGACTTTTTCCTGGTTTACGCTTGGGAGGATGCAAGTGTCCAGGAATTTACCCATTTCTTCCAGGTTTACTAGTTTATGTGCATAGAGATGTTTGTTATAATCTCTGATGATGGTTTGTATTTCTGTGGAATCTGTGGTGATATCCCCTTTATCGCTTTTTATTGCATCTATTTGATTACTCTCTTTTCTTTTATATTAATCTGGCTAGGGGTCTATTCTTTTGATCTTTTCAAAAAACCATATCCTAGATTTATTGATTTTTTGAAGGGGTTTTTGTGTCTCTATCTCCTTCATTTCTGCTCTGATCTTAGTTTTTTCTTGTTTTCTGCTAGGGTTTGAGTTTTTTTGGTCTTGCTCCTCTAGCTCTTTCAATTTTGATGATAGGGTGTCAATTTTAGACCTTTCCTTGCTTCTCATATGAGCATTTATTGGTATATGTGTTCCTCTACACACTGCCTTAAATGTGTCCCAGAGATTCTGGTATGTTGTGTCTTCATTCTCGTTGGTTTTGAAGAACATCTTTATTTCTGCCTTCCTTCATTGTTTATCCAGTCAACATTCAAGAGCCAGTTGTTCAGTTTCCATGAAGCTGTGCGGTTCTGAGTTAGTTTCTCAATTCTGAGTTCTAACTTGATTTCACTGCAGTTTGAGAGACTGTTTGTTATGATTTCCGTTCTTTTGCATTTGCTGAGGAGTGATTTACTTCCAATTATATGGTCAATTTTAGAGTAGGTGTGATGTGGTGCTGAGAAGAATGTACATTCTGTGGATTTGGGGTGGAGGGTTCTGTAAATGTCTATTAGGTTTGCTTGGTCCAGGTCTGAGTTCAAGTCCTGGACATCCTTGTTAATTTTCTGTCTCGTTGATCCATCTGATATTAACAATGGGGTGTTAAAGTGTCCCACGATTATTGTGTGGGAGTCTAAGGCTCTTTGTAAGTCATTAAGAACTTGCTTTATGTATCAGGGTGCTCCTGTATTGGGTGCATATATATTTAGGATTGTTAGCTCTTCTTGTTGCATTGATCCTTTTACCATTATGTAATGTCCTTCTTTGTCTTTTTTGATCTTTGTTGGTTTAAAGTCTATATTACCTGAGATGAGAATTGCAACCCCTGCTTTTTTTTTTTTTTTTTTTTTCTCTCCTTTTGCTAGGTAAATATTCCTCCATCCCTTTATTTTGAGCCTTTGTGTATCCTTACATGTGAGATGGATTTCCTGGATACAGCACACTGATGGGTTTTGGCTTTTTATCCAATTTGCCAGTCTGTGTCTTTTGATTGGGGCATTTAGCCCATTTACATTTAGGGTTAATATTGTTATGTGTGAATTTGATACTGCCGTTTTGATGCTAGCTGGCTGTTTTGCCCGTTAGTTGAGGCAGTTTCTTCATTGTGTTGATGCTCTTTACCATTTGGTATGTTTTTGGAGTGGCTGATACTGGTTGTTCCTTTCTATGTTTAGTGCTTTTTTCAGGAGCTCTTGTAAAGCAGACCTGGTGGTGATGAAATCTCTTAGTACTTGCTTGTTTGTAAAGGATTTTATTTTTCCTTCACTTTTGAAGCTTAGTTTGGCTGGATAGGAGATTCTGGTTTGAAAGTTCTTTTCTTTAAGGATGTTGAATATTGGCACCCACTCTCTTCTGGCTTGTAGGGTTTCTGCTGAGAGATCTGATGTGAGTCTGATGGGCTTCCCTTTGTGGATAGCCCGACCTTTCTCTCTGGCTGCCCTTAGCATTTTCTCCTTCATTTCAACCATGGTGAATCTGACAATTATGTGCCTTGGGGTTGCTCTTCTTGAGGAATATCTTTGTGGTGTTCTCTGTATTTCCTGGACTTGAATATTTGCCTGCCTTGGTAGGTTGGGGAAGTTCTCCTGGATAATATCCTGAAGAGTATTTTCCAGCTTGGATTCATTCTCTCCATCACATGCAGGTACACCTATCAAATGTAGATTATGTCTTTCCACATAGTCCCATATTTTTTGGAAACTTTGTTCATTGCTTTTTACCCTTTTTTCTCTAAGCTTGTCTTCTTGTTCTATTTCATTGAGTTGATCTTTGACCTCTGATATCCTTTCTTCTGCTTGGTCAATTCCGCTGTTGAAACTTGTGTATGCTTCGTGAAGTTCTCGTATTGTGTTTTTCAGCTCCATCAATTCACTTTTATTCCTAAGTTGTTTATTCCTGTTAGCATTTCGTCAAATCTTTTTTCAAGTTCTTAGTTTCTTTGCATTGGGTTAGAACATGTTCTTTTAGCTCACAGAAGTTTCTTATTACCCACCTTCTGAAGCCTGATTCTGTCAATTCATCACACTCATTCTCCATCCTGCCTTGTTCCCTTGCTGGTGAGGGGTTGTCATCCCTTGTAGGAGGAGAGGGCTCTGATTTCTAGTGTTTTCATCCTTTTTGCACTGGTTTCCTCCCACCTTTGTGTATTTATCCACCTGTCATCTTTGTAGTTGTTGACTTTCAGATTGGGTCTCTGAGTGGACGTCCAGTTTGTTGATGATTAAGTTATTTCTTTCTGTTTCTTAGTTTTCCTTTCACCAGTCAGGCCCCTCTGCTGTAAGACTGCTGAGGTCCACTCCAGGCCCTGCTTACCTGGGGATCACCTGCAGCAGCTGCAGAACAGTAAGAGTTGCTGCCAGTTTCATCTGCTCTCTTTGTCCCTGAAGGATACCCACCTGATGTCAGTCTGAGCTCTCCTTTATGAGGTGACTCTTTGGATATATGGGGTTCAGGGAGCTGCTTGACGAGACAGTCTGTCCTTTATAGGAGCTCAAATGCTGAGCTGTGAGCTCCATTGTTCATTCAGAGTTGCTGGGCAGGTATGTTTAAGTCTGCTGCAGCTGAACTCATAACCCCCCTTTTTTTTCCCCAGGTGCTCTGTCCCGGTGAGTTAGGGTTTTACTTATGAGTTTCTGTTGTGTTGCTGGGTTTTTTCAGGGCTGCCCTGCCCAGCGAAGAGCCAGCCTAGTCACTGTCTGCCTGCAGAGGCTTTCAGAGCTATTGTGGGCTCCATCCAGCTGCCATGTGAACTTCCCTGCAGTCCTGTTTATACGGGTGTAGTTAAAATTGCCTCGGCAATGGCGGCTCACCTCTGTAATGGCAGACCCTCTCTGTAATGGTGGGCTGCCTCGGCAACAGCGGTCTGCCTCAGCAACGGTGGACTACCACCATAGCGGTGGACTGCCTTGGTAATGGCAGACGCCCCTCCCCCACAGAGCTGGACCATCCCGGGTTCAGCTGTGCTTGCTGTGAAACTCTCAATCCAAGCGTTTCAGATTGCTGTTTTTTTGTGGGGGTGGGGCCAGCCAAGCCTGATCACCTGGCTCCCTGCCTCAGAGCCTTTTTTTTTTTTTTTGTCTCCCAGGTGTTCCAGTCACCTGTTGAAAAGGTGCCGGGATCTGTGTGATTTCCCCTGCGGCAACCCACTGCGCCAGCTGTGCTGAGATTCTTGACGCTTTTTTGCCTGGGAATCTCCTGGCCTGGCTCCATCTTTCAGTCCCCTTTTCTATCAGTTGAATGGGTGACTCTGTCTTCCCCAAGCTCCAGTTGCCAGCTAAAATTGTTCCTGGACCCATGTATTTTGTATGGAGAACCGTTGCACCAGGGCACCGGCCAAAACAGCTGCACTGGCCAAAACAGCCACACTGGTGACCTGTGGGGCTCCTCCGCCTGGGAATCTCCTGGTCTGTGGGCAATAAAAATCTGTCTGGAAATGTGGCATCCACTCACCCTCCGCACTTTTGCTGGGAGCTGCAATCCTGAGCTGCTCCTAGTTAGCCATCTTGGATCCGTCCCAGCTTGTAGGATTTCTGCTGAGAGATCCGCTGTGAGTCTGATGGGCTTTCCTTGTGGGTGACCTGACCTTTCTCTCTGGCTGCTGTTAGCATTTTTTCCTTCATTTCAACCCTGGTGAATCTGATGATTATGTGCCTTGGGGTTGCTCTTCTTGAGGAATATCTTGGTGGTGTTCTCTGTATTTCCTGGATTTGGATGTTGGCCTGCCTTGCTAGGTTGGGGAAGTTCTCCAGGATAATATCCTGAAGAGTGTTTTCCAGCTTGTATTCATTCTCCCGTCACATTTGGGTACACCAATTAAGCATAGATTAGGTCTTTTCACATAAACTCATATTTCTTGGAGGCTTTGTTCACTTCTTTTCACTCTTTTTTCTCTAATCTTGACTTCTTATTTTATTTCATTGAGTTGATCTTCAATCTCTTATATCCTTTCTTCTGCTTGATCAATTCAGCTATTGAAACTTGTGTGTGCTTCACAAAGTTCTTGTGCTGTGTTTTTCAGCCCCATCAAGTCATTTATGTTCTTCTCTAAGCTGGTTACTCTAGTTAGCATTTCATCTAACCTTTAGTCAAGGTTTTTAGTTTCTTTGCATTGGGTTAGAACATGTTCCTTTAGTTCACAAAAGTTTGTTATTACCCACCTTCTGAAGCCTGCTTCTGTCAATTTGTCAAACTCATTCTCCATCCTGTTTTGTTCCCTTGCTGGTGAGGGGTTGTGATCTCTTGAAGGAGGAGAGGCATTCTGGTCTTTGATGATTTCATCCTTTTTACACTGGTTTCTTCCCATCTTCATGGATTTATCGACCTTTGATCTTTGATGTTGGTGATTTAGGATGGGGTCTCTGAGGGGACATCCTTTCTGTTGCTATTGAAGCTATTTCTTTTTGTTTTCCTTCTAACAGTCAGGTCCCTCTGCTGTAGGACTGCTGGAGGTCCACTCTAAACCTTGCTTGCCTGGAAATCACCTGTGGGGGTTACAGATCAGCAAGTATTGCTGACTGATCTTTCCTCTAGTAGTTTCATCCCAGAAGGGCATCTGCCAGGTGACAGCCAGAGCTCTCCTGTATGAGGCATCTTTTTGGTTCTACCAGGGTAAGTGAGCCGCTTGAGGAGGCAGTCTGTCCCTTGTCTGCCTGCAGAGGTGCTGCTAGTCTGTCACACACTCATTCCAGCTGATGTGTAAGCTTTCTCTGGCTTTTGTTTACAGAGGTAGACCTGCCTCAGCAATTGTAGGCAGCCTTGCCCCCACTGAGCTCAATCTTCCTGGGTTGAGCTCTAACTGATATGCTGGCTGCAAAACTCTCAATCAAGAGGGCTTCCATTTGCTGGTCTGTTGGGGGGTGGGACTCACCAGCCATATCACCTGCCTCCCTGCTTTCAGCTCCCCCTCTTTCTGTGGAGTGGGTAGCTCTGTCCTGCAGGCACTCTTGTTGCGAGTCAAAACGTTCACCCAGATCTGTGCCGACAACCCGAAGCATCTGCCAGAGCTGCTGCTCAGCTTTATGTTGGTAACTCACAGAGCTTTTTCAGCCTGGTGGGGATCTCCTGGTCTGTGCGTTGCAGAGGGCATGGGAGAAGCACAGTATCTGAACCAGAGTGCCGGGGAGGGGGGCATTCCCTGATCCTCTGGTCAGTTGCATTTCTTGGGTGAGGTAGTGTCCCACCCTGCTACAGTTTGCCCTCCTTAGGCTACACCCACTGTCCAACCAGTTCCATTGAAATGAACCTGGTATCTCAATTGGAAATGCAGAGATCACTCACCTTCTGCGTTTCTCTTGCTGGGAGCTGGCCTCCAGGCTGTTCCTATTCAGCCACCTTGTTGGGTGGATCACCTGTAATCCCAGCTACTTGGGAGGCTGAGGCAGGAGAATCGCTTGAACCCAGGAGGCGGAGGTTGTGGTGAGCTGAGATCATGCCATTGCATTCCAGCCTGGGCAACAAGAGTGAAATTCTGTCATTTCTAAGCTTCCAGAGTCCTGGCATCTTAGCTGTGGATCTCCAGTGCCAGGTCACAAGGCCACAGAGGCTGGGCCTCCAGGAGCAGAGGACACAGAACCGTGAAGACAAAACCCAGAACTCCAGCTGTAGCAAGAAAGCTACTAACAGTTTTATACATTTAAAGGCTACAGTGAAGAATGAACTTTAAAAAAAAAAGAAAACTACATACGTATCTTCAATGTCAGCACCTGTAACACACCACCTCACTTATTTGTTTACATGAGTGACTCTGCTAGACTTTGATGCCTCCTTAGCAAGTCACACCTTTAAGGTAAAAGCAGCAGAGTAACATTTTAAAAAGTCACTCAATAGACTTTCTCTTCTCAGTCATTTGTATTGTCAGCCCAGACCAGGGTTTCTCCACCTCAGCATTCTTGACATTGTGAGGGGCTGTCCTGTGCATTGTAGGATGTTGAGCAGTATCCATGGCCCCCATGCACAAGATGCCAATAGCACCATCCCTCAGTTGTGACAATAAAAATGTCTCCAGATATAGTCAAATGTTCCTTGGAGGAAAAAAATCAACCCTTATTGAGTAGTTAGGACTGAAAAAGGAGACAAGGAAAGTAGGCCTGAGAGCAGCCTCACAGGGGTTTGCATGCTCTTCTCTTGCAGGATGTAGATAAAGCAGAAGAGGGTTCCTAAGCCAACCTGTGAGAGAAGAGGAGATTAATGAGCTAATGTAGAGGGACCTCCTCACTAGAGGATGGCCTAGCAACATCTATGGTCCTCAGAAGCAAGTGAATACACATTGCCCAAAAGACCAGGTAGTCTGACATAATGACAATTACAGTAATTGCTGAAAAAAAATCACCACATGGGTGTGAGGGCTCAGAACAAAGTTAAGCTCTGTAATATTATTAAAAAAAAAAAAAAAAAAAAAAAAGTTACATTTTTGTGCTGCTTTGTGACTATTCCATTCCTATTGCTCCATAGTCTTAGAAATTTCAAAAAAGTGATGAGTGGTTTTCTTAGCATTCATTTGCTTAGATTTCAGAACCTCCAAAATACTTGCCCTGTATCTTTTTTGTACAGAGGAATAGCTGCTTTCAGCTCTATGTGAATCTCCTCTGCTTTTACCCTGTTTCAGATGAATAAAGAAACATGTCCACCACATCACAATTCTATATGTTTACTTAGGCTGGATGCTCCAGAATCTCTATAGTTGATGCCCTGTGATTTTGCTTTCTTGTTGGAAGATTTTTCTCTCCACTTTTTTCCTCTCATACCTAATTTCCCTGCTCTTTGGAGTGTATGGCTGTGTAAAAGTTAATTTACTTTTTATTGTTCAAAATTGTCTCTTACAGATCCTGGCAGTTTTTAATCAGCTTTAGAACCTGATTTCTGCCACAAACTTCTTATAAAAGCCATGCCTTTCTTCTTCAAAACTCCAAACTTCTTATAGAAGCCATGCTCTTTCTTTTTCTTCATTTTATTTTATACAATGAACTACAAATGCATGCTTCAATATGTACAGACCACTGACAACCAGATAGGAACTTTGTAACATCCCTTTGGGAGCTCAGGCTTGAGCTGAACCACCTTTCTAGCTGCCAGGCCAAATACGTTCCCACAATGCTGTCTTGTTAGAGGATCTGGAGGAACCAGTTGTGCTGGAGTAAGGGAAAAAGAAGAAAAAAGCAAGGGGGAGTTTAATTATGGAGAAAACTCAAACACTGCAAGTTGATCATTAAGGAGATCGTTAAGATAGCCCTAATGATCTCCAGTTATCTGAATTCACTTAACCATATCAGCCTCTTGGGCTTTGCTTAAGGTATACCCCATGCCTGTGTGATTTCCTTCTCTTTTCTACCTAATAAATCCTTAAGACCCAGCTCAAGCTTTAGTTCTTCTAGGAAGTCTATCTCTTTTCCTTTAGCCTCAAGGATCTCTCCCATCTCTGATTTTCTACAACACTTACTGTCACTTAGCACTTAGCACAGAATGACCTGTAACATATCCTGTTCTTCTGTCTTTGTTAGTTAATTTTTTCTGAAAGCTCCTTAAGAAAAAATGATAATGTAGAGTGATTTTCCATATTCTTCATAGCAGGCACACAGCAAACAATTTATAATAAGGGCATATTCACTGAATAATAGAACAAGGGACTTGGCATAGGAGCAGAATATCAGGTGGCCATGCTTTCTTAGAAAGGTATGTTTTTGTAACCTTAACAGAGGATCTTGTCCACGATAGGGTCTTAATAAAGTCAGTCTAATTTCTAAAAGTTTTCTCTAAGAGAGGACTGGCTTCAAGCTGCCTTCAGGCTCTGAGACCTTGTTCCCTTATACAATAACAGCTAATACTGATGGAGAATATATGCTAGGCACCAATATAAGTGCTTTGTGTGAATTACATCATTTTAAATTTCTAAGCCTTATGAGGCAAGTTAAATGGTTATTTTACAGAGTGAGAAACTAAAGCACAATAAAGTTAAGTAATTTTTTCAAGGTCATATACCTAGTAAGTATGAGAACTTCAATGAAAACCTATGAAGTCTGACCCCAGAGCATACTTTTTGTCATTTTGTGGCACTTCTGCCATTAGTTGGAAGCAGATAGACAATATCTATAAATAATTATAATCAGAATTTTAAATGACAGTATGCAAAGGATGTAGGTTAAAAAAAAGTTGGCACAAACAAATAACCTTGTCATAGACACAAAATCAGTACCATATAGGTAAGTATTCACATGATGCTGCCTGCCACCTCTGGGCAAACCATTTAACACTAAGGAAAGTTAGAACTATCACCAGCTTCGAAGGAAGAGGGTTTTCAACAAGAAATTTACTTCAAGGTGGGGAGGAGAAACATATTTAAGTGACTAAGGAGCTGCAAAAGAAATTAACAGGAAGATGTTTTCAGAATTCAAAAAAGTGAAATGTCTTTAAGAATATTTCCTAATTTCAAAATAATATAAAGTTTTTGTCCCCTCAATGTGTTTAATTTCTCTATAGTTAGGCCCTGTCAACACATGTACAGGCAGGCCAGTTTTAGCTGATGGTCCATAACAGGTAATTCAAATTAAGTTGGCTACTACAGTGATTATTTATTGCTGTGTAATAAACCACTTCAAAACTTAGTAGAATAATCATTTTATCATTCTTACAAATATTAGAGATGAAGAATTTGTGCTGGACTCAGCTGAGGGCGTCTTCTGCTGGACTCTCCTGGGTCAACCATATGACTATATTTATTCAGTAGCTCAGCTGAGGCTGGGTAGTCTAAGATGGTCTCATTCATGTGTATGGCACTTGGTGTTCTCTGTCAGCTGAAACACCTTCTTGGCATGGTTTCTCAGCCTCAAGGTGACCAGCCTGGTCTTTTTCATATGTGTCACAAGAGTTCCCAAAAGCGAAAGAGGACAACCCCTATGCACAAGGGCTTTTTAAGCTTCTGTTTGTATCACATATACTAACGTTCCAATGGCCAAACCAAGTCACTTGGCCAAGTGTCAGTGTGGATAGAAACCATAAAAAGACCCAGATACTGGGAGGCGTGATTCACTACGGACAATTACTTTAACAATATACCACAGCTGTTTTTCAGAATTTAGCCAGACACATCCAGCTGGCTGGCACAATTGTCTGCTTACTTTCCCATCCTGATTGGGTTCTTCATGAAAACTATTCAAATGTCTTCCAAAAACAATGCCTGGAGGAAATTTCAAGAGGGAGAAAACCCTGAGGCTCTCATCAGGTCTATCCTTGGCCTGCTTTTGCCACCAAATGCCAACAAAAGGGAAAGGAACCCTTAAAAGCATATTGCTAAATTTAAGGAGCCAATGTGAGAAGGCTACATACTGTATGGTTCCAACTATATGACATTCTGGAAAAGGCAAAACTATAGAGACAGATAAAAGACCAGTAACAACAGAGTCAGTGGTCCCTGTGTGATGGCCAGCTCAGTGTTGTGCTGCCTGCACTGCTGCAGAGACAGTAGGTCCAGCCACATCACTCTGAAGTGATGCTAGTCATGCACCTGGACACATGCATATGGGAACAAATGTTGTCATTGTAAAAAATAACACAAAAATATACGGAACATAAGACTATTTAGCCAGTGCACTTTTACATCAAAACAAAAGCTACTGTAAATTCAAGATCCACTTCACAGGAATCTAGGATACTGGTGTTGCTCAGAAAGTTAACTTGAATCAGAGAGCGGGGAGAAAAAAATGGCAGATAGGAGGCAGGACTAAATTGCAGCTCCCATTCAGGTGGACAGAGCAGCATGTGGAGACTCACATCATGAACTTTTCCTTCAAGAACTACTGCAGGAACATACCAGGAAAGCTGAGAGCATCCACAGATCCCTAGAAGGGAATGAATTGCTCCTGCAGGACCCAAGAGACAGCCCAAATACTCTGAGTGCCCAATGTGTGAATGTGGGAAAGAAGGATCATCCACCCCCAAACACACACCCTCACCGAGGAACCTTAAGGCCCATATCACAGGAGAAGGATTTGACCTTACCTGGAGCTGAGAAATTTAGAGAGCTGATTGAAATACAAGAGCAGAGGAAACAGTGAGAAGAGTCCTGTGGGATCTCTTGGTCCCCAGAGAAGCCATGTCTGACTTTGTCTCACAGGAGTCCTTCAAGAGGGCTGCCAGAGAAACTGGAAAGAAACCATAAGGATAAGGAAACCGCCAGCTGAACTTTGTAACAATTCTAACCAAATGTGAAGCTTCTTAGACATAACATTGGGGAGGGGGTGAATCCAGAATGCAGAGGGGCAGGTAGGGAGGTGCAAAACCTGAAAACCTGCCTGCTTTCTAAGCCTGGAGGCTGGTAACCTGGGGCAAGTTCTCAGCCCTGCTTGCTCAGAGCTGGAAACAAACTCAGTGCTGTTGAGGGGGGGAGCACAGTAGGAGTGAGACTGGCCCTTTGGGTTGCATAAAAGCTGGATGAGGATGGTAACTGCTAGCTTCCCCCTCCCCCCCACTACTTCCCTGGTGACCTGCATGACACCACAGAGACAGCCATAATCCTCCTGGGAACATAGCTCCATTGACCTGGGGACCATACCCCATCCACCACAGCAGCCACAACAAACCCCACCCAAGGAGAATCTGAGCTCAGGCATGCCTAACCCTGTCCCCACCTGATGCTCTTTCTCTACCCAACCTGGTAGCTGAAGATAAAGGTCATATTCTCTTGGGAGTTCTAGGGCCCCATCTATTGCCTATCTGTCTACTACCACAGCTGACCTCTCTCTTGAAAGTGCTACCTTCTGGCAGGATGCCAACCAGCACAAAATTAGTAAAATAAACAACAATAATACAACTAAGGACCCTCACAGAGTCCATTTCACTCCTCTGCCACCTCCAACAGAGCAAGTGCTTCTTCTATGAATGAGAGACTGGAAGATGGTTCACATCACAGGGCTCTGTGCTGTGACAGACAACCCCCAGTACAAGCCTGGAACCTGGTAGCCCCACTGGGTGGCTAGACGCAGAAGAGAAATATCAACAACTACAGTTCAGTGCTTAGGAAGCCACATCACTAGGAAAAAGGGGAGAGTACAACATCAACGGAGCACCCTATGGGACAAAAGAACATGAACAGCAGCCTTTGAGCCCAGATTTTCCCTCTAATATAGCCTACCCAAATGAGAGGGAACAAGAAAAACAATTCTGGTAATATGACAAAACAAGGTTCTTTAACACCCTCAAAAAATTGTATTAGCTCACCAGCAATGGATCCAAACCAAGAAGAAATCCCTGATTTGCCAGAAAGAGAATTCAGAAGCTTGATTATTAAGCTAATCAAGGAAGCACCAAAGAAAGGTGAAGTTCAATTTAATGAAATCAAAAAACTTACACAAGATATGAAGAGAGAAATCTTCAGGGAAATAGCATAAATAAAAACAATCACATTTTCTGGAAAGCAAGGTCACACTTATATAAACGCAAAATGCACTGAAAAGTCTCAGCAATACAGGAATAAAACACAGGAGTAGAGGAGGAAGCAGTGAGAAGAAGCAGAAGAAAGAATTTCAGAGCTCAAAGACAAGTTCGTTTTTTTTTTTAATAACCCAAGACAGCAAAGATAAAGAAAAAGGAATTTAAAAAACAATGAACAAAGCTTCCAAGAAGTTTGGGATTATGTTAAATGACCAAACCTAAGAATAATTGGCAATCCTGAGGAAGAAGTGAAATCTAAAAGTTGGGGAAGCATATTTGGGGGGATAATTGAGGAAAACTTTCCCAGCCTTGCTAGAGATGTAGACATCAAAATACAAGAAGCTCAAAGAACACCTGGGAAATTCATCACAAAAAGATCATCACTTAGGCACATAGTCTTTTGGTTATATAAAGTCAAGATGGAAGAAAGTATATTAAGAGCTGTCAGGCAAAAGCACAAGGTAATCTATAAAAGAAAACCTGTAAAATTAACAGCAGATTTCTCAGCAGAAACCCTACAAGCTGGAAGGGATTGGGGACCTATCTTCAGCCATCTTAGACAAAACAATTATCAGCTAAGAATTTTGCAGCCAGTAAAACTAAGATTCATAAATGAAGGAAAGATACAGTCTGTTTAAGACAAACAAATGGTGAGAGAATGTGTCACTACCAAGCCAGCACTACAAGAGCCAGTAAAAGGAGCTGTAAATCTTGAAACAGATTCTCAAAATACACATTAAAACAGAACCTCCTTAAGGTATAAATCTCACAGGACCTATAAAATAACAACACAATAAACTTTAAAAAAAATAAAATATTTAGACAACAAATAACATGATAAATAAAATAGTACCCCACATCTCAATACTAACACTGAATATAAATGGCTTAAATGCTCCAGTTAAAAGATACAGGATGGCATAATGGATAAGAATTCACAAACCAATATCTGCTGCCTTCAAGAGACTCACCTAACACATAAGAAATCACATAAACTTAAGGTAAAGGGGTAGAAAAAGACATTCCATGCAAATGGACACCAAAAGTGAGCAGGAGTAGCTATTCTTATGTCACACAAAACAAACTTTAAAGCAACAGCAGTTAAAAAAGACAAAGATGGACATTATAAGGAAAGCATCACAGTTCTACATATATATGTACCTAACACTGGACCTCCCAAATTTATAAAACAATTACTACTATACCTAAGAAGTGAGACAGACAGCAACACAATAACAGCGGGAGATTTCAATACTCCACTGACAGCACTAGACAGATCATCAAGACAGAAAGTCAACAAAGAAACAATGGATTTGAACTACACCCTAGAATAAATGGACTTAACAGATATGTACAGAACGTTCTACCAAAAAAATCACAAAATATATATTCTGTTCATTGCTGCATGGAATATTCACCAAGATGGACCATAAAATAGGCCACAAAACAAGTCTCAATGAATTTAGGAAAACTGAAATTATATCAAGTACTCTTTCTGACCACAGTGGAATAAAATTGGAAATCAACTCCAAAAGGAACCCTCAAAACCATGAAAATACATGGAAATTAAATAATCTGCTCCTGAATGATTATTGGGTCAACAGTGAAATCAATATGGAAACTAAAAAATTATTTAACTGAATGATAATAGTGACACGACCCATCAAAATCTATGAAATACAGCAAAGGTGGTGCTAAGAAGAAAGTCCACAGCCCTAAAGGCCTACATCAAAAAGTCTGAAAGAGCACAAATAGACAATCTAAGGTCACACCTTGGGAAACTAGAGAAACAAGAACAAACCAAACCCAAACCCAACAGAAGAAAAGAAATAACCTAGATCAGAGAAGAACTAAATGAAATTGAAACAAAAAAAACACACACACACAAAGGATAAATGAAACAAAAAGCTGGTTCTTTGAAAAGAAAAATAATAGACCATTAGCAAGATTAACCAAGAAAAGAAGAGAGAAGAACCAAATAAGCTCAATTAGAAGTGAAATAGGAGATACTACAACTGACACCACAGAAATACAAAACACCATGCAAGGCTACTATGAACAACTTTATGCACATAAACTATAAAACCTAGAGGAAATGGATCAATTTCTGGAAATATACCAACCTCCAAGCTTAAACCAGAAATAATTAGAAACCCTGAACAGACCAATAGCAAGCAGTGAGATTGAAGTGATAATTTTTTTAAAAACTGGCAATAAGAAAAGCCCAGGACCAGATGGATTCACAGCTGAATTCTATTAGACATTCAAAGAAGAATTGGTACCAATCCTATTGACACTATTCCACAAGATAGAAAAAGAATCCTTCCTAAATTATTCTGTGAAGCCAGCATCCCTCTAATACCAGAACCAGGAGGGGAAATTAAAAAAAAAAAAAAAGAAAGAAAGAAAACCATAGACCAATATTGCTGATAAATATAGATGCAAAAAATCCTTAACAAAATAATAGCTAACTGAATCCAACAGCAAATCAAAAAGAAAATCCACCACAACCAAATGGGTTTCATACCAGGGATGCAGGGATGGTTTCACATATACAAGTGAATAAACGTGACACACCGCATAAACAGAATTTCTCAAACTGACATGATCATCTCAATAGATGCAAAAAAAGCATTTGATGAAAGTCCAGCATCGTTTTATGATTAAAACACTCAGAAAAATCAGCATAGAAGGGAAATGCCTTAATGTAATAAAAGTCATCTGTGACTAACCCAGAGCCAACATCACACTGAAAGGGGAAAAGTTGAAAGCGTTCCCTCTGAGAACTGAAACAAGACAAGGATGTTCACTTTCACCACTTCTATTCAACATACTACAGGAAGTCCCAGCCAGAGCAATCAGACAAAAGAAAGAAAGAGCATCCAGGGGGACAGATACAAGATGGCCAATTAGAAGCAGCTTAGGATTGCAGCTCCCAGTGAAACCACAGAGGGTGAGTGGACACCACATTTAAAGATGGATTTTTATTGCCCACAGACCAGGAGATTCCCAGGCAGAGAAGCCCCATGGGTCATCAGCATGGCTGTTTTGGCCGGAGCAACTGTTTTGGCCAGACCCCAGCACAGCAGGTCACTGCACAAAATACACAGGTATGGGCACAGTTTTAGCTGGCGATTGGAGCTCCTGGGAGACAGAGTCACCCATTCAACTGATTAAAAAGAGGACTGAAACAGGGACTCAGGCCAGGAGATTCCCAGACAAAAAAAGGGCCACGAATTACAGCAAGGCTGTTTCAGCTGGCACAGTGGGTCTCCACACGGAAAATCACACAGATCCCAGCGCCTTTTCAACAGGCGACTGGAACACCTGGGAGACAGAGTCACCCATTCAACTAAAAAAAAAAGGGGGGGGGTCTGACTCAGGGAGCCAGGTGATCAGGCTTGGCTGGTCCCACTCCCACAAAAACCAGCAACCAGAAAGGCTCTGGATTGAGAGTTTCACAACAAGCACAGCTGAACCCAGGAAAGTCAAGCTCTGCATCCGCCATTACCGAGGCAGTCCACCACTATAGAAGTAGTCCATCATTGCTGAGGCAGCCCGCCACTGCTGAGGCAGCCCGTCATTACAGAGAGAGTCCGCCATTACAGAGGTGGGCCACCATTGCCAAGGCAGTTCTAACAACACCCATATGAACAGGACTGCAGGAAAGTTCACACGGCAGCTGGGCAGAGCCCACAACAGCTCAGCAAAGCCCCTGCAGGCAGGCAGTGACTAGGCTGCCTCCTTGTTGGGCAGGGCAGCCCTGAAAAAAGGCAGCAGCATGACAGAAACTTATAAATAATGCCCTAACTCACCGGGATAGAGTACCTGGGAAAAAAAGGGGGAGGGGGGAGTTATGAGTTCTGCTGCAGCAGACTTAAACATATGTGCCCAGCAGCTCTGAATTAACAACGGAGCTCACAGCTCAGCATTTGATCTCCTATAAAGGACAGACTGTCTCCTCAAGCAGCTCCCTGACCCACGTATATCCAAAGAGTCACCTCATAAAGGACAGCTCAGACAGACATCGGGCAGGTACCCTTTTGGGACAAAGATAGCAGAAGAAACTGGCAGCAACCCTTACTATTCTGCAGCTGCTGCAGGTGATCCCCAGGCAAGCAGGGCCCAGAGTATACCTCAGCAGTCCCACAGCAGAGGGGCCTGAATGTTAGAAGGGAAACTATGAAACAGAAAGAAATAACTTCATGATCAACAAACTGGATGTCCACTCAGAGATCCAATCTGAAAGCCAACAACTACAAAGATGACAGATGAATAAATACACAAAGATGGGAAAAAAACAGCACAAAAAGGAAGAAAACACCCAAAACCAGAATGCCTCCCCTCCTACAAGGGATGACAACTCCTCACCAGCAAGTGAACAAGGCTGGATGGAGAATGAG
Organism: Sapajus apella; assembly: GCF_009761245.1. Taxonomy (NCBI): domain Eukaryota; kingdom Metazoa; phylum Chordata; class Mammalia; order Primates; family Cebidae; genus Sapajus; species Sapajus apella. The sequence goes on from NW_022437015.1 coordinate 4,168,437, forward strand.
TGTAATGAATTCACAGAAACAGGCTCCAGAAGGTGGGTAATAAGAAACTACACTGAGCTAAAAGAACTTGTTCTAACCCAATGAAAAGAAACTAAGAACTTTGAAAAAAGATTTGATGAAATGCTAACGAGAATAAACAGCTTAGAGAGGAATATAAGTGAATTGATGGAGCTGAAAAACACAACACAAGAACTTCACAAAGCATACACAAGTTTCAACAGCGGAATTGACCAAGCAGAAGAAAGAATATCAGAGGTGAAGATCAACACAATGAAGTAAAATGAGAAGGCAAGATTAGAGAAAAAGGGGAAAAAGGAATGAACAAAGTCTCCAAGAATTATGGGACAATGGAAAAAGACCTAATCTACGTTTGATAGGTGTACCTGAATGTGACGGAGAGAATGAATCCAAGCAGAAAAATACTCTTCAGGATGTTTTCCAGGAAAAATTCCCCAACCTAGAAAGGCAGGCCAATATTCAAGTCCAGGAAATACAGAGAACACCACAAAGATATTCCTCAAGAAGAGCAACCCCAAGGCACATAATCATCAGATTCACCAGGGTTGAAATGAAGGAGAAATGCTAAGGGCAGCCAGAGAGAAAAGTCAGGTTACCCACAAACGGAAGCCCATCAGACTCACAGAAGATCTCTCAGCAGAAACCCTACAAGCCAGAAGAGAGTGGGGGCCAATATTCAACATCCTTAAAGAAAAGAACTTTCAACTCAGAATTTCATATCCAGCCAAACTAAACTTCATAAGTGAAGGAGAAATAAAATCCTTTACAAACAAGCAAGTACTCAGAGATTTCATGACCACCAGGCATGCTTTACAAGAGCTCCTGAAAGAAGTGTAAAACATAGAAAGTAACAACCAGTACACCCACTCCAAAAACATACCAAATGGTAAACAGCATCGACACAGTGAAGAAACTGCATCAACTAATGGGCAAAACAGCCAACTAGCATCAAAACGGCAGTATCAAATTCACACATAACAATATTAACCCTAAATGTAAATGGGCTAACTGCTCCAGTCAAAAGACAGAGACTGGCAAATTGGATAAAAAGCCAAAACCCATCAGGGTACTGTATCCAGGAAACCCATCTCACATGCAAGGATACACAAAGGCTCAAAATAAAGTGATGGGGGAAGATTTACCAAGCAAATGGAGATCAAAAAAAAGCAAGAGTTGCAATTCCCATCTCTGATAAAATAGACTTTAAACCAACAAGATCAGAAAAGACAAAGAACAGCATTACATAATGGTAAAAGGATCAATGCAACAAGAAGAGCTAATGATCCTAAATATATATGGACCCAATACAGGAGCATCCAGATACATAAAGCAAGTTCTTAATGACTTACAAAGAGACTTAGACTACCACACAATAAAAGTGGGAGACTTTAACACCCCATTGTCAATATAAGACAGATCAACAAGACAGAAAATTAACAAGGATATCCAGGGCTTGAACTCAAGCCTGGACCAAGAAAACCTAATAGACATTTACAGAACTCTCCACCCTAAATCCACAGAATATACATTCTTCTCAGTGCCACATCACACCTACTCTAAAATTGACCACATAATTGGGAGTAAATCACTCCTCATCAAATGCAAAAGAATGGAAATCATAACCAACAGTCTCTAAGACCACAGTGCAATCCAGATAGAATTCAGAATTCAGAAACTAACTCAGAACCACACAGCTTCATGGAAACTGAACAACTGGCTCTTGAATGTTGACTGGATAAACAATGAAATGAAGGCAGAAATGAAAATGTTCTTCAAAACCAACAAGAACGAAGACACAATGTACCAGAAACTCTGAGACACATTTAAAGCAGTGTCTATAAGAAAATATATAGCAATAAATGCCCACATGAGTAACAAAGAAAGATCTGTAATCGACACCCTACAATCGAAATTGAAAGAGCTAGAGGAGCAAGATCAAAAAAACTCAAAACCTAGCAGAAGACAAGAAATAACTAAGATCAGAGCAGAAATGAAGGAGATAGAGACATAAAAAATCCTTCAAAAAATCAGTAAATCCAGGAGCCGGTTTTTTGAAAAGATCAACAAAATAGTCAGACCACTGGTCAGATTAATAAAAAAGAAAAGAGAGAATAATCAAATAGATGCAAAAAAAAATGATAAAGGGGACATCACCACAGATTCCACAGAAACACAAACCATCATCAGAGATTATTACAAACAACCTATGCACACAAACTAGTAAACCTGGAAGAAGTGGATAAATTCCTGGACACTTGCCTCCTCCGAAGCCTAAACTAGGAAGAAGTTAAAACCCTGAATAGACCAATAACAAGGGCAGAAGTTGAGGCATCAGTTAATAGTCTACCACCCAAAAAAAAGCCCAGGTCCAGATGGGTTCACAGCCAAATTCTACTAGGCATACAAAGAGGAGCTGGTACTATTCCTTCTGAAACTATTCCAAACAATCCAAAAAGAGGGATTCCTTCCCAAATCGTTTTATGTGACCAACGTCATCCTGATACAAAAACCTGGCAGAGACTCAGCAAGAAAAGAAAACTTCAGGCCAATATCCATGATGAACATAGATGCAAAAATCTTCAATAAAATACTGGCAAACTGATTGCAACAGCACATAAAAAACCTTATCCACCATGATCAAGTAGGCTTGCATCCTGGGGATGCAAGGCTGGTTCAACATATGCAAGTCTATAAACGTAATTCACCAAATAAACAGAACCAAAGAGAAAAACCACGTGATTATCTCAACTGATGCCTTTGACAAAATTCAAAATCCCTTTATGCTAAAAGCCCTCAATAAACTAGGTATTGATGGAACATATCTGAAAACAATAAAAACTATTTATGACAAACCCACAGCCATTATCATGCTCAATGGGCAAAAACTAGAAGCATTCCCTTTGAAATCTGGCACTAGGCAAGGATGCCCTCTCTCACCACTCCTATTCAATATAGTACTGGAAGTTCTAGCCAGAGCAATCAGGCAAGAAAAAGAAATAAAGGTTATTCAAATAGGAAAGGAGGAAGTCAAATTGTCTCTGTTTGCAGACGACATGATTGTATATTTAGAAGACTCCATCATCTCAATCCAAAATCTCCTGAAACTGACAAGCAACTTCAGCAAGGTCTCAGAACACAAAATCAATGTGCAAAAATCGCAAGCATTCCTATACACCAATAACAGACTTAAAGAGAGCCAAATCTAGAACAAACTGCCATTCACAATTGCTACAAAGAGAATAAAATGCCTAGGAATACAACTAACAAGGAACATAAAGGACCTCTTCAAGGAGAACTACAAACCACTGCTCAACGAAATAAGAGAGGACACAAACATGGAGAAACATTCCATGTTCATGGTTAGGAAGAATCAATATTGTGAAAATGGTCATACTGCCCAAAGTAATTCACAGATTCTACGCTATCCCCATCAAGCTACCAATGACCTTCTTCACAAAACTGGAAAAAAACCACCTTAAACTTCATATGGAACCAAAGAGAGCCCACATAGCCAAGTCAATTCTAAGCAAAAAGAACAAAGCTGGAGGCATCACACTACCGGACTTCAAACTATACTACAAGGGTACAGTAATCAAATCAGCATGGTACTGGTACCAAATAGAGAAATATACCAATGGAACACAACTGAGGCCTCGGAGGCAACACAGCATATCTACAACCATCTGATCTTTGACAAACCTGACAAAAACAAGAATGGGGAAAGGAGTCTCTGTTTAATAAATGGTGTTGGGAAAACTGGCTAGCCATGTGCAGAAAAAAGAAACTGGACCCTTTCCTGATGCCTTACACTAAAATTAACTCCAGATGGATTAAAGACTTAAACATAAGACCTAACACCATCAAAATCCTAGAAGAGAACATAGGCAAAACCATTCAGGACATAGATGTAGGCAAGGACTTCGTGACCAAAACACCAAAAGCATTGGCAAAAAAGCCAAAATAGATAAATGGGACCTAATCAAACTCCACAGCTTCCACACGGAAAAAAAAAAAAAAAAACAATCATTAGAGTGAATCGGCAACCAACAGATGGGAAAAAATTTTTGCAATCTACCCATCTGACAAAGGGCTGATATCCAGAATCTACAAAGAACTAAAACAGATTTACAAGAAAAAAACAAACAAGCCCATTCAAAAGTGGACGGAGGATATGAACAGACACTTTACAAAAGAAGACATATATGAGGCCAACAAACATATGAAAAAAATGCTCATCATCACTGGTCATTAGAGAAATGCAAATCAAAACTACATTGAGATACCACCTCACGTCAGTTAGAATGGCGATCATTAAAAAATCTGGAGACAACAGATGCTGGAGAGGATGTAGATAAATAGGAACACATTTACACTTTTGGTGGGAGTGTAAGTTAGTTCAACCATTGTGGAAGACAGTGTGCCAATTCCTCAAGGACCTAGAAATAGAAATTCCTTTTGACCCAGCAATTCCATTACTGGGTATATATCCAAAGGATTATAAATCGTTCTACTATAAGGACACATGCACACAAATGTTCATTGCAGCACTGTTTACAATAGCAAAGACCTGGAACCAACCCAATTGCCCATCGATGATAGACTGAACAGGGAAAATGTGGCACATATACACCATGGAATACTATGCAGCCATCTCAAAACGATGAGTTCGTGTCCCTTGTAGGGACATGGATGAACCTGGAAACCATCATTCTCAGCAAACTGACACAAGAACAGAAAATCAATCACTGCATGTTCTCACTCATAGGTGGGTGTTGAACAATGAGAACACATGGACACAGGGAGGGGAACATCACACACTGGGGTCTGTCGGTGGGAAATAGGGGAGGGACAGTGGCGGGTAGGGAGTTGGGGAGAGATAGCATGGGGAGAAATGCCAGATATAGGTGATGGGGAGGAAGGCAGCAAATCACATTGCCATGTGTATACCTATGCAAGAATCTTGCATGTTCTTCACATGTACCCCAAAACCTAAAATGCAATTTTAAAAAAAAACAAAAAAAAAAAAGAAAAAAAAAAGGGCGTCCTAATTTTTAAGTAAGAAGTCAATTTGCTGCTGTTTGCTGGTGATATGTTTGTATACACAGAAAACCCTAAAGAGTCCTCCAAAAAGCTGATGGAATTTATAAATGAATTCAGCAAAGTTTCAGGATACAAAATTACTGTACACACATCAGTAGCTCTGCTATACAGCAAAGACGACTAAGCTGAGAATCAAATCAAGAACTCAAACCATTTTACAATAGCTGCAAAAATAAAATAAAATACTTAGGAATATACCTAACAAAGGATTCAAAAAACCTCTACAAATAAAACTACAAAACACTAGTGAAAGAAATAACAGACAACACAAACAAATGGAAATACATTCCATGGTCATGAATGAATAGAATCAATATTGTATAAATAATCATACTGCCAAAGCCAATCTATAAATTCAATGCAATCCCTCAAAATACCACCATCATTCTTCACAGAATTAGAAAAAAAAATCCTAAAATTCATATGGAACCAAAAAAGAGCCCACATAGCCAAATCAAAACTAAGAAAAAAGAACAAATCTGGAGGCATCACACCACCTGATTTCAAACTATGCTATAAAGCCATAGTCACCAAAACAGCTTGGTCCTGGCATAAAAATAGGCACATAGACCAATGGAACAGAAGAGAGAACCCAGCAATAAACCCAAATACTTACAGGCAACTGATCTTTGACAAAGCAAACAAAAACATAAAGTGGGGAAAGGATACCCTATTCAACAAATGGTTCTGGGATAATTAGCAAGCCACATGTAGAAGAAGGAAACTGGATCCCCCTCTCTCACCTTACACAAGAATCAACTCAATATTAATTAAGGACTTTAACCTAAGACCTCAAACTATAAAAATTCTGGAAGATAACATTGGAAAACCCCTTCTAGATATTAGCTTAGGCAAGAATTTCATGACCAAGAACCCAAAAGCAAATGTAATAATAACAAAGATAAATAACTGGGACCTAATTAAACTAAAGAACTTTTACACAGCAAAAGGAACAGTCAGCAGAGTAAACAGACAACCCATAGAGTGGGAGAAAATCTTCACAACCCATACATCTGACAAAGGACTAATATCTAGAGTCTACAATGAACTCAAACAAATCAGTAAGAAAAAAAAATGCCATCAAAAAAATGCAAAGCTGGTTCAACATGCACAAGTCTATAAATGTCATCCATCATATAAACAGAACAAAGACAAAAACCACACGATTATCTCAATAGATTCAGAAAAGGCCTTTGACAAAATTCAACAGCCTTTATGCTAAAAACCCTCAATAAACTCGGTATCGATAGTACATGCCACAAAATAATAAAAGTTATTTATGACGAACCCACAGCCAATATCATACTTAATGGTCAAAAACTGGAAGCATTCCCTTTATAATCTGGCACTAGACAAGGATGCCCTCTCTCACCACTCCTATTCAATATAGTATTGGAAGTTCTAGCCAGGGCAATCAGGCAAGAGGAAGAAATAAAGGGTATTCAAATAGGAAGAGAGGAAGTCAAATTGTCTCTATTCACAGATGACATGATTGTATATTTAGAAGACCCCATCATCTCAGTCTAAAATCCCCTGAAACTGATAAGCAACTTCAGCAAAGTCTCAGGATACAAAATCAATGTGTGGAAATCACAAGCATTTCTATACACAAATAACAGATAAACAGATAGCCAAATGAAAAGTGAACTCCCATTCACAATTGCTACAAAGAGAATAAAATACCTAGGAATACAACTAACAAAGGATGTAAAGAACCTCTTCCAGGAGAACTACAAACCACTGCTCAGTGAAATAACAGAGGACACAAACAGATGGAAAAACATCCCATGCTCATGGTTGGGAAGAATCAACGTCGTGAAGATGGCCATGCTGTCCAAAGTAATTTATAGATTCAGTGCTATCCCCATCAAGCTACCAATGACCTTCCTCACAGAACTGGAAAAAAACCACTTCAAACCTCATATGGAACCAAAAGAGGGCCCGCATAGCCAAAACAATCCTAAGCAAAAAGAACAAATCTGGAAGCATCACACTGCCTGACTTCAAATTATACTTCAAGGCCACAGTAATCAAAACAGCATGGTACAGGTACCAAAACAGAGGCATAGACCAATGGAACAGAACAGAGGCCTCAGAAGCAACATCACACATCTACAACCATCTGATCTTTGACAAACATGACAAAAACAAGCAATGGGGAAAGGATTCCCTGTTTAATAAATTGTGTTGGGAAAACTGGCTAGCCATGTGCAGAAAGAAGAAACTGTATCCCTTCCTGACACCTTACACTAAAATTAACTACAGATGGACTAAAGATCTAAACATAAGGCCTAATGCCATAAAAACCCTAGAAGAATACCTAGGCAAAACCATTCAGGACATAGGCATAGGCAAGGACTTCATGGCTTAAACGCCAAAAGCAATGGCAACAAAAGCCAAAATAGACAAATGGGATCTAATTAAACTCCAGAGCTTCTGTACAGCAAAGGAAACAATCATTAGAGTGAACAAGCAACCAACAGAATGGGAAAACATTTTTGCAATCCATCCATCTGACAAAGGGCTAATATCCAGAATCTACAAAGAACTAAAACAGATTTACAAGAAAAATACAAGCAAACTCATTGAAAATTGGCAAAGGATATGAACAGAGACTTTACAAAAGAAGACATCGATGATGCCAACAAACATATGAAAAAATGCTCATCATCACCAGTAGTTACAGAAATGCAAATCAAAACCACACTGAGATACCATCTCACGCCAGTTAGAATGGCAATCATTAAAAAATCTGGAGACAACAGATGCTGGAGAGGATGTGGAGAAATAGGAACACTTTTACACTGTTGGTGGGAGTGTAAATTAGTTCAACCATTGTGGAAGACTGTGTGGGGATTCCTCCAGGACATAGAAATAGAAATACCATTTGACCCAGCAATTCCATTACTAGGTATATACCCAAATAATTATAAATTGTTCAATTATAAAGACACATGCACACGTATGTTCATTGCAGCACTGTTTACAACAGCAAAGACCTGGAAGCAACCCAAATGTCCATTCATTGATAGACTGGATAAAGAAAATGTGGCACATATATATACACCATGGAATACTACACAGCCATAAAAAACAATGAGTTTGTGTCCTTCACAGGGACAGGGATGAATCTGGAAACCATCATTCTCAGCAAACTGACACAAGATCAGAAAACCAAACACTGTATGTTATCACTCATAGGCGGGTGTTGAACAATTAGAACACGTGGACACAGGGAGGGGAGCATCACACACTGTGGTCAGTAGGGGGGGCTAGGGGATGGACACTGTGGGTGGGGAGGATGGGGAGGTATAATGCGGGGAGAAATACCAGATATAGGTGATGGGGGGGATGAAGGCAGCAAACCACCTTGCCATGTATGTACCTACACAACAGTCCTTCATGGTCTGCACATGTACCCCAGAACCTAAATTACAATAAAGAAATAAATTTTTTAAAGTGGGCTAAGGACATGAGTAGGCAATTATCAAAAGAAGATATACAAATGGCCAAAAAACATATGAAAAAATGCTCAACATCACTAATGATCAGCGAAATGCAAATCAAAACCACAATGTGATACCACCTTACTCCTACAAGAATGGCCATAATCAAAAAGTCGAAAAACAGATGTTGGCATGGGTGCAGTGATCAGGAAACACTTCTACATTGCCAGTGGGAATGTGAACTAGTATAGCTGCTTCGGAAAACATTGTAGAGATTCCTTAAAGAACTAAAAGTAGAACTACCATTGATCCAGCAATCCCACTACTGGGTATCTACCCAGAGGAAAATAAGTCATTATTTGTAATAGATACTTGCACACGCATGTTTATAGCAGTACAATTCACAATTGCAAAAATGGGACCAACCCATATACCCATCAATCTCCAAGTGGATTAAAAAAAAACTGTCTCATATATATATATATATATATAATGGAATACTACGCAGCCATATAAAAGAATGAATTAATAGCATTTGCAGTGACCTGGATGAGACTGGACACTATTATTCTACGTGAAGCAACTCAGGAATGGAAAACCAAACATTGTATGTTTTCACTTATATGTGGGAGCTAAGCTATGAGGACACAAATGCATAAGAATGATACAATGGACTTTGGGGACTTGGGGGAAAGAGTTAGAGGTGGGTGAGGGTTAAAAGACTACAAATTGGGTACAGTGTATACTGCTCAGGTGATGGGTGCACCAAAATCTCAAAAATCACCACTAAAGAATGTACTCACATAACCAAATACCACCTGTACCCCAATAACTTATGGAAAAATAAAAAAATTTTAAGCAATTATAACAAGTGTACCACACCAATACAAGATGTTACTTTTAGGAGAAAATGGGGAGGCGGGAGGATTATATGTGAACTTTCTATACTATGTGATCAATTTTTCTTTAAGCCTAAAACTGCTATAGAAAATAGTCTAGATTTGTGTTAAAAACAAACAAACAAACAAAAACATGTGCTCTGTGTAAAAAAGAGACAGGTAATTGCTGTGGACTTACATAGGCTGCTCCCATGAACCATTCCTCTCAGTATTTATGTCCTTGTATAGTCCCCTCTCACATTGAGTCTGAGCTTGATCTTGTGTCTTGTTTGGGCCAATGGGATATTAGCAAGGATGAAGCAAATAGAGATTTGTCTCCTTGGAATGTTCCTTCTTAGATCCCTGGTGCCATGCTGTAAAAAATGTCTGGGATATCCTGCTGGAGAAAGAAAGAAGCCACTTTGAAAATCCCTGGAAGATAAAACACCATGTAGAGACAGAAAACACATGGAGGAAAACCAAGGCACCCATCTCGGCCACCACCTGAACTAGGGCCACAAGAGTGATCCCAACAAATATCTCTGAAGTAGAAGAACCACCCAGCCAACATACATTATCATGAGAAATAGCAGATTGCTGGTTCCAGCCAATAAGTTTTGGGTTACCGTGCAGCAGTAGAGAACTGAAACAGAAAGTATTCCTTCAGGAACAAAAAACCTAATGAAAACCAAGCTTTTGATAGCACTTGCAAAATAATAATGTGAAAACTGAGCATAGAATCATGTTTTGGATTATTTTCTGTGTGAAACTAGCTTGTCTATACAGGAAAGAAAGCAAGAAATTGGCCTCATTTGCAAGCAACAGAGATGGGAAGTCCCTTATTTTTAATAATAACTTCTTATATTCATGTAAGATTTGCAGATAACAAGGTGCTTTCCTATGAACCCCATATTCTAAGGGTGAAACCGTTGGAGGTCACAATAAGAATTTGGGAGTTTATGTAATATAAGGCCATAACTTATTCTTGGGCAAGAATAATATGATAAAAATCATATTTGAGAAAAACACTCTAGCATTTCTAAATAGAATCATTTGGAGCAAAGAATCTTAGAATTAGTGAAACAAACCAAATTGTGAAGCAGGTGGAGAATGCCAAGGAAAATGATGACAAGAATCTGAGAGATGTAGTTGGAAAATTATAAGATTTATCATCTAATTAGATATGGTGAAAGAGAAAGTCAAATGGATTTTGTCTTTGTTTCCTCTTGAAGCTATAAAAAATTACCACAAACTTGGTGGCTTAAATCAACACAAATGTGTTCTCTTATAGTTCTGTAGGTAAAAAGCCTGACAAAGGTCTTACTGGGCTAAAATCAAGTGTTAGCAGGGCTTCATTCATTTCTGGAGGCTCAAGGGGAGAATCCATTTCCTTGGCTTTTCCAGCTTTTAGAGGCCATCTGCCTTCCTTGGCTCATGGCCTTCCTTCTTCAAAGTCAGCAACCTTGCATCTCTCCATGCCTTTCTTCTGTAGTCACATCTCCTCAGACTCTGCTTCACCTTTCCACTTTTAAAGACCCTTGTGATTACATTAGGTCAAACTAGATAATCCAAGATAATCCTCCTATTTTAAGTGAGTTGATTAGCAACCTTAATCTCATCTGCAACTTTAATTCCTCTTTGCCATGTACCCTAACATATTCACAGGTTTTGGAGATTAGGATGTGGACATCTTTGAGGGTAGGGACACTATTATGTCTACCACAAGTTTCAAGGGTTAGAATTTGGGAGCTCAAGTATTGCCACTGATGATGATGGAGAAAATGAGAGAAATCCATCTGGATAGGAAAAGAAGGTTTTGCCAAGGTAAGTGGAGTGTCCAAATGGTAATGGTCCCAGAGCTATATTGAGGGTCTGGATCTCAGGTGATACATCATGATAAAAGACATGAGTTTAATGAGCTTTACACCTGCAGCTGAAGTCTGAAAGCCCTTAAGCTACTTGATCCTTTAGAGGGAGTCATTTAAGAAGAGAATAATACAAAGATGAAGAGCTGAAGAAGGGGCCTGCCTGATGCAGTGGCTCACACCTGTGATCCCAGCACTTTGGGAGGCCAAAGTGGGCGGATCACTTGAGGTCAGGAATTCAAGACCAGCCTGGCCAATATGGTTAAACCCTGTCTCTACTAAAAATACAAAAATCAGCCAGGTGTGGTGGCACATGCCTGTAGTCCCAGCTACTTGGGAGGCTGAGGTACGAGAGTGTCTTGAACCTGGGAGGTGGAGGTTGCAATAAGCTGAGATTGTGCCACTGTACTTCAACCTGGGTGGGTGATAGAGTGAGACTCTGTCTTAAAATATATATAATAAAAAAAAAAGAGCTGAAGAAGGAATTGCCCTCATCACCTCTTATCTAGGCTCAATGTGGGGCAAACACTCATTCTTTAGAGAACTGAAAGAAATCCAAAAAAGGCCTAGAGGGGCCTGAAGATGGTGCAACGAAATTGCAAAGGGGACCATTTAGCTGGTCCCTTCAACCACATCTGTGGCCCAGATGTTCCATGTAACCAGAGCACATGCCCACACCAAAAAGCCGGCATTATATGCTCCACAAGGTCTGTGGCCAGTGTAAAAGTGTGGAGGAACCCATCCACATGGCAAAGCAAGTTTGTTATTTGTGTCACATCAAAGCCAGGGCCTCAACGAATTACTGCCCTCTGAGGTCATTTAATTATGATTAAGTGAACTAAGAACCAGTGTAAATGGCATTTATACTCCAGTGAATTAAGGTATGAGATATAGCCGAAGTGAATAAGATTTATGGCCCAAACTCATGCAACCTTACAGTAATTTCGTGACACTTTTACTATGCGGCAAGCGATGCCAGTTCTTGAAATAATTAAAAGTACATACCAGTTCCAAGGCTGGGCTTCAGGCATTTATGGGACGCCATGAGACAGAATAAGGAGCAGGTTTCTTTGTGACTAATTTACTCTAGAAAGCAGCAGCTGTTTCTTTTACCTGCAGCAAACATCTCAATTAGAGTGGGAAGATTGACTCTGAGAAAGCCATACTGACCCCAGGAGGTCAGATCACACAGCACATCTCAAGGAGCCAGTTCCTCCCCAAATGAGTCAGTCCCTCACCCAAATAAGAAATGCTTCACAGACAAGGAGTTTTTCAAATTCCTAGGCTCATACACCACTGCCCTCTGCAGATCCCTTTATGCCCTTGGGGAGATTACCTTAGTCTGAGTTGCCATCCATGGAAGGCAAGGAATCACTGTTCACAGATCCCAAGGGAATTGGAAAATGGGTCAGCCAGAATGTGCCCCATTTACCTTGGGCATGTTATGCTCCATTGTCAGCCATTCCTTGCTTTCTCATATTTCTTCAGGGCAATGCTCCAGTTGGCATCCTCCTAGCTTCTGATTTGGCACTCCACCTCAGGGATTCTCATCTCATCTCTCCCATTCACTGAGAAGGGTCTCATGAGCAGATCACAGAGTCAACCAGGGAAGGAAAGAATTCCATTATCTTTAGCTTCCCAGATTTCCAAATTAGGAATCTTCAAATTCGAGGATGTAATGTATCTTTGCCTTCACAATCAGTTATATTCAAATATAGGACAAGGTCTTCTCCTCACAGCTCCTGACACTCATAATAGTGCCTCATTATATCAGGCAAAAGGAAAACAAGGGGATGGGGAAAGTGTTATTAGCGTATAATATGAATAAAAAAATATATTTTTATTTATGAGGCCACATGATTTAAAGAACTTGGCAAAACAAATTTTTTGTGTGTGAGACAGAGTCTCACGCTGTCACTCAGGCTGGAGTGCAATGGCACTATCTTGGCTCACTGCAACCTCTGCCTCCTGGGTCCAAGCAATTCTTGTGTCTCAGCCTCCCAAGTAGCTGGGACTACAGGCACAAGCCTTCACACCCGGCTATTTTTTTGTATTTTTAGTAGTTTCGCCATGTTGGCCAGGCTGGTCTCAAACTCCTGACCTCAGGTAATACACCTGCCTCAGCCTCCTAAAGTGCTGGGATTACAGGCATGAGCCACTGTGCCTGGCCAGAACTTGGCTATTTAAATCCTCTTCTAAATAATTTCTCCATCTTCTATCTTGCCCCATTCTAACCAGGTCTCCCTCTGAAAACAGAATAATTTTTCCAAATGACAAATCAGTTTAAATAATTTTTCAACCAAAACCTTTCAGTGGATCCTCCATTCCTACTGGATAAAGTCCATACTATTTTGTATGGCCTACAGCAGAGCTTCCCAACCAATGTGCCCTAAATGGATTACAGGTGTACCCAGGTATTGATTCCTTCATCCCTGGGGGAGAGGCCTGGGGTTGCTGAGCTCCAAAGATTTTTGCCTTAGGAAGAGCAGTGTTTCAATGTATGAATAACATTGGAAAGAGGTCTTTCACAAATTTGGTGCCCCGATCCCTAATCTCCTACTTAGCTCCTAAATGCACCCCATACACATGAGCACGCGCACACACACACACACACACACACACACGCATATGCATGTGCATTTATATTATTTTTTTAGAGACAGAGCTTCACTCTGTCACCCAGGATGGAGTGCAGTGGCACAGTCATAGCTCACTGTAACCTTGAATTTCTGGCCTCAAGCAATCCTCCCATTTCAGCCTCTCAAGTAGCTAGGACTACAGGCATGAGCCACTGCACGTGGTCACATTCATTTTCTTAATACAAGAATGTATAGATGCTTCCCAGTGATTCTTGAACATTATAATGCATCAGAATCACCAAGGGAGCAAATTAAAATGCCAATTCACAGGCTCTACTACAGAAATTAGTATGTCTGGGAATCTGCTTTTTATTATTTTTTTAATTATATTTTAAGTTCTGGGGTACATGTGCACGATGTGCAGGTTTATTTCATAGGTATACACATGCCATCGTGGTTTGCTGCATCTATCACCCCATCATCTACATTAGGTATTTCTCCTAATGCTATCCCTCCTCAATCCCATCATCCCCTGCTATCCTTCCACAAGCCCCCAAGAAGCAGCCTGTGCAACTCTGATGCAGACTGGTTTGTGGACCACACTTGGAAAATTACCACTAACTCTACAGCTACATGGAACCATATTATAATTCTCCAAATGCATCTGCTATTTCCTTTCTTTTCACCCATGTTGTTCCCTGTGCTTGGGATACCTGTCCTTATTTCTTTTCTAGGCCTATGCTTATATCTCATTTCCTCTGGAAAGCTATGCCCAGCTCCCAAGGCCATGTTAGGTGTCCCCCCTATTCTTCCATGGGCCCCATACTTCTCTTGTAGCACCGCAATGATTATCTACCTGCAAGTACTATGAGGGCAAAGATCATGTTAATCTTATTTACCATTTTATCCCTAACACACTAGAATATAACCTAGTTCAAGATAGACATTCAGTGAACATTGAAATAAATGTCTTGTCTTGAATGCAGGTCAAGAAAACCTAACTTTAGTTGGCCATTTTAGATCTAGGTGTAATAACCTCTCATTCTCAAGATAGAGCAAGCCACCAATCTCACTCTAGAATTAGTAAACCAGGAACCCAATTCTTTCCTATGTCCCAGTTATTAAGAACATTCACTGTGCTTTATAACAAAACTGCTGTTGTTGCTTTCAAAAGTTTCACCCTCTGTGAAGGAATGGTACCCTGTATCACTTCCAAGGCCCCAGAGGTACACCAAAAGACCTGTTTTTTCATTCCTGACACAGCTTCCCATTCACCAACCTCTTGACAATGGCTTTCATTGACCAGCCCTCAGAAATATTTTTCTTTCTTTCTAGCTTTCCTCCTGAATGGTTTTCTCCTACACCAACCAGGGATAACATTTTACTGTCACCTAAACCAGAGGGTTGTGAGGCTTTCCTTGGCCCTTTCACCATCTCTACTAGCAGGGGTACAGGTTTAAGGGCAGCATGTGGTTTGCCTAGGACATTCACAATTTTAACACTGAAAGTCCCCTATCCCAGGAAAACCCTCAGTCCTGGGCAAACTGAAATGGCTGGTTAACCTAAGTTTGCCTTTACAACAATAACTGGTTCTCCTGTCCTCAGAAAAGAAAATATGAGCTACTCATCCCTGGAACCAATAGTGGAAGCTCTCGCAGAGATTCCCCAAAACTGCACTTTACCACCACTTCCACACTGTTATTGATGCTACTCCATCTTGACTATTTCTGGGATGTGCTGCTTTTCTGTCTACATTCTTTCTCTCTCTCTCTCTCTCTCTCTCACACACACACACACACACACACATACACACACACACACCCCCCAAGAGACCTCCCTATCTCTCATAAGTACATAATTTACACAATAAGAAGTAGTATTTGAATTACGTGCCCTGGACCTGTTCTCACTGCTTCAAACCCAGTTTTCATTACCCACATGACTTCTGGGCAGATTTCTTTCTTGCAGTTTTTTAAAATTGAGATAAAATTTTCCATTTTAAGTCAGTTTTAGTGACTTAACTTTTGTTTATAGTATAGTCACAATTTCGTGTACTTATCACTACTCTTCAATTCTATAACATTTCCATCACCTCAAAAAGAAATCTGGTAGCTGGGCAGAGGTCTTTAAGGTCCACCTCCACTGCTGAATAAATCTATCTGTTCTTCATAAGTGATAATAAGGATAAAAAACAATATATCCTGTATTTCCAATTGTTTATATAATAAACGGAATAGTATATGCCAATCCAGCATGTCTAGTCCCCTTTAAAACTAAAAGTATCACACTTGAGGATAGAATAACAAATATAAAAATTCCGTACATTGAAATACATTATATAAATAACAATAACTGCTTCCATTTATAGGCTGCCTTACAGCTTAGAAGATATTTTCACATACTCCACTTCATTTGATAGTACACATATTAACTCCTGCAAAGTCTCACAGCTGGTCAGGAACAGACCCAGACCAGTACTTCTGACGTGACTCTTAGCTGGGGTGCTCTTCCCCAACTATATACTGACTCTGTAGCTAGGTTAATTGTTGGCCCAGCCAGTTATTACAGAGTTGATCTTCATTCTGATGTAAAGCTGAGTGGCCTTTGATACGACTCTAACACCTGAACTTAGTTTTACTTGCCTGCTCAAATTACAAACTGGCAAATGGGCAACAGGATGGCATCAAAGAGGGAGTTGTGACCAAAGCTGAAGGCCCGACTTAGCATCCCCACCCTGAAGACAGGATGAATATACATCCACAACAGACATCACTGGAAGAGCTTCAGCCTCCCTCAACCATGCACTTATCCTCTTTATAGGTCACCCAGACTAAAATAAACTCATTTGGACTTCCCTTGATCCTGGAATTTCCTTATTCTCTCCTATAGGTGCTACTAGGAGAAGACAGAAAACCACATGGTAATAATGACATTGGTCCCTCACATCTGCACCAGGCTTTCCATAAATATATATTTGAAATATATATTTCCAAAATATATTTCACATATATTATGGCTACTTAATTCTCTCAACAATCCTTTGAGGTAGACTAGCATTATCTTCATTTAACAGAAAAGGCAATTGAGACACAGAGGGGTGATCAGACATGTCTTTTGTCCCATAGTTAATAGGTAGAAGAGCTGAGAGTCAAAGACAGAAGCTTAATGAAACTACACATTATATATTTGGCTCCTATCAGTCAAGAATTGACTAGAGGACTAGTCTCCTGGGACACTGTCTTTGTTTGTTTGTGCTGCTATAACTGAATACCATAGACTGGGTAATTTTTTTTGTTTTTTTTTGTTTGTTTGTTTTTAAACGGAGTCTCACTCTGTCGCCAGGCTCCAGGCTAGAGTGCAGTGGCATGAACTAGGCTCACTGCCACTCATGCCTCCCGGATTCAAGCAATTCTCCTGCCTCAGACTCCTGAATAGCTGGGATTATAGGTGCCCACCACCACACCCAGCTAATTTTTGTATTTTTAGTAGAGATTAGTTTTCACTACGTTGGCCAGGCTGGTCTAGAACTCCTGACCTAAAGTGATCCACCTGCCTCAGCCTCCCAAAGTGCTAAGATTAAGGGCATCAGCCACCGCATCCGGCTGGGTAATTTGAATAAACAGAAATTTACTGGCTCATGGTTCTGAAGGCTTGGAAATCCAAGGTCAAAGAGGGCAGCATCAAGTGAGGACCTTCTTACTTCATCATCCCATGGTGGAAGGCCAAAGAGAAGGCAAGAGAGAGCAAAAGTAAGAAGGGCCAAACCCACTCTAGTGATAACAAACCCACTCCCTCAATAACGGCACCAGTTCACTCATAAAGGTAGAGCCCTCATGTCCCAAACACTTCCAAAGGTCCCACTTTCTAACACCTTAACAGTGACAATTAAATCCTAACATTAGTTCTGGAGAAGATAAACATTCAAACCATGGCAGATACTCTTACGTTTTAGCTATAGGTATTCCCAGGCATGAAGTTTTATCTCTTTAAGCTCCCAGTCCCCAGTTCTAAGACACCCAGTGTCTTGATATTGCCTACCTAATCACCTCTTCTATACCCCAAATGAGACCTTTCCCAACAGGTTTTTCATAGACATAATGGGAGAACTAAAGTAATAAAATTACTAAATACATTCTAAGCAGCAATTTAGCCTCCCACTCCACCTTTGGGTATGCATTTCATTCCATCTGGTGTCTTGACAACCATACTTCTAACTTTCTGCTGGTTTATAGAGGGTCAGGGAGCCTCCCTAAGTTCCAAAGTTGTTACAAAAGGAGGCAGTCAGACTTGAAACCAATAACTGGTTCTGTTGTTTAGTTTATGACCAGAGGCCTGGCTCGAGCTCTGGCTCTTGGCTGGCCTCTGTGAACAGAAAGAAAGAAACTCATTTTTCATCCTCTGTTTCCAAAGTCCAACCTAACTGTCTGCACGCAAATTCCATCATGGAGTTAGGCACTTCAGGCAGCAGCAGGTGGAAAGTGTTTGATTTCTGATGAAAATTCCTGGGCCCAAATCCCAAGCCCCTCCTTCCCTTCTCACAGCAGCTTACAGGCACTGCTCTCCAATTGCTCCACTATCTCCTAAGCAAAGGAAACAGATTCTCAACTCAGCTTGGCCCCAGCAGTGTCTCCCTTAAAAGTGCTGACCGCTTACCTGACTTAGGAACCAGGACTTCCCAGGAAGTGATTCTTGGCTTAGCTATGTTGGGCGGTGGCTAATGCCCCAGGCTGGAAATGAGCAGCCCAAGACTCTAGGTCCATTTCTACCTCAAATCACTTACTTTTAGGCCTGAGTTTTCTCACCTAGAAAAGATAATGACATCCTAGCCTGCCTTCATAGAGTTTTGCATAGAAAATGAAAAATCCTATCCTAAAACAACTGACAAGATGTGTGGAATAAATTTGTTTAGCCCACAGTCCCCCAATCCCAGCCCCAGGGCACAGTCAGTCCCTGGTTAAAGGATTAGGGTGCTATAAGAAAGTAAGATGGAGTTGTTTAAAACATGCATTTTCTTCCCAGACCCCATCCTCCACTCTATTCCCTGTGTCTGAAGATTATATAAATTGAGACTGATAGGTCATGACATGTGAAGAATGTCTGTGGCGGGTGCTTCCCCAGCAGACAGGAGAAAGGTCTGGGCATGAGTATGTGTATGAGCAAGTACTAGAGTAACGGGACTAGGGATGCCAAGAGCATAAGGATTAATGTGCCCAATGCACATCAATCACATTCATGTAAAAACCACAGCAGTACCCAACTTCACCTAACCCTCTTTTATATATGTTATTAATTCACTCCTCCAATAAGACCAGTCTTTGCTGAAGTGTCTGCAAGGAAAAGATTGCTTCTTTTCATTGTAATCCTGGCTTAGCTCCAGTGTCTGAAGATAGCCAAAGAGCCAGCAGATAAGCTCTGGCCTCCAGGAGCTCATACCAGTAACAGGAGGAAAACATACCCATGGACTTGAAGAAGTGACTCTCAATTTAAGACAGGTTTAATTCGAGATGTCTAAGGGACCTCTAGTTGTATGTTTCACCTGCCAATAACACACGTGGATCTGAGGCTCAAGAAAATGGTCAGGTCTGAAGATAGAGATTTGAGAGTCATCTTAGAAGAGATCATTATAGGGTTTGTTTTCTGTTTTGTTTTTTTATAAGTTCTGGGATATATGTGCAGGATGTGAAGGCTTGTTACATAGGTAGACACGTGCCATGGTGATTTGCAGCACCCATCAACTCATCATCTACATTAGGTATTTCTCCTAATGCTATCCCTCCCATTGTTCCCCAACCCCTGACAGGCCCAGTGATATTCCCCTCCCTGTGTCCATGTGTTCTCATTGTTCAACTCCCACTTACAAGTGAGAACACGTGGTGTCTGGTTTTCTGCTCTTGTGTTAGTTTGCTGAGAATGATGGTTTCCAGCTTCATCCATATCCTTGCAAAGGACATGAACTTATCATTTTTTATGGCCACATAGTATTCCATGGTGTATATGTGCCGCATTTTCTTTATCCAATCTATCATTGATGGGCATTTGGGTTGGTTCCAAGTCTTTGCTATTGCAAACAGTGCTGCAATAAACATACGTGTGTAAGTGTCTTTATAGTAGAATGATTTACAATCCTTTGGGTATATACCCAGTAATGGGATTGCTGGGTCCAGTGGTATTTCTAATTCTATATCCTTAAGGAATCTCCGCACTGTCTTCCACATAAACTAATTTACACTCCCCACCAACAGTGTAAATGTGCTCCTATTTCTCCACATTTTCTCCAGCATCTGTTGTTTCCTGACTTTTTAATGATTGCCATTCTAACTGGTGTGAGATGATATCTCATTGTGGTTTTGGTTTGAATTTCTCTAATGACTAGTGATAATGAGCTTTTTTTCATATGTGCATTGGCCACATAAATATCTTCTTTTGAGAAGTGTCCATTCATATACTTTGCCCAGTTTTTGATGGGGTTGTTTTATTCTTGTGAATTTGTTTAAGTTCCTTGTAGATTCTGGATATTAGACCTTTGTCAGATGGATAGATTGCAAAAATTTTCTTCCATTTTGTAGGTTGCCTGTTCATTATGATGATAGTTTCTTTTGCTGTGCAGAAGCTCTTTAATTTATTTAGATCCCATTTGCCAATTTTGGCTTTTGTTGCCATTACTTTTGGTGTTTTAGTCATGAAGGCTTTGCCTATGTCTATGTCCTGAATAGTACTGCCTAGGTTTCCTTCTAGGTTTTTATGGTTTTAGATCTTACATTTAAGTCTTTAATCCATCTTGAGTTAATTTTTGTATAAGGTGTAAGGAAAGGGTCCAGTTTCAGTTTTGTCATATGGCTAGCCTGTTTTCCCAACACTGTTTATTAAATAGGGAATCCTTTCCCAATTGCTTGTTTTCATCTGGTTTGTCAAAGATCAGATGGTTGTAGACATGTGGCATTATTTCTGAGGCCTCTGTTCTGTTCCTTTGATCTATATATCTGTTTTGGTACCAGTACCATGCTGTTTTGGTTACTGTAGCCTTGCAGTATAGTTTGAAGTCAGGTAGCATGATGTCTCCAGCATTGTTCTTTTTGTGTTGGATTGTCTTGGTTATACAGGCTCTTTTTTGGTACCATATGAAATTTAAAGTAGTTTTTTCTAATTCTGTGAAGAAAGTCATAGGTAGCTTGATGGGGATAGCATTGAATCTATAAATTACTTTGGGTAGTATGGCCTTTTTCACGATATTGATTCTTCCTAACAATGAGCATGGAATGTTTTTCCATTTGTTTGCGTCCTCTCTTATTTCCTTGAGCAGTGTTTTGTAGTTCTCCTTGAAGAGGTCCTTCGCATCCCTTGTGCATTGTATTCCTAGGTATTTTATTCTCTGTAACAATTCTGAATGGGAGTTCACTCATGATTTCGCACACTGTTTGTCTGTTATTGATGTATAGGAATGCCTGTGATTTTTGCACATTGATTTTGTATCCTGAAACTTTGTTGAAGTTGCTTATCAGCTTAAGGAGATTTTGGGCTGAGATTATGGGGTTTTCTAAATACACAATCATGTCATCTGCAAGCAGAGACAATTTGTCTTCCTTTCTTCCTCTTTGAATATCCTTTATTTCTTTCTCTTGCCTGATTGCCCTGGCCAGAACTTTCAATACCATATTGAATAGGAGTGGTGAGAGACAGCATCCTTGTCTTGTGCTGTTTTTCAAGGGGAATGCTTCCAGCGTTTTCACATTCGGTATGATACTTGCTGTGGGTTTGTCATAAATAGCTCTTACTATTTGATATATATTCCATCAATACCTAGTTTATTGGGAGTTTTTAGCATGAAGTGGTGTTGAATTTCATCAAAGGCCTTTTCTGCATCTATTGATATAATCATGCGGATTTTGTCATTGGTTCTGTTTATGTGATGGCTTATGTTTACTGATTTGTGTATGTTGAACCAGCCTTGCATCCCAGGGATGAAGCCAACTTAATCATGAGGAATAAGCTTTTGGATATGCTGCTTGATTTGGTTTCCAGTATTTTATTGAGGATTTTTGCTTCAATGTTCATCAGGGATATTAGCCTGAAATTTTCTTTTCTTGTTGTGTCTCTGCCAGATTTTGGTATCAGGATGATGCTGGCCTCAAAAAATGAGTTAGAGAGGAGTCTCTCTTTTTCTATTGCTTAGAATAGTTTCAGAAGGAATGGTACCAACTCCTCTTTGTACGTCTGGTAGAATTCAGCTGTGAAACCACCTGGTCCTGGACTTTTTTTGGTTGATAGGCTATTATTTACTGCCTCAATTTCAGAACTTGTTATTGGTCTATTCAGGGATTTGACTTCTTCCTGGTTTAGTCTTGGGATGCTGTATGTGTCTGGGAATTTATCCATTTCTTCTAGATTTTCTAGTTTATTTGCATAGAGGTGTTTATAGTCTTCTTTTATGGCAGTTTGTATCTCTGTGGGATCAGTGGTTATCTCCCCTTTATCATTTTGTATTGTGTCTATTTGATTCTTCTCTCTTTTATTTTCTATTACTCTGGCTAGCGGTCTATCTATGTTGTTAACCTTTTCAAAAAACTAGCTGCTGGAGTCACTGATTTTTTTGAAAGGTTTTTTTATGTTTCTGTCTCCTTCAGTTCTGCTCTGATCTTAGTTATTTCTTGTCTTCTACTAGCTTTTGAATTTGCTTGCTGTTGCTTCTCTAGTTCTTTTAATTGTGATGTTAGGGAGTCAATTTTAGATATTTCTTGCTTTCCCCTGTGGGCATTTAGTGCTATAAATTTCCCTCTAAACACTGCTTTAGCTGTCTATCAGACATTCTGGTACGTTGTGTCTTTGTTCTCATTGGTTTCAAAGAACATCTTTATTTCTGCCTTCATTTCATTATTTATCTAGTAGTCATTCAGGAGAGGGTTGTTCAGTTTCCATGTGGTTGTGCAGTTTTTAGTGAGTTTTTTAATCATGAGCTCTAATTTGATTGCTCTATGATCTGAGAGACTATTATGATTTCCATTCTTTTGCATTTGCTGAGGAGTGTTTTACTTTCAATTATGTGGTTGATTTTAGAATAAGGGTGATGTGGTGCTGAAAAGAATGTATATTCTGTTGATTTGCAGGCGGAGGGTGGGGGGAGTCCTGTAGATGGCTATTAGGTCCACTTAGTCGAGAGCTGAGTTCAAGTCCTGAATTAATTTTCTGTCTCGTTGATCTGTCTAATATTGACAGTGTGGTGTTAAAGTCTCCCACTATTATTGTGTGGAAGTCTAAGTCTCTTTGTAGGTCTCTAAGAACTTTCTTTATGAATCTGGTGCTCCTGTATTGGGTGCATATATATTTAGGATAGTTAGCTCTTTTTGTTGCATTGATCTCTTTACCATTATGTAATGCCCTTCTTTGTCTTTTTTAATCTTTGTTGGTTTAAAGTCTGTTTTATCAGAGACTAGGATTGCAACCCCTGCTTTTCTTTTTTTCTTTCCATTTGCTTGGTAAATATTCCTTCATCCTTTTATTTTGAGCTTATGTGTGTCTTTGCACATGAGGTGGGTCTCCTGAATACAGCACCCTAATGGGTCTTAACTCTGAATCCAATTTGCCAGTCTGTGTCTTCTAATTGGGGCACTTAGCCTGTTTACATTTAAGGTTAATATTGTTATGTGTAAATCTGAGCCTGTTATTATAATGCTAGCTGGTTTTTTTGTCAGTTGATGCAGTTGGTCATAGTGTCTCTGGTCCTTACAATTTGGTATGTTTTTGTAGTGGCTGGTACCAGTTTTTCCTTTCCATATTTAGTGCTTTCTTCAGTAGCTCTTCTAAGGTAGGCCTGGTGGTGACAAAATCTCTCAGCATTTGCTTGTCTGTAAAGGATTTTATTTCTCCTTTACCTATGAAGCTTAGTTTGGCTGGATATAAAATTCTGGGTTGAAAATTCTTTTCTTGGATTTGACAAATGCCAGGAAAAGAAAATGGCTGAGAAATCAAAACTAGTGGGGAAAGGGAGGGCCCACTGACAACCATTCCAGCCACCTGACCACAGCTGGTCTTCCCTGGACACCATGAACCACACTGTCCAAACATTCTTCACTCCCACCAACACTCATCATCCCCCCAACTATGAGATGATCAAGGAGGAACATGAGGTGGCTGCGCTGGGGGTGCCTCATAATCCTGCTCCCCCAACATCCACTGTGATCCACATCCCCAGTGAGACCTTCGTACCCAGCCATGTCATCTGGTCCTTGTTCAACACTGACTTCATGAACTCCTGCTGCCTGGGCTTCATAGCATTCACCTACACTGTGAAGTCTAGGGACAGGAAGATGGTTGGCAACCTGACTGGGGCCCAGGCCTATGCCTCCACCACCAAGTGCCTGAACATCTGGACCTTGATTTGGGGCATCATCATGCCCATTCTGCTGATCATCATCCCAATATTGATCTTGCAACTCTATCAATAGATCAAGAGGAATCATCCAGGCCAGGGGCCCTGCTCGTGACCTGTTTCCCATGTACTCCACCTTCCATTCCTGGCCCTGCCCCCAAGCCAATTCTCA
The DNA here is from genome assembly GCF_009761245.1 of Sapajus apella. NCBI lineage: Eukaryota > Metazoa > Chordata > Mammalia > Primates > Cebidae > Sapajus > Sapajus apella. The sequence continues at coordinate 4,192,858 of NW_022437015.1, forward strand.
TATCAGCCCTTTATCCTCACACAATTTTCTACAATGGTGTTCAATAAAGTGCACATGTTCCTGGAAAAAAAAAAAAGAAAAAAGAAAATTCTTTTATTTAAGGATGTTGAATATTGGCCCCCACTCTTCTGATTTGTAGGGTTTCTGCAGAGAGATCTGCTGTTAGTCTGATGGGCTTTCCTTTGTTGGTAACCTGACCTTTCTCTCTGGCTGCCCTTAACATTTTCTCCTACATTTCAATTGTAGTGAATCTGACTATTATGTCTTGGGATTGCTCTTCTTGAGGAGTATCTTAGTGATGTTCTCTGTATTTTCTGAATTTGAATATTGGCCTGTCTTGCTAGGTTGGGAACATTCTCCTGGATAATATCCTGAAGAATGTTTTTCAACTTGGTTCCATTCTCCCCATCACTTTCAGGTACACCAATCAAATGTAGGTTTGGTGTTTTCACATAGTCCCATATTTCTTGGAGGCTTTGTTTGTTTCTTTTCATTCTTTTTTCTCTAATCTTGCCTTCATGCTTTATTTAATTAACTTAATCTTCAATCTCTGATGTCCTTCCTTCCATTTGATCAATTCAGCTAGGTATACTTGTGTATGCTTTACGAAGTTGTCATGCTGTGTTTTTCAGTTCCATAAAGTCATTTATGTTTTTCTCTAAACTGGTGATTCTAGTTAGCAACTCCTCTAACCTTTTTTCAAGGTTCTCAGCTTCCTTGCATTGGGTTAGAACATGCTCCTCTAGCTCGGAGGAGTTTGTTATTACCACCTTCTGAAGCATACTTCCATCAATTCATCAAATTCATTCTCTGTTCAGTTTTATTCCCTTGCTGGTGAGGAGTTGTGATCCACTGGAGGAGAAGAGGCACTCTGATTTGCAATTTTCATCCTTTTGCACTGGTTTTTCCTCATCTTCATAGATTTATCTGCCTTTGGTTTTTGATGTTGGTGACCTTTGGATGGGGTTTCTGTGTGGATATCCTTTATGTTGATGTTGATGCTATTCCTTTCTGTTTGTTAGTTTTCCTTCTAACACTCAAGACCCTCTGCTGCAGGTCTGCTGGAGTTTGCTGGAGGTCTACTCAAGATCCTGTGTGCCTAGGTATCACCAGCAGAGGCCTCAGAGCAGCAAAGATTGCTGCCTGTTACTTCCTCTGGAAGCTTCATCCCAGAGAGGCACCTGTCAGGTGGCAGCCAGGGCTCTATGTTGTGTCTGTCAACCCCTGCTGGGAGGTATCTCCCAATCAAGAGGCACAGGACTCAGGGACCCACTTGAGGTGGCAGTCTGTCCCTTAGCAGAGCTCAAGCACTGTGCTGGGAAATTCACTGCTCTCCTCAGACCTGGTAGGCAGGAACATTTATGTCTGTCAAAGCTGTGCCCACAGCTGCCCCTTCCCCCAGGTGCTCTGTCCCAGGGAGATGGGAGTTTTATCTATAAGCCCCTGACTGGGGCTGCTGCCTTTCTTCCTGAGATGCCCTGCCAGAGAGGAGGAATCTAGAGAGGCACTCTGGCTACAGTAGTTTTGCTGAGCTGAGGTGGGCTCCGTGCAGTTCGTACTTCCCAGCATCTTTGTTTACACTGTGAGGGGTAAACCAACTACTCAAGCCTCAGTAATGGTGGGCACCCCTCTCCCTACCAAGTTCGAGTATCCCAGGTCAATTTCAGACTGCTGTGCTGGCAGCGAGAATTTCAAGCCAGTAGATCTTAGCTTGTTGGGCTCCATGGGGGTGGGATCTGCTGAGCTAGAGGTCTTGGCTCCCTGGCTTCAGCCCTCTTTCCTGGGGAGTGAATAGTTCTGTCTCATTGGCATTCCAAGAGCCACTGGAGTATGAAAAATAACTTCTTCAGCTAGCTCAATGTCTGCCCAAATGGCCACCCAGTTTTGTGCTTGAAACCCAGGGCCCAGAGACAACAGATGCTGGAGAGGATGTGAAGAAATAGGAACACTTTTACACTGTTGGTGGTAGCGTAAATTAGTTCAACCATTGTGGAAGATAGTGTGGCGATTCTTCAAGGACCTAGAAATAGAAATTCCATTTGACCCAGCAATCCCATTACTGAGTATATGTCCAAAGAATTATAAATCATTCTACTATAAGGACACATGCACACGAATGTTCATTGCAGCACTGTTTACAATAGCAAAGACCTGGAACCAACCCAAATGCCCATTGATGATAGACTGGACAAGGAAAATGTGGCACATATACACCATGGAATACTATGCAGCCATAAAAAAATGATGAATTCGTGTTCCTTGTAGGGACATGGATGAACCTGGAAACCATCATTCTCAACAAACTGACACAAGAACAGAAAATCAAACACCACATGTTCTCACTCATAGGTGGGTGTTGAACAATGAGAACACATGGACACAGGGAGGGGAGCATCACACACTGGGGTCTGTTTGGGGGAAAATAGGGGAGGGACAGTGGGTGTGGGGAGTTGGGGAGAGATAGCATGGGGAGAAATGCCAGATATAGGTGAAGGGGAGGAAGGCAGCAAATCACGCTGCCATGTGTGTACCTATGCAACAATCTTGCATGTTTTTCACATGTACCCCAATACCTAAAATGCAATTTAAAAAAAGAGAAACCCAGGGCCCTGGTGGCATAGGCACCTGAGGGAATCTCCTTGTCTGCAAGTTGCAAAGATCTTAGGAAAAGCCTAGTATCTGGGCCAGAATGCACTGTTCCTCATCGCACAGTCCCTCACCGCTTCCCTTGGCTAGTGGAGGGAGTTCTCTGACTCCTTGGGCTTTATGGGTGGGCCGTCACCTTTATGAGATAAGCCAGGTACCTTAGTTGGCAGGTGCAGAAATCACCCGCCTTCTGTGTTGATCTCGCTGGGAGCTGCAGATTGGAGCTGTTCGTATCTAGCCATCATCTTGCCAGCCACCTCAAGAGATCATTATTAAAGCCGCAGAAGTAAATAGATCCCTCAGAGATCTGAGGGATACCTTATAAAACAAGATTGGAAGAGGGCCAAGGATGGGCTCTTGGACTCAATTACTTTTGAGAAATGGAAGAAGTAGAATGGTTCAACCAAGAAACTGAGGAAGAGCAGACAGAAAGTAGAAGGAGAACAAAGGGAATATTTTCATGAAAATTGGGGGAGGGGAGAAGAGTTAAAAGAAAGAGGGTGAGTACAGAGAAAAGTAGTCAAGGAAATAAGAACAGAATAAAGGCCATTTGATTTGGTGACCTTTGAGAGGGTGGTTTCAATCAAGCCTTTAGGGTAAAATCTAGACACCAGAGAACTAAGACCTGAGAGATAAGGTAGCCAGAGGATAGTCAAATTCTTATGTGAACAGAAAAGTTAACCCAGGACTTTCAAGGGCAGAGAGAGCTGAGCTTTCTGTCCTCACTATCACTCTCTTGTGAAAGTCACCTGAGGCTCCTTGGTCTTTTTTCTGTCTTCTTCTAAGCCTATCCTGATTCCTGCCTTATCCTAACCTGCTTTGTATAGGCTACAAAGAACTTGATTAAAGAAAATCTAACCATTGTAAACACTTGTCTGCTCACCCCAACTGGGAACTGCTTACTGACCAACATAATTTCTAATTATCTCATAATCACTCTCCAAAGCAACGGTTTCAATTCTTGTCTACCTTCCTTAATACCCTGGCTTCCTCCCATTCTTTCTTGGAGGATGGTCTCACCTCCTGCTATACCTGCAAGATAGTCTTATGGGGCCCAATCTCTCTCTAACTTACCTCAAATATCTTAAACTCTACACCCTTGCTCTCATTCTACTCCTTTCTTCCAACCTTTGAGTATAATGCCAGTGCCCCAACCCATGCCTTCAATTAAGTTCCCACCAGCCTGACTCCAGAGCTCTGCCCCCTTAATGACTCAGAATATATCTTTTCTCTCCAACAAAGCCCTGCGCTCCTTGTGGCAGTTACTGTGTTACACTGCCTCATAGCTTCTACAGCAAAGCTTATAGAAAGCAATTAAGAGAGCAACTTGAGTCAAAAACTGAATTCACTTTAAATACTTGGAAAACCAAAGCTTCTGAGAAACAATATAGCATAGTGATTAAAAACACATACTTTGGAGCCAGACTACCTGGATTAGAATGCTGGCTCCACCCACTACTGGCTCAGTGATCTTGGCCAATTCATTTATTTCCCAATATTTTATTATGAAATTTTTCAAACATATACAAAAGTTTAAACAATTTTACAGAGAACACTCATATACCCACCACTAGATTCTACCATTAACATTTTACTATATTTGTTTTATCATATATATAAAAATATATATCTCCATCTATCCATTCATCAAACCATTCTTTTTGCGTTGTATTGCACAGTAAGTTGTAGACATCAGTACACTTACCCCTAACTACTTTAGCAGACATATCATTAACTAGAGTTTCTCTGGACCTCAGTTTTCTCATCCATAAAACAGGGATAACAATAGTAACATCCTCAAAAGGTTTAGGGGAGGATTAATATATGTAAACACTTAGAATGGCACCTGCATATAGAAAACACTCAAAACAATATTAGTTATCATTGTTATTACTCTAGCAAATCCCACCCTCCCCTGCAATTGCTCCTGAGAGAACCAGGCCAGCCAGCTAGCCAGAATTGTATCTCTGCCTTCCTCTCTCAGCCCCACATACACATAAATCCATGAATCATCTCTAAGAGTTCCTAAACCAACGAGACTTTATCCTTGCACCCAAAAGAAAGGAATTCTTCCACCCTTTATACCCCTATGCATTCTGTCACCCTGGCCTGAAACCATAGAGTTTCATGCTCTTAAATTAGTAAAATGAAACAACTGCTGATCAAGGCTTCATGGAGTTGCCTCCTTCCCTCCTTTTAAGAGCAAATGTGCTTATAGAAGCTGCTTTATTCCCTTAAATAGATGGGACATTCTTCCACTCCAATCTCAAAAAAAAAAAAAAACCCTGCAAACGTCCTAAGACTATTCTCAGAAGATATAATACTGCTATGGTATAAATAGACACATCATACAATCACTGACTATCATGGTTTGTCAACAGAATCTACTAGACAGTTTGGTACAGGTCCTGTGTCCCACATCCAAATACTGGTACTCAGGACACCTAGTGTATGCCTCAGGACTCTGTCCTTCCAAAAAAATGCCCCGGATGATATGATGCTCAAGTAAGTTTGGAAGCCAATACTTCTATTTTTCCTCCTTCCAAGGATTTTAATTCTTCTATGCTACTGTGGGTTGCAGCACTCTTGAAATCTACCAGCTCTACCCTTTGCTCCATTCACTGTCATATTACTTTATAAAACCACAAATAGTAACAGCAATGGCTAGCAATAATAATGTTAGAAAGAGAGACATTCAACCCTCACAAAATCTCTGTGCTGTAGCAGTATTATTATCTCCATTTTATAAATGAGGAAACTGAGAGTTAAGGAACTTGTCCAGGATCACATAGCTAGTAACAGGAGGAGCCAGCAATGAAAATCAAGTATCTTAAGTCCAGAGTTCCCTTCCTTTCATAACAATTTTGTTAGCCAAGTTGGTGGAGACTTCCAGTGAGTCTGGGGAAAGGTCAGGGACTGGGGTCTAAGGCAGAATGAACCTAGAGAAGTGGTTCTCAACCTTGGATAATTTTGCCCCCCAGGGAACATTTGGCAACACCTGGAAACATTTAAGTTGTCAAAACTGGGTGAGAAGCTACAACTGGATGAGGGGATGCTACTGGCATCTAGTGGATAAAGGTCAGAGATGCTAGTAAACATCCCAGAGTGCACAAAACAGCCCTACCATTACCACCATACCCCCAACACATACACCCGAAAATACTTTCTCGCCCAAAATGTCAAGAGTGCTGAAATTGAGAAAGTTTAACCTACAGTGTTGGAGATTGACTGAAAATGAGGAAAAAGATTTCTTTTAGCTATAAAGCGAGAATAAGGTAAAAAATAGAGCAAGGGAGGAATGTCAGAGGCCACGCACCACAATGTCCAGGCCCTGCCCAAAGAGGTCTCAGATAAATCATGAAGTTTTTTGCTTAATAGCCCTAAAAACAATGCTCCATTTCTCCTCTTGCCCGGAACCTTTAAAAGGGAACTTTGAACCACGGTTCCCATCACAGTTCTAGAAACACTGTCCAGAATAGTCTGAGTAGGAACAACTTGCTCTCACAAAGAAAGAAGACTCAGCAAAGAGGGACATGAAAAGAAAAGCAGAGAAACAGAGACATAGGCCACTTGCAAAGTGCTCAAGCATCAGAATATGCACAGGATATAGCCAAAGAGATTCCACTTGGATAGTCACAAAATAATGTAATTGGGAAAAATTAATCTAAAAGACAAATGTTTCCGAGGTAAGAGGAAGCTGAAGAGCATCAGGGCCAAGAGATACTTGACCAATGAGCCAAGAGTTGGCCTTAATCTGTGGTCAGTTGCAGAATTGCAGAATTTATTTTGGGGCTGCCTAGATAGTCCCAAGGTCTAACTGGGGCACAACAGAGATCTGGCCCTCTATCCAAGATCCTAGTCATTAGGAAAAAATAGTCAGAGCTGGGTAGATTGGGAAGCCTACAGAAGATCTTGAAATATGATCCTGGGCCAGGTGCAGTGGCTCACGCCTGTAATCCCAACACTTACAAGGCAGGCCGGTCACCTGAGGCTGGGAGTTTGAGAACAGCCTGACCAACATGGAGAAAGCCCATCTCTAATAAAAATACAAAATTAGCTGGGCGTGGTGGTACACACCTGTAATTCCAGCTACTTGGGAGGCCGAAGCAGGAGATTCGCTTGAACCTGGAAGGGGGAGGTTGCAGTGAGTCAAGATTGTGCCATTGCACACCAGCTTGGACAACAAGAGTGAAACTCCATCTCGAAAAAATAAAAAAGAAATATGATCCTGGAGAATCAGCCAGTGATTGATGAAGACAGATTGTCTAAAGACAGACAAAAGAAGCTAGATTTGACTGGAGAAAACCTGAGGAGGGAAATGGTAGCAGCCTGCACCTATTTTGACTGTGTAGACATAGCTATAGAGAATTGAGCTCGCTGGGTAGGGCTGGGGACACAGGGATCATGGGCAAGAGGGTACTGAATTATCAGGGGTACAAAGAATTAAAAAAGGAATCTAGGATATTGAAGACTATCTCCACCTGCATTTCAAATGTGTTTGGGCTGGTCCTGAGTGCCAAAAGGTACTCTTGCTTGGTCGGTGGAGAGGGTAAGACCCAGGTAATGACAATATTTGTGTCAGACCTCACCACCCAAACTTTCTTTACCCAGAGTTGTCTCTGGGATATAGTCAGCTCTCAGGGTAATGTACTGCTCTGAGGTCCTTTTCAGGTAAGGTGGGCAGAAAAGGCTTCATAAAAGTTAATTGGCTGACTTCATTTTTTGAACAAAGATTTACCAAGACCCAAAGTGTGTAGATTGTGAGAGGAAACATTGGCAATACAAAGAAAATACTGGACATTGTCCCTGTGCTCTAATATCATATAATGTACTTCAAGAAACATATCAACAGAGACATACAATGTTCGTTGGATCACTGATAAAGGCAGTGTGCAAAGAAGACCAAGGGTGCCCAGACAGCCAACAGGCTTCAGAAAGGTCATTGAGACCTAATATCCAAAGATACTTCTTAAGAGATACTGGACTTTGAAGTATAAGTGAAATTCAACAAGGCTGAAACAAAAAAAGAAGTTCTGTCCAGGAGAAGAGAACAATCAAGAGCATAGTTTGCATGTAAAAAGATCTCATTAAGGAATAAGAGTGTAAGGACCCTTCTTGATGCCCCTCAGATCATTCCACATGGGTGATCAGAAAATAGGTTACTAACTATTTCTGTCTATACATAAGGTCAGCTTTCAAATACTTCTTTACTAAGTTCAATGAAACCCTTTCCTATGCTCTGGCTTGGCCCTGGATTGACTTTGACATCCTTTCCACAATGGTCCAACTGGCTGGCTCCTCAAGATAACTTTCTGATGGGTAGATTATGTTCCATCACCTACCATCTGGGGTTACTAAATGAAGAAGTATCCATCTAGCCATGTATGTCAGGATACCTAGAAAGGCCTGAGTGATTTAATTTCATTAAATATCATGTAAAGATGTGTTCCAGGCCTTCTGCCTGAGATATGTTGACAGATAGGAACCCCAAAAAGAATTGTAGCCATATCTGAGAGCTACCTTGAGGCCACCAATAGGAGGGGAGAAGAAAACCCAATGCCCCTTCTAAATCTGTCTGATATTTGCAGCCACCAGGTTGCAGGAACTGGTTTTGATTATTTTCACTGGAACAACAATGAAAGGACATTAACTACTTAAAGGAAGGTAGTATTTGGTATCTGAAACATATCTTACTCTCAATGGAAAATCCTTCCATTATACATTAAATATAACCCACACTGTAGGACAAGAGATACTGTCATGGAAAACAGGAGTAGACCAATGGTCTCTCCTACCATAGACTGCAACCTCTCTCGATAATGACCTGTCTGGCTCCATTCTTAGGTATTCTTCTATGCCACACAGCTAATAGTCACTTTGTTCATTCAATCATTCATTCAATTATTCATTCAACAATTCTTTACTAAGCACCAGCTATGAACCAGGCACTGGGTGGAAGGTACTAGAAATACAATCAAATGAAATAATCCTACTCCCTGTCCTCCTGAGGCTTACATTCTAGTGGAGGAGACAAATATTTTTAATTGCACAAATACACATATACGTATAACCTGTGATCAGTGCTGTGAAAGAAAAGATCAAAGTACAGTTGATTCTCATTATTTGCAGCAGCTACACACCATAAAGTTTTCACAAACACTAAATTAGTGAATCCTGAATCATTGTTCCTGGGGAAATACAGGGTTAAGTGTCTGCAAGCCCGTAGTCACAACATTTTCACCAACCGACCAATACATAACCTTATTTAGTGTGTGTTTCTGTTTAAAGACACTTGAACATATATTGTTGTTTCATTAGCATTGAACTCACAGCCAGCAGCACTATAACTCATGCATGAATGAAGCTGCTTGTCTAACATATGTAGTTTCTCCATAAGGCACATCACAGCCTTCTTGTGCTTAGGAACCATAGACAGCACTTCAGCAGCATGCTTGAGAGTGATTTAAAACAAGGAAATCACCAATAAAAAGCACAAAAAATGCAAAAGACATGGCACTAAATAGACAACAAACAGGACTCTTGTTTAGAGTATGAGAACTGAAACAAGGCAGAATATCATCTCGTTCAGCTTCAGCTGGGACATATGTCTCAGACAATTCAAAATTTTCACTGCTCTGGTGTCATAATCTTAAATATCTAGTAGAGGTAATACCAGCTTATTTAATCTGTAGATTTTTATAAATTTGGGAAGAACATATCTAAGTAGAATAAAAATGTACACTCATATTTAACACTGATAAATAAGAAAAATATGGCTATTTTCATTGAAACAAAAATATTGAACCACTCTCATTTCCCAGATTTACCTAATTTATATGAACTTGAATTTTCTAAAGATTTGAGTTAATTTCTATAAGAATACTTTTTTTAGAACATTTAACATATTCAATACAGTATCATTTCCTTAATTTCTGGGAATTATAGAAACATTCCATTTATGCAGCAATTATTTATCTCTAAGCTAATCTGAATAAAGCTCCTTTAAAGAGATTTTAAAATCTAATTTGGTAATACCATCCAAAGGTAGGTAAATACCCCATACTCACACAATAAAAGGTAAAGTTCTTTCTGAATTGTGTATAAACATACAGATAGGCAACTTATAGCTTTAATTCTAAAATTTCAGCCATAGGTCAAATGTAATCATAGAATTATAAAGCTCACTTATCCATATGAAAGAGCTGTTCTCTTCCTGGTGGTCATGGAATTCTTTTTTTGTTTTTTTTTTTCCTTTTTAGATGAAGTCTTGCTCTGTCACCCAGGCTAGAGTGCAGTAGCACGATCTCAGCTCACTGCAGCCTCCACCTCCTGGGTTCAACTGATTCTCCTGCCTCAACCTGCCATGTAGCTGAAACTACAGGCACGTGCCACCACATCCAGCTAATTTTTGCATTTTTAATAGAGACAGAGTTTCACCATGTTGGCCAGGCTAATCTCAAACTCCTGACCTCAGGTGATCCTCCTGCCGCAGCCTCCCAAAGTGCTAGGATTACAGGTGTAAGCCACTGCGCCCAGCAAATCATGGAATTCTTAATTGATTTAAGCTCAAAAGAGACAGACTAACAAACCAGATGCTGTAATCTTTCACCCAGCAGAGACAAAGTCTCTATAAACCTTGTCTCTGTTAGGAGAGACAGAGATAACTGAATGGTGAGATCATGAAACCAAAACAAGACAGCATCAGGAATCAAACAAGTATTCAAAAAGAATCAAAATCAAATCTTTATGGATCTACCAATAAACAAGAGTCCAAACTACAGAATCAGGAACTGGACTTACCATTGGGTCCCCAGATCACTAAGGATCAGCAGAGGAGCATAAAGGGCTCTGACGGATCTTGTTACCTGGGTGATGTGATCTGAAGGTAAGGTCCAATTCCATCTGAGTCATGGCATCAAAACTGTGAAGAATAAAATGCAACAATCAAGGAGATAGATTATTTTATTTGAGCTATTGTAATAGGGAGAATGTTCATTAAGAAGAAGAAAACTTGGAGTGGAGCTTATCTGAGTCATTGAAAAAGGGTAGCGGTGGTTCTTGCCTTGCCATTTATGAGGGCAGGATGGTCCTTTGCAGTTAGCTTCTTGGAACACAAAAACATCACAAAACTGTAGGGGGTTTTCTTGACTGCTGCTACTTTTCCAAGAGCACAGAGCTCAAAATAGAGCTCAATCTTGTCAGGCCAAATCATGCAGCACCTTATTGACCATGGTAAGGCTGTTTGCTCTTTATCCTAAGAACAATGGGAAGTCATTGAGGGTTTAAAGGGGACTATGGCATGGTCACTTGACCTCAGATAGCCTGGCTGTATCCTCCTACTTACTTAGCACACTGCCTTCAGTGCTTCCTGCCTGGGTCTTCACAGGCTGCTGAATTTCAGGCTCCCTTATTGCTGTGATGTCTCTGCCTGACAGGATGCCCAGTGGGGACCCCGGACTTCCTCTCTCAGGCTTCCTGCTTTTTTCAGACCCTGCTACTCAGCTGGCCTGCATCCCATACAGCAAAATCTCCCCCTAGGGCCTACTCCGTCATGATGAGTGTTGAAAGCCCAGGGATCACAAAGTGGCCTACAGGAGGCAGACAGATAGTCTAAACAAGGAAAGCATCCACGGTATAATGCAACAGGCAAGGGTGAGTGACTGTGGCAAGCCAGAGGGTTCAGATTCTGCCCCAATGTGGCAGCCGCTACTCAGTATAACTAATTGTTGCCAAGCAGGCAACTTACCAGTGTTATCTCATCCTACCATTTTCAACTTTCTGAATTTTTAAATGTGAGCAATCAAGTCAAAATGTTTTAAAATATTGTTTAGGTCACACAGGGTGCAAGTGCTGAATTTAGCCTACAGATTCTCTCATTTGGCAACTTCTACTTTCACCCTAAAGAGATCCTGGACCTCTCAGCCTGCTCTCCACCCCACCCCAGCTGCCAGCAGTGCTCAGCAAGTCATTTATCAATCACCTCTTGCCCCATGAGCAACACTGGTACCTACAATGTTCTCTGAATTCTCTGAAAAATTCTCTGCAAAATTCTCTGAATGAGAAAACCAGCCTCATTCAGAGAATAGGCCCATCTGAGTGTATTACAGAGAAAGAGTACAATTCTAATACACATGTGTGGAGGCTTCATCAGCTTCCTGTCAGGGACTGGAATACAGGGGAACCTGGTGGCAGAGGCTGTCACTGACAGCACAAACGTTGGGAACAAGACATTTTCTAACTGAAGGGAGGTGAGTTTCAATTATTTCCCTCTTTTACCCTTCTGGAGATGTGGGCAAGAGGCAGAGCAGTAGAAATGACAGGCAAGCCCCATGGTAATCTACCAACCACAAGACAACCAGCCTCTGGCAAGTTCAGATCCTCTGGTCCAACCTCTCTTAGGTCACTCTCCCAAAATTTATCCAAGGCCACCACATTCTGAATGGAGGACACTGAGACCATAATGGCATTCTATCATGCCCTGGGCTTTTCAGGCCTCAACACAATCATGAACAATGTTCTGAAAAGCTTAGGCGGTGGCTTTACTTATACATAAGGCAAAAAGGAAGAGCAGCTTATTTTCATAACCAACTCCTACACTAAAGAATTCAAAAAGAACCAAGGGACAAAGTCACAGAGCACGCATACAGGGCACACATGCTCAAAATACACACTCATGCCCACAGACCACGCAAGCACTCCCCTCATCTCCCACCCCCACCTCTGCCCACACCTGCAAACTTAAACCAGCCTCAGCCAGTAAACCCTTCACCTTCCCCTCCTCATTCTCAACACATGCAAAATCGTTGGCATTGATATTTCAGGCACAAAACTTATTTCTGTTCAACATTAATAGCACCAGAGGAACTTTTAACCAGGAATTACAACTCTTTCCAAAGGAGTTTAACACTGGACCCCAGTAAAGGCCCCAGGCTATTCTGTGAGCATGTGAAAAGCCTCAGGAGCTGCTTAGGAGGATTAACAGAAATAATCTTTCCAGGCTAATGGCTTTTCTGGGCCCTAGGTCTGATCTCCAAGCCTGGAACAGAGCTCATCAGGCCCAGACTCAAAACTGAGGAAGGAAGCAGGTAAATTGCTACAGACTACTTCCGTGTGCTATTGGATGCCCTGCAAGACAGAACCTTCTAATGTGGTCCGAGAGGCCTCATTTCCTGCATGCAAATGCATTGTGTGTGCTGTGTGGCCAGCCTAACGTGGACAAAAAGTAGGTGGCCCCCTACTAGGGCAGTTTGAGAAATGGCTTAAGAGATTCCCTAACAACAACAAAAACAAAAACCCAGCCCTCCCCTGCCCAAGCACCTGGAATCCACCATTACTCATTCCTCCTAAAGCTGAAAAAGTCCCTGTTGAAATGTAAACATATCATCCAATTAACACCCATTAACACATTAGCATGGATTCCTTTTCCAGATTGGCTGATAAAATAGCCTACAGAACAGAAAGTAGAGTCCTAAAGGGATGGTAAACAGGTTTAGGTAAAGGTCAGCAAGGCTGATGGGGGAGAGGGGGAGGTCCGGGTTGGAGGGGAAGAAGCCTGAAAGGCAGTAACAGTGATTCTTTTACTGGTTACAAAGTGCTCCAGCCTCACAATAACTCTGGCTAGTTGTCAGAGAAGGGTTTCTTGTCTCCCTCTTACAGTGTTAAAGAGGTTAATTGCTGAGCTCAATAGTTTATCAGTTTATCATTTGAACTGAGCTCTACAAACATTTCCTGAACATCTGCTCCACTCGAGCAATATGTTCTTTATCCACGATACAGAGATGGTCAAGACATTGTCCCCACTCTCAAAAAGCTTAGTTTACTATAGGTGACAGTCACAGGTAGTGAGAACAAGCGGCAAATATAATGATAAAGGAAATAGTCAACATTGTGAGAACATAGAGAAGGGACACCTGACTCAAATCAGGAGGTGGAGGTACAGTGAAGTCATGGAAGTTTTTCTGCAAGAACTAACACTTGAACCCAGATATTCTCATGTCAAACCTCGTACTCTTTCCATACCCTGATGATAAACTTCATTATTCCTTGACAATTTGTTTATTTCTCTCAGTTCATCGATAAGTTATACTATGCTGTAAGATAACAGAACATCGCTCCCAAATTCTAAGTCAGGTCCTTACAGCTCTGACTGTCAGATCAGCCAGTCTTCCAAGACCCATCCTTATAGTCAAGGTCTCTATGGGCCAGTGGGAAAGGGAGAAGACATAAGAAGTCTGTATGGTTGAAGTTCAAGTTCTCCCTCACTGAAAGCCAATTATTTGTTCCTCATTGGGGTGACCTAGTTAAAAATAAAGGTATTAAGTATTTACTGTGTGTCAGACATTGTGCTCAGCTTTTTGTAGACATTATCTCATTTCATCCTGCAACAGCCTGATGCAATAGGAAACACCTCCAATTTACAGATGGGGAAATGAAGAGTTCGAGAAACCACACAATTTGGCAAAGACTGGGATTCTAATCTAGACCTTTGTACTGTGCTCCACTGCAGTATCATCTCTGAATTGCTGTAAGCACCCCTTCCCCTGCCTCCCAGCTACTCATTCCATCAATTCACTCATCCAGTGTTTGTTAAGCACCTACTATATTTGAGGTACTATACTTGAATATTCTGTAGTTGAGATTCTAAGACATGTAGGCCAAGGAATTTACCATCCAGAAGTTTACAGAACATAAACTTGCTGAATTTTAGAATTCAGGGATCACACTTTCCAACGCCCTCATCCAACACATGAAAAAACAGAAGTCCAGAGAAGACAAGGGAGCCACCCAAAGTTACGTACCTGGTTAGTGGTTGACCCAGGATAAAACCGGCTCTCCCTAAATTTCTGGTTCTCAAACTTTGTGTATTTTAAAGAAAATGAAGATCTCAGAGCCCCATCCTAGATAACACATTCTGAAGTTGTAGAGGTGGTGCCTGGAAGTCTGTATTTAAATGAGAGCCGCTTCATGATCCTTAGATCACACAAGGAGAAACTGTTTCCTGTGTCCTGCTATGTCATCTGTACCACTAAATGGACACAACCCAACTCATTTTTTTTTTGAGACACCCAGTCCAGAGTCCAGTGGCGCCATTTCAGCTCACTGCAACTTCCGCCCCCTGGGTTCAAGCTATTCTCTCACCTCAATCTCCCCAGTAGCTGGGACTAAAGGCTCACATCACCACACCCGGCTAATTTTTGTATTTTTTGGTAGAGACAAGGTTTCACCATGTTGGCCAGGCTGGTCTCGAACTCCTGACCTCAAGTTATCTGCCCACCTCAGCCACCCAAATTGCTGGGATTACAGGTGTGAGCCACTGCACCTGGCCACAAACCCATGCTTATCTTGAGGTGAGACAAAAGAGCTAGACTTCATCAGAAATACAAAACTATTGTGGACACAAATCAGTCTGGAGAAATAAGAACAATGCTAGGGAAAAAAATTTTAAAGGACTTAAAGATAGTGAAAATGGAAGTATCAAAATATGTAGCAAAGACAGTCAAGGCCGTAGCAGTCAGAGAAGGAAAAGCTCTGTCAGCTGAGGTAATCAGGGAGGCCTTTCAGTAGGGGGTGGGATGTAAACCCAGCATTGCAGGACAAGAAGGATTTGGTGGACAGGGACGAACACATTCTGGAGAGGGAAAATACTTTGAGCAAATGTACAAAGTGAGGACGTGTAGGTTGTAGTCAGGGGACAGAGCAGAGAAGAGGCCAACCCAATTCTGTCAGATTTAGGAGATAAAGTGGAGGACCAAAATGCAGTCGGCCCCTGCTTCCTGAATCACACACAGCATGGGACAGAGAGAAAGATAATGAATAACCAAACAAACCAAATGACAATTTGAAACAGTGGTAAGTGCTATGAAGACAATAACTAGAGTGATATGGCTGGAGATAGGAAAAGCTATCTAGCTCAGAGAGTGAGAGACAGCCTCTGAGGAGATGCCATTTTTGCCACAACCCAAATGATGGTACATGTAGAAAAGCAGTGGAAAAAATGGCAGGAAGGTGTTTGCTGAGACCATAACTGGTGACTATCCACCCTAGCTTTTCTGCTTTCATCGAAACCCAGGTGAAAGATGTATAGGGCAGCAATGAGCCTGTTTTCTGATTTGGCCAAGACAGAATGGGACTCAGAAAAGAACAAAGTGCATTCTTGGTCACTAGGTAAGATTAGGTTGGGGGCCTAGGCTGACAGAGTAGGCTACATTCTGAAGGCACACTTTGCCCCAATATTCAAGTCTCTCACTCAGTCCTAGTCCTAATGGGTTCTTCCTGCTTCTGCCAGACACCTAGCAGTTCCCCAGCTGGTTCAGCCTCTGTCAATTTCTTGGGAACCCAAGGCCCTGAAGCCAAGGCCTGACTCAGAAACTGTCCAAGGCCCATGGGCTCCACTGGAAATGGCACACACACACAAACAGGCATCTTTCTCCTTTTGTAAGGTCAGAGTCTGTTGCTCTAGAGCCAGAAGCTGAGGCCCATGCTGAGGAAATGGCTCCTCAAACTTCAGTGAATCTTCCTTTTACTTCTCCCTCCTTACCTTTCTCCATAGTCCCAGACCCCCTGCTGCTATAGCCATGACCTATGCCTGCAACTGGTCCATGGAAAAATTGACAGGTTGGTGATTTGTCTTTGGTGCCCCTATATCCTTTCTGTGGCCTTTTCTTCTGTGAGGGCACTCTCTCTCCCTGATCAGATGTCCAGGACCCTCGTGGTCTCTCCTTTCACCCAATCTCCTTCTCTCAGGAAACAATATTAACGGTCCATTAATATTAAGATCAAAGTAACTAATAAGGCTTAAGCAAAATTTACATTTTGACAGGATGGTATTGTAGGTCTTCATACATACATATGGAATATTTTTTAAAATTAGATACTTAACATGTATTTCTGAAATGATGTTAGAAAGACAGTTGCTTATTCTGGCTATATGAGGTTAAACTCTGGTTCCTTAAGGCAGAAGCTAAAAGAAAGACAATGTAAGGGCAAGAAAGAGCCAAGACACAGATTTGTCATAACTGCGGGATGAGTTTATTTGTTTTTAACCATAATAATGATTAATATTATGGCAACACCCTGCATTGCGGGTATAAAAACACAATCCTCTCCCAAAATATGACTCAGCCTCTGCACTCCCAGATATCACTGAAATTCCTTGGAAGTCAGCTGCAGGCTTTTGCAGAGGCTCCCATTCTTGCTACTTTCACAGTTGGACAAGACAAAGCAGACCCACAACCCTGCTACTAGATGCCCAGTGGTAAGGGAAAAAGGATTGGGCCCACAAACCCCCACCCAATATAGCCAACTGCACATCCTATTCAGACCAACAGTTTCCCCACCCCCAACTACCACTTGGGAAATGAGCTGCTTCTGGGCCAAATTCCCTGTTTAACAGCAATCCAAACACTTCATCCTGAACCTTTGAATGGAAGGGCTCAGGAAAGTTCAGAGGGATAAGTATTTGCCTTTATCCACAAAATTCCTATACTTCCAGAACCCTATTCCTGCCCTCTTCTTGCTTGAGGACTTTTTGTGATTATATCTTTTACACTAAGAAGTGAAAAAATAACTCAGTTCCTCTACTGGGACCATATTCTTGGGTGTGGCTTTTCAGTTAACTAACTGATGCCTGCGACGAACAGAGATAAGAAGCGGGAGTGGCAAGGGCTAGGAAGGTCTCAGAAGCCCAAGTATTCTAATTAACATCACTTTTGAGTGCCAGCTCCAAAAGTTTTCCCTTTCTTTTATCATGCTTATTGAAAAAGAAGCTAAGGCCCCAAAGAGGACAGGAAATTGCCCAAGGTCACATCAAAAGTATAGAGTAGAGCTTAGGAACATAAGCCAGGTCCTCCACCTCCAGCCAAGTGCTCCATCCAAAAAGATGTGTGATTCTCCCCAGTGAGTCAGGGAAAAACACAGAGAAACAGGGTTATCAGAGGAGAGAGTTGCAGTTCATGTGCTTTTATTCAGCCTCCTAAAATGAACAGGAAGGAGAGACACAAACAGGTCCTAAATGGGTGTTAGAATTTCCTGAATTGCAAAACAGAAGAGCAGCAAGATGATAGTACCTTCTGTTTTCAAAGATACTGCTCCAGCATTGAGCCACTCCATCTTCCCAGATGTTCTCCACTATCCAGGAGGAGGGAAGGGAAGGAGAGGAAGAAGTGGAAGCGAAAAAGTAAGGAAAACATTTGGAAGGAAAAAAAAAAGACGGCTGAATGAATGTTTGAAAAAAGAACAACATGCCATCCTTGGATGCTTTGTGTCCGTAAGTTACAGCACAAGTTTGTTCCCACTCTTCTCCCTCCCCCCACCTTCTGCCCTGTCTCAAACACACACACACACACACACACACACACACACACAGTCTCTTTCTGTCTCATTAGTCTCCCTTGGGCCTACCCTTCTTTTCTTCCCAGATACCTGGCCCAGGCTCTGGAGCCTCTGGGCTTCAACTGTTTTGAAGGAATTGCTGGGCCAGCCCAGTCTATATGCTGTTTGACCTGTATATTCTGCAGATGTTAGTTCCCTTTGCCATTCCCCAGGGGGCCTAAGCAGATAGTTTGGCAGAAAAATATCTATTCCAAATGGTCTCATTATATTGAAAGAGGAAAATGTCACATTTCCTGCTCCGACCATCCACCATGGGCCTCTTCTCAATGTCTCTTAGACTGGGCTAGGACTATGTCTATACCTCTGCTACTCAACTTCCACCCTACCCCCCACCACCCCACTCCTGTCTTTAACCTACTAGAGCAGTGGGCTTTGCTGGCCCCAAAGGAGAAGGAGGCCTGAGCCAACAAGAAAACTGTTGACACAAAGTAGAGCCACTCTCCAGAACCCAACTAACACCTCATCATCCAGAGGTCACTTCTCTGGCAATCTCACATATCAGGAACAAAGCTGAGAATAAAGAAGTACGAACGGGGAAAAAAAAGAGGGAGTGGACCTCCAGGAAGTCAAAAAGATGTCAGCAGGCTAGGTGCAGTGACTCATGCCTGTAATCTCAGCACTTTGATAGGCTGAGGCTGGTGGATCACGAGGTCAGGAGTTCGACACCAGCCTGGCCAACATGGTGATATCCTATCTCTATTAAAAAAAAAAAAAGATGTCAGCATACATACAGTAAAGTCTGCCAGCTTTACTCATAAGAGACTCTTTCTCAGAGCCAATTTCTTTATTTCAGACTGAAACCTTACAAGTGTGTTTATTGTTTCTGTAGCCACAGCAAATGAGAAACAGCAAATTATGAGGAGGCAGAAATACTGATAACAGCAGAAGTGACAGTTAAGCATAGACGTAGACAGTGAATCAAAGTCCTGAGATTTTGTCTTCTTAATAATACATTAAATTTGCCAGGCATAGACGCATGTGCCTGTAGTCCCAGCTACTCAGGAGGCTGAGGTGGGAAGATCACTTAAGCCCGGGAGGTTGCAGTGAGCCAAGATCATGCTACTGCACTCCAACCTGGGTGACAGAGTGAGACTCTGTCTCAATAATAATAATACAGCAAGACTGACTGCTGGTGTCAACCATGGAGCAACTTGCCGAGTGATGAGAAAGTTGATAAGCATTATTGGCCAATCTTGTCTACCTGTCTGCTTTAGCACATTGTTAGTTGCCTGACCA
The DNA here is from genome assembly GCF_009761245.1 of Sapajus apella. Taxonomy (NCBI): domain Eukaryota; kingdom Metazoa; phylum Chordata; class Mammalia; order Primates; family Cebidae; genus Sapajus; species Sapajus apella. The sequence continues at coordinate 4,212,130 of NW_022437015.1, forward strand.
TTTGCTTGAGAGTGATGAGATGGTAACAGGTGAGCTAAACCTCCTTCCTAAAAACAAAAAACCCCCTTAAGCCCAGGTGAGGTAAACCCAGCCCTCTTGTCAGAAATGGCTAAGTGTGCCCACCTGAGCATCATAACTAAACCCAGAGGTGGGACTACAGTAATAGATATTTAGGATGGGCTTCAGAGCACCAGGCTTCCTATAGAGAAGGGACTACCAGATACAAGAGTCTCTTCCCTGGACTGGTCCTGCCAAGTCATCGTGGAAATTTGACCGAGTCTTTGAGAAAAGCACCCCTGGAAAGGTAAGTGCCTTTGGAAGGCTGAGCCAAGCAGCCCCACCTGCTTTACAATCCTCTGTCCGTGTTGCTTTTAGCATCAGAATTCCATCTAGGGCCACCAAGCTCAGCTAGTGTCAATAGTTTCTGAATGTGCTCTTTGTAGTACACCCAAGATGATAGAATTGCTACCTTTACTATCACTTGAGTGGGTTTGAGTGTGAGGCATGCAGTATGGGCGAGTGGGAAGGAGAAAGAAATTAGTTCCAGCTGGCATAGGAACCGGGCATCACCACCCCGATCACTTTGACTGGGACCTGAGGGAAGAAACAGTGAAACAAAACAATGCACCTTGGCTAAAGGATGTGTGGATCTCCTGTTGATTAGGTACAGAGAGGCAGGACCTCAGAAGGTAGACAGGCCCAGCAGCAACCACCTACCTAGCTGTGAAGCTAGAGAATTTAGGTGGTGGGCAGCAATCCCCCAAATTAGACCGAATGATCATGTTAGTCCATTCACAGCTGGACCTCAGCCACTGGCAGGGGAGGACAGGGAAAAGCATTCGGCCTCCAGAGGAGGAACTTAGCAAGAGCTAGGCTGGAAAGCAGGGCCCTGATCAAATAGACCTCAGTCTAAGCAGAAAGAAGACACTCAGGCAGGGGAACTGGGTCATGCAGTGGGGAAGAGAAAAGGGCTGTGACTTGAGGTCTGCAAGGTACCTGGGTCTTTCTTGTGGCTCACCCCTGTCACCAGCGGACTGAAGCAGCTGAGTTGTCTCATACCCCATTTAGGATTGGCTCAGAATGGGAAAAGGGAAAGGTTGAGTAAGGCAGGAGATTGCAGTCCTCTTGAACAAAAAATCACTTCTACCCCCAGGGTTATCCTTTATGAGCCAGGAATTCACCCTGATTCCTTAGCCTCTCTAAAGATATTTGCACTAACTTTTTATAAACAGCTTTATTGAGATATACTTTACATACTACACAATTCACCCATTTAAAGTGTAGAATTCAATATGTTTTAGTATACGTACAGGGTTGTGTACTCATCACAATCACCAATTTTTAATTTAAAAAAAAATTTCTTTGAGACAGAGTCTCACTCTATTGCCCAGAGTGGAGTGCAGTGGCACGATCTTGTCTCACTGCAACCTCTGCCTCCTGGGTTCAAGAGATTCTCCTGCCTCAGCCTCCCAAGTAGCTGGGACTACAGGTGTGCACCACCATGCCCAGCTAATTTTTGTATTTTTAGTAGAGACAGGGTTTCACCATGTTGGTCAGGCTGGTCTCAAACTCCTGACTTCAAGTGATCCACACACCTGAGCCTCCCAAAGTGCTGGGATTACAGGTGTGAGCCACCGTGCCCTGCCTAAAATGTTTATTTTGAGATCTTATTTGATAACCTGTGAGAAATAATGCAGAGAGATCTCTTATATACTTTAGTTTCTCCCAATGGTAACATCTTGCAAAACTATAGTACATTATCACAATCAGGATATTGATATAACCCACCCATCTTGTTACAAATTATCCAGTATTATTTGTACTTATTTGTGTGCATATGTGTGCTTGTGTGTGTTTCATGTGTTTTATTCTATGCTATTTTATCACCTGGGTAGGTTTATGTATTTACCACCACAGTCAAGATGCTGAAAAGTTTTGTCATAAGGATCCCTTATGTTGCCCTATTATAATATAATCACACCTGCCTCACTTCTCTTCTCTTCCCTAATCCCTGGCAACCACGAATCTGTTCTCCATCTTTGTAATTTTGTCATTTCAAGAATGTCATAGAAGTGGAATAATACATCACAACAACCTTTGGGGATTGGCTATTTTCCCTCAGCATGATTCCCTTGAGGGTCATCTAAGTTGTTACATGTTTCATTAGCTTGCTCCTTTTTATCTTGCACCCACTTTTAATTTAGGGAAATTTGCCAGTGACTTAATATATTGATTGAGAGGGCCTGTAGGAGGCATTGCAGCACAAAGAAGGAACTGCAGAAGTAGAGGGTGCAAGCCTCAGTAGAGCTCTTCCAGCCTTAAAGACAGGCCTGGAGTCTTGAATTGCACTGAAGCAAGTGGCTCCTTCTTTTAGTTGAAAAGCGCAGAGCTTAGTTCTTGAGCAATCAGCTGCCAGCAGTTGTCACCACAGGACATCTGGCATTTGGGGGCTCCACCCATATCAAACCCCACTCTCTAGAGGAGAAGCCTCAGAGGTGAGAAATCATTAATCCTAGCAGAGCCCAACCATTGAGTGTTTAGCATTCCAGAAACTGTCCACAGACAGCAACGATTGCCTTTGGGGAAAGAAAAACCATGGCAGAAGCCAAGGAGCCTTAGGAAAGCCAGAATTCTTGCTTGATTTTTAGAGTAGAGTTATCTTGAGGAGGCTATACTCTAGGAGTCTTGGTGGTACTGATTTCATATTTCTCTTTTCTCATTCATATTGAAAACCTAAAGATTTTCTGCTTCTTCAGTTTCTATTGATCTCCCAATCATCAGAATGAGGTACCTGTTATGATGCCTATAATTTACTTTAAAATACTGAAGCAGAGACAGCATAACATTCCACATGATTAGTTTAAATGTACACTCTATGAGTAGTCAGTTACCTTGATCAAGACTTCTAAGTCGGGTGTGGGGGCATGCACCTGTAGTCCTAGCTAGTAGATAGAATGAGGCAGGAGGACCCGTTGAGCCCATGAGTTCAAGTCTGTAGTGAACTATGATCACATCACTGCACGCACAGAATAAGACCCTATCTCTTAAAAAAAAAAAAAAAAAAAAAAAAGACTTCTCACTCCAAAGTCACTCTCCAGAGATGGCTAGCTGACTATTTGCTATTAATGCCGGAGGCCATAAAAATTAGCATAATAAATGTTAGAAATAAGTTTTCATTGGTGAGAACTGTGGCTTGTTAATTTACACAGTGGTTGTTAAAATGGGTTCTTATTGGTGAAGTTAATGGTATTCAAACTATGTAGACAGACTAGAATATTTCAGCTTGAACAGGGTATAAAAATCTAATAGTTCCTACCTTTAGGGATGGTACTCTCCACCTACTCCCTAAAAGGTTCTGAGTCCTACTGCTGTATCCAGATAATTTTCAGTCCCTTGACCTCAATAAGTAGTTAACTGAATCTGTGGCTGTAATATTATCACATTTCCTTCAGGTGATCCTTTCACGCAAGAAAAAAAAAAAAAAAAGAGATCTGAAACATCATTGAGCTTTCAGAACAGGTTTAATAAACTGTTTTGTGCCTTCTTGCTAATAAATGTTTATATGTATGGCAGATTTTGGTCTGACATTTGCTTTTATTCAAAACTGGCATCAAGGTTATGGGAAGGTAGCTAACTCTCTTGCTTTCCTCCAGTTATTAGTGACTACCTCCAGTTATTAGAGGCCTACCCATAAAACTTAATAGTTGTATATAACCAAATCAGTTTAGGTCAGTTCACCACAGGACCTTCAGAATGCAAAGAAGGAGCTCTAATGTTAGAATCTTCATAAATCTCTGAAAAATCCCAAGAGCCACAAAAATTCTGAAGGGAAAATACTCAATTCAGTAGCAAACAGCAGTCTTTGTCATGTAGGCAAACAAAGTATCTGGATGTCAGACAACGAGATCTACAACTTGTGGTTCTTGGTCTTCATTGGGAAGGACTTTTCTATGGCATAATCTCTCAAGGTGGATCTTGAAAAAACTTACATTTCAAATCCTTGAAATCATGGAGTATTGATAAGCCTTTCACTGTCTTAGCTAACCCACACATCTTTAAAAATCTAAAATCTCTGGATAAAGGGCTGGGTGCAGTGACTCACGCCTGTAATCCTAGCACTTTGGGAGGCTGAGGCCGGAGGGTCACAAGGTCAGGAGTTCAAGACCAGCCTGGCCAAGATGGCAAAACCCTGTCTCTACTAAAAATACAAAAATTAGCCGGGTGTGGTGAGAGGTGCCTGTAATCCTAGCTACTCGGAAGGCTGAGGCAGGAGAATCACTTGAACCCGGGGGTGGGGGGGGGCGGAGGTTGCAGTGAGCCAAAATCACACCACTGCACTCCAGCCTGGGTGATAGGGTGAGACTCTGTCTCAAAAAAAAAAAAAATCTCTGGACAACGATTGATAGGAAAAAATCCTCTCTGTATATTTAAGAGCCAGGCATGTTATACACATCTCTTTCAATTATTAAAGAAAAAAGTCCCTTGGAGGAAAGTAAAGCTCAGAGAAGTTACCTGACTCATCTAGGGTTCCATGGCCTATAAGTGACACAGCTGGGGTTCAAGCTCTATGTCTTAGTCCATTCCTGCTGCTATCAAAAAATACCACAAACTATGTAATTTATAAGTTATAAAACTTATTTCTCAGTCGTGGAAGCTGAGAATTCCAAGATCAAGGCACCACCAGGTTCAGTGTCTAGGAGGGCCCAGCGTCTGCTTCCAAGATGATGCCTTGAATGCTGCACTCTCATATGGTGAAGAGCAAGAGAGTCCTAGGGTGCTTCTTTCAAATTCTTTTATCAGGTCACTAGTCTCATTCATGAGGGCTCTGCCTTCATGACTTGATCACCTCCTAAATATCTCACCTCTCAATACTACCACATTGGTGAATACGTTTCAACATACGACTTCTAAGGAACATAGACCATAGCCTCCATTTTTCTGACTTTTTCTGCTCCATACCAAGCTGCTTCTCATCCTTTGAAAAGATAATGGGTAGATAGAAGGGGAAATAAAATCCTTCCCAACGAAGATCAAGAACCACAAGTTGTAGATCTCCTCATCTGACATCCAGATACCTTGTTTACCTACATGACAAAGGAGCAGAGCAGCATTCACAAAACATTCCTCTGTTGCAAAGTATCTCTAACCTACCTCTTCCCACTCCTCAAAAACTTTGCTATTATGAGCAACTATGGGAATGAAAAGGAATCAAAAGACCCAATAATGTCAAACCACAGGGTCCCTGGCATATATAACACTGTGTGTTACTAACTCACTGTGAAACCTTCAGACTACATATGTAGGCCATATAGCTTACATATCATATACAGTAGTACCTCTCTTATCTGCGAGGATGTGTTCCAAAATCCCCAGGGTATGCCTGAAACCTCAGATAGTACTGGACCTGAATGCTATCAATAGGAGCACGTTTCTATGTCTTCCACAAATTTAATGCTTTTTCCTTCCTAAGCACTTATCACACACTGTAGCTGTAACTTTTGCAGTTTGAGGCATGATAGCAAAACTAGCACAAATTTCTTTTTCATTCTTCACAATTTCATGGATAGAAGATTCATTCTTACTGTAGATCTTAGCAACCCTAGCATATGATTTTTTTCTTTCCTTATTAAGTTGAGAGCTTTCACCTTTTTACTTAAAGGAAGCAGTTTACAGGTTCTCTTTGACATATCCGAACTGCCAGCATCACTACTCTTGTGCTTTGGAGTCATTATTAATTAAAATAAGAGTAACTTCTTGTGGGTGGGAAGGTGTGATGTTTAATGGGAACAAAATAAAATAGAATGAATAAGACAGCATTTAATAACACCACAGGGTGACTATAGTTGATAATAATTTAACTGTATATTTTTAAATCACTTAAAAAGTATAAATTGTTTTGTAACACAAAGGCTAAATGCTTGTGGGGATGGATACCCCATTTTCCATTATGTGATAATTTTGCGTTGCGTGCCTGTATCCAAACATCTCATGTACCTCATAAATATATATACCTACTGTGTACCCACAAAAATTAAAATAGAAAATTTTATGAAAAAGAGTGACCTGAACATGAGCACTGCAATATTATAATCGTCAATCTGATAACCAAGATGGCTACTAAGTGCATAGACAAGGTGAATACATTGGACAAGGAGAAGATTCACATCTCAGGCAGGATGCAGTGGAACAGCGTGAGATTTCATCCCCCTCCCCCAAAAGGCATGCAACTTATGAATTATTTCCAACTTATGAATTATTTGTTTCTGGAATTTTTCATTTAACATTGTGGACCATGGTTGACCACAAGTAACTAAAACCATGGAAAATAAAACCAGGGATAAGGGAGAAACATGTATTTCACATATTATCATATTTTAGTGTCACAGTCACATAAGAGGTAGCTTCGTTATTTTTTTAAGTTTTACAGCCAAAGAGACAGAATTGGAGAGGATTAAATGACTTGCCTGATGTCACATTGACAATTTATGTCATTATAAACAGGAGTGAAACCCAGATCTGTGTGATTCCACATCTAGTACTTATCACCTCTTTACCTGATATTTCATACCTTCTATGAATTCACTCTTGGACTCAAAGAGAGCCTAAGATCCACTAGTTATGGTGTGCATCTAATTTCAAGACTGTCAGGCTCTTAGATGGCCAAGCCCCAAACCCTTGCTGGAGGGCAAGTCGTCCTGCCCCATCAAACAGCCAGCTGGCCTCAGTTATGGTTTAGAAGGCTGAGCCACTCTTGCTTGGATTTTCTTTCCCTCTATTTTTTTTCCATGTTGAGGTCAGTAGGTTAGACACCCTCTGCTTTGGAAATCTGTAAGATACTTGAAAAGACAAAGCTTTTTATATCCGCAGGAAAGGAGATCCCTATCACATTAAGAGAAACCATGAGTGCTGTTCCCACCCCTCAGCCATCTGGGTCTTGCTTACCTCTTCTAGCTCTCAGCTGTTCCTCCCCTGCTCCCTCAATCATCCCCTAAATTCACACTTGGTTCAGGAGAAAGCCATGGTTTTACAAATAGCTTCATGGTCATTGCTTTGAATTACCACAATCCCTTGGGTAAACTATAAGACTACAAAATTTAACTTTAAAAGTAGTTACTTTATGGCCAGCCAAGTCATGATACTGCCATTTCATCGCACATCATGGTGACCTCATTCTCCACTGTGGGCCTGAGATGCTAATCAAGAAAGGCCTAGGCTTGGGGAGGTCCAGACAGTCAAGAGTCAGTGATGCCAACATCCGGAAAGCACAGTTTTGTCCTTCCTTCCTGGGGTGATGGGGAGGAAGAAGGAACTGAGGGAACTGTGGAAGCATATACTGCTGGACTCTGCTGCAGAGATTTTGAGTGGTAGTATGGCTATGCAAGCTTGTCTGGGTGGATTATAACCACCCAGCAGGTTCTTTCTGCTCACTGCACAAACAAAAGCATTCTACAGCATTGCAATAGAAAAAGAGTTTAATTGACATGAGGCCAGCCACACCCTGTGGGAGACAGAATTATTACTCAAATCAATCTCATTGAAAGCTCACAGGTTAAAGGTATTTTTCAAAGGTACTTATGGGGAAAGGGTGGGGGTGGCTAAGCAATGGATGCTTGCTGCTGATTTAGCTGAGAGTGTGGAAAATGATCCTCCTATGTGCTGAATAGATTATTGGTGGGGCCACGGGAACAGCTGGCAGAGGACCCAGATGAAGCCTGGTGTCAAACATGCAAAAAAACCTAAAGAGATATGTCAAAATGCCAATATTAGGTTCTATAATAGTGATGTCATTTGCAGGAGTAATTGGGGAAGTTACTTATCTTGTGACCTTCAGAATAATGGCTGGCAATTGTTTATATCTACACCTTAGCAGAAGTCAGGCTTCTATTCTCCTCCTAGCCTGGTGATCTTGGATTAGTTTTACAAAGATGGTTGAGTTTTGGGAGAGGGCTATTATAATTTAAACTAGAAGCTAAATATCTCTCAAAGTTAGTTTGGCAACTTGAAGGTTAAAGGAAAGAGGGGCATTGACTAGATCAGATCCCCCCTCTACCATTATTTTCTCACTAATACAATTTTTGCAAAAGTGGTTTCAGCACTGTGATGATTTTCCAGTTCCATGCCCTGTCTAGGTCCATCTAACCCCCACTTAAAGGTTTGCTCCCCCATCTTTACTAAACCCAGATTCTGGGATTCATCCTGCCCTGAATCAATGAAAAATATATCTCTATCCATACCTCACCAGCAAAGGCTCAAGCAAGCGGCTTCTGGCTCTGCTCTGATCTCAAAATTGCAGTCCAGTAACTGGGCTCTTGTCCCTTCCCTTACGTACAGGTACCTGCCTTGTACTCAATTCCTATGACTAGGCTTCTGTTTTATTCCCTCAGTATCTGAGGCCCTGTAGTTCCTAGGTACCCAAATTATTCCAGCATGGGAAAGGGTGTGTGGGGAGAAGGGGGCTTCCTGGCCAATCCTTTCAATCCCTACCCAACCTGGATCCTTTCTAGCAATTGGATTCCTTCCATTAAATTCACATATTTAAATTTGAAATGTTATCAGTTAGCTCCCTGGTAGGAAAGATGAACAAATAAGCATTCATCCACTTCTGCCTATTTTCTCTCCTGTCTCTTCCTTATTTTTGTTAGTCATATTAATATTTTTACTTTATCTGGATTTTTAACAAATTGGTAATGTACCCCTGCTACTTGCAGCTGGTCCTTCTTGATGACAGATCCCTATCTAGACGCTTGTATCCAGCCTGCTGCCAAACTCCCTGGATGATGGCTCTGTCTCCCTGTAGGGGCACCTATCTCTTGCTTGCTGCCAGGCCTCCTTGGTCCTGACTGTTGGGCCTAAAAACTACTCTTCCCTGGGCCTGTTGCTTAAACATTCTCTTGCCACCGACTCTGTTCCCCTTAGGTGTGCCTTTCTCCGTAGATTCTGCTCTAAGGAGGCTCTGGAACGACCATCCCCAGCTGCCAAGAGACACAATGGCACCCTTAGCCAACCCTGTTCCTATATTTAAATAATATGGAGAAAATTCCTTTTTTTTTTTTCAATTTTAACTGAGACAACATTAGAGTTTTTTGTTTTTTGCATTTTGTTTGGAGACAGTCTTGCTTGGTTGCCCAGCCTGGAATGCAGGGCACAATCTTGGCTCACTGCAACCTCCTACTCCCGGGTTCAAGCAATTCTCCTGCCTCAGCCTCCCAAGTAGCTGGGACTACAGGTGCGTGCCACCATGCCCGGCTAATTTTTGTATTTTTAGTAGAGAGGGGTTTCACCATGTTGGCTGGGCTGATCTTAAACTCTTGACCTCAAGTGATCTGCCCGCTTTGGCCTCCCAAAGTGCTGGGATTATAGGTGTGAGCCACCGTGCCCAGCCAAAATTAGATTTTTTTGAAATGCACTTTTACCAATAAATTAGACTAGGGGAAATAACCTGCACCCAAAACACAAAAATTTAACGGCTTACAAAATAAATCTGCATGTAATCACAGATTAGATTGGATGATGGTGTATGAGGCCATTTAGATTTTTTTTTTTCCTCTACTATTTCTCCCAACCCCATTTTATTTATTTATTTTTAGAGACAGAGTCTCGCTCTGTTACCCAGACTGGAGTGCAGTGGTGTGATCATGGCTTACTGCAGCCTTGACCTCGTGGGCTCAAGCAATCCTCCCACCTCAGCCTCTCAAGTATCTGAGACTACAGGCATGCACCATCACACCCAGCTAATTAAAAAAAAAAATTGTAGAGACTAAGTCTTGTTATGTTGCTCAGACTGGTCTCATACTCCTGAGCCCAAGTGATCCTCCTGCCTCAGCCTCCCGAAATGCTGGGATTACAAGTGTTAGCCACCACACCCAGCCCCCAAATCCCTTTATAAGGGTTATTTTGTTTTGTTTCAGGGAATGAGGGATTCAGCACTGTCACAACCTCCTAATTTTAAAAAAAGAGGCCAAGCATGGTAGCTCATTCATACCTTTAATCTCACCACTTTGGGAAGCTAAGGTGGGAGGATTGCTTGAGCCCAGGAGTTTGAGGCCAGCCTGGGCAACATAGTGAGACCCCATTTCTATTTAAATGAAATTTTTAAAAAGACAGTAAATAAAAAATAATAATACAATTTCTTTTAAAATGGCAGTGGACTGAGAAGTAGCTAATAGTTCATGCCCAAGGGGAAAAAGACCCCATTTCAGCTCTCCATGCCTTTTGCCATTGAGCAAGGCTTTAAGCATGTCACAATCCTTACAACCTCCAGACCTTACTCATGTGCTCCTACCAGGTGGAATGCCACTCCCCCTTCACTCCATTTATCTGAACCATACTTATTCTTCAAAACTCCAATCTAGTATTACCTTCTCCGGGAAGTACATTATTCTCCTACTTCTCAACCACCTGCTGCTGTTAAAATCTATCCCACACAATTTTGCACTTAATTCAGTCAACTCTTAACTCCTAATGTTTAATGTAAACTAGTTTAGACTCCACAATTAATCCCATAGGCATCCTTCTTGATCTCTTTCAGGGACACTTAGCAAAATCTGAGCCTGAAGTTAGGGCTCAGCAAAGACATACCGAAGATACTTGTTGTAGAAACAAAATCAGAGGTTTCCATTCTTTTAATATAAATGGTTAGAAAATGGAGTGTTCAAACACAGCCAGAAAACAAACAAACAAACAAACAAACACATCAGCATCCTGGGGAGCAACTACCAAAGACACCACAGGTATTGCCAAGTCATTGAACCAGAGAGTGTTAGAGCGGAAAGGAATCTCAATCATCTACTCCCAAACTTTTAAACGGGTACATGAATACCCCTTGGGGTCCATGGCAGTGTGCCAAAGGGGTCCACAAAGCCACAGGATAAACATGGCATGCTTTTCTGGAGTGTCAATTTTACTTGAGTATAAGAAATTTTTAAAATGTCAATATTAAAACAAATACAGCTATATCATGGAGGAGAACACAAACACTGCTCTCATTTTTAGGGTAAAACACAAGATCTCAAAGACACTTGGAACTTGCAGTAGGCTACTTTGGGCCACCCCATCCATCCCTCTCCCTTACCCATACCAGGATTTCATTTTCACTTTCCTCTGTCATTAAGGTTATTTTAATGAAAAATAAATAAATAAAAGTTTGAGACAGACCGATGTAGTCCAACCCCTTTTTTCACAATTAGGAAAACTGAGGCCCACAAGTGAGAAATAATTTGGCCAAAGCCATATACATTGAGTTCAGCGAGAGCTAGGACCACAATCCACCTCCGTCAGAATGTACATTTCTTCCCAGCAACTTGCTCAGGTGACTACTGACTACTAACTATACTTCCTTGCTAACTCTGAGCCACATCTTGTACCTTTCAGGATTTTTTTCCTTGCCAAGGGCTATACAACCTATCCTTAGGGAAACGTGTAGCACCAGAAGCACTGAGGGCAGGCCAGACACTTCCCTCTCTACAGCTTCAAATACAGTGAATAAAGATGCATGAAATGCATGTAACTGATGAGATTCATACCCCTCCCAGAAACAGGATGAAGGTCAATAATTTCAGTGTGAGAGTGGCAAAAAGGGGACGAGGTCCCGCTAATCAGAGGCCATATCCAGAAAGCAAAGAGCTGATTTCAAGATCTTCCTTTTTCCCTTTGTTTGTGTAAGACCACCTCAGCAAGGCTCCAAGGAATCTGGAGCCTCAGTTTTTTTGGAGGTGTCCCTGCCTGGCTTCTCCGTCTTCTTCAGGGTAAGGGAATAAAATAACCACCTCAGGTAAGAACAGGAAGTGACTTTAAATTCAAAAGAACCCAGCTTCACTGTCACGTATATTCTTCAGGCAAATTAGCAGAGGCTGCCTATAGATTTGCATACTTACATATACTTATTCACACCTTAAACCCACCCATAACTCTCACTGTTACACAGACATATGGAAATTCTTCTGCACACTGTCACAAATACAAACATAACTACACATTTGTGTTTGGAAAACCAAAATTATCATAGTCTGTCTCTACCCACACTTCTCCTCCCCCAACACCCAGCCCCAGATATATACCACTGAGACCCACATTATATCACATACATCAGGTTGAGCAGTGATCCCAGTTGCCAGGGTTAGAGTCACATTCCATAGTATTCCATTCCTCTCAAAGAACTAACAGATCATTTCACAAAGATATCATCACCTGACAACTAATGTCAAGTTACAGCCAGAATACATGGCACATTACCCACCCCCATTACAGGTAGGCTTACAGGAGAATGACATCAGAGACAAAAGAGATTTGTGGCTCAGTGTCACTGCAGGAGACTGACCAGACAGGTAAGATGGGGGGCTTGTCCCAGCCAGAGAGATTTCCTTTCCTCTCTGGGCCCTAGAACTGGGAGTGGGAAAGTTGTCTGACTTTTTGCAGACTTCTCAAACTCTAGATACAGATCACCTAGGTTGAAAAAATTAGAAAAGAAAAAGACTGCCTCCCTTTTTTTTTAACCTTTTTATTATTTCTTTCCAATTTTTATTTTAGTTTCAGAGGGTACACATGCAGGTTTGTTACACAGGCAAATTGCATGTCATGGGGGTTTGGGGTACAGATTATTTCATCACCCAGGTAATAAGCATAGTACCCCATGAGTAGTTTTTCAGTCCTCACCCTCCTCCCACCCTCCACCCTCAAGTAGACCCTGGAAAGACTCCTCTTTTAACATGAATTTTTTTTTCCAGAAGATGATTGGGTCATGTTATACTACTTTTTCTTTTGAATAAGGCCCCAACTCCTAAAGAAAAGTGTAGTGATCAACAGCATGGTCTCTGGAGCCAGACACCCGGTCTGAATTTCAGCCCCATCACATACTAGTTGTATGACCTTGAGCAAGTTATTTAACCTCTTTAGCTTTCAGTTTCACAGTCTGTTAAAAGTTGGGATAATAATAGCATCTTTCTCGTGGTGGTATGATGTGATTTAAATTTAAAGCTCTTAGAAAAGTATGTGGCCTGGCCCTTAAGAAGCTCAATAAATGGAATTATACAAAGGAGTAATTTCCTGTTTTTCCCGGGCCTTTACGCCCTCACTACCTGCTTGCCCACCCACAGCTGACAATGTGGTCACCCTGTTTCTGAGTCATGCCTTCTAGAGCCCAGAGAGAACAAGACTGGCCCAATATCACACAGAAAGATTAATAGGATTGGAATTGATTGCTTTGGGTTGACTCAGCAGGCCAGTAGCCAGTGTTCTTATCTACTTCATCTCCTCCTTAGGAAAAAATGAGCATAGCTGGAGGAAACCTTGGGAGGAAATATGGCTGGGGCCAGGCAGGATGTAAATAATATTAAGAACAATAACAACTTAATATGTGCCAGGCACAGCTTTAAGTACATTCTGTGTGTTTTATTCAAACCTCACAGCAACCTTATGATTTGATGACTACCATTATCACCTGCATCATACCGAAGAGAAAACAGGCTCCAACACCTAGAATGGCTTAAAGCTGGGATTATGAACCCAGGCAGTCTGACACCAGAGATGGAGTGTTCAACCACTACACTACACTGCTGTCCACATAAAGCAAAGAAAGCAGAAGGATAGATGAGGCAGGAACAAAGGACAATGGAGCGATACAAGTTCTTTTTGAAGTAAATTGATTGAGGCAATCTAGTGTTTTGGCTAAGCAGCAATTTAAGACCAAGGGTTAAAAACTAGCTGGGTTTAAGGCTTACCTCTGCTACTAGTTATTGATTTTCTTTGGGCCTTAGCTTCCTCGTCTGTAAAATGGGAATAAAACTAACAAGTATTTCATAGGCCAGGTGTCATAGTTCACATCTGTAATCCCAGCACTTTGGGAGGCCAAGGCAGGAGGATTGTTTGAGGCCAGGAGTTTGAGACCAGCCTGGGCAACACAGTGAGACCTCATCTCTACAAAAAAAAAAAAAAAAAAAAAAAATTTTTTCTTAATTAGCCGGAAGTGTTGGTACATGTTTGTAGTCCTAGCTACTCAGGAGGATGAGGTGAGAGGATCGCTGGAGACCAGGAGTTCAAGGCTATACAGGGTGCCATGATTGTGCAACAGCACTCTAGCCTGATTGTCAGAGTAAGATCCTGTCTCTAAAAAAGTAAATAAATAAAAATAAAATTGAAAACTAACTAGCATTTCTTAGAGTTGTGATAAGGTTTACAGAAGACAATGCACATAACATGCCAAAGGCAGTGCTTAACACACCTACGTAAGTACTCAGTAAGAGCAATTAATGTCATTGGCTGTGCCACCTTCAGGATTTGCCTAGCTATACAGCTCCCCCGCCCCTTCCCAGGGAAAAGCATTTAGGAAGGAAAAAGAAGTTTGTAAATTGTCCAGAAAATGAAGAACTGAAGGCTGGGTGTGGTGGCACACACCTGTAATCTCAGCACTTTGGGAGGCCGAGGCAGGAGGATCACCTGAGGTCAGGAGTTCAAGACCAGCCTGGCCAACATAGTGAAACCCTGTCATTAAAAAAAAAAATAAAAAAGAAAGAAATGCCCATCGCCGATAGACTGGATAGGGAAAATTTGGCACATATACACCATGGAATATTATGCAGCCATCAAAAAAGATGAGTTTGGGTCCTTTGTAGGGACATGGATGAACCTGGAAACCATCATTCTCAGCAAACTGACAGAAGAGCAGAAGATCAAACACCGCATGTTCTCACTCATAGGCGGGTGTTGAACAATGAGAACACATGGACACAGGGAGGGGAGCACTACACACTGGGGTCAGTTGGGGGGAAATAGGGGAGGGACAGTGGGGGGTGGGAAGCTGGGGAGAGATAGCAAAGGGAGAAATGCCAGATGTAGGTGATGGGGAGGAAGGCAGCAAATCACACTGCCACGTGTGTTCCTATGCAACAGTTTCGCATGTTCTTCACATGTACCCCAAAACCTAAAATGCAATAAAATAAATAAATGGGAAAAAAAAAATAAAAATAAAAATAAAAATAAAATAAAGAAAAAGTATTAAAATAAATTAAAAATAAATTTAAAAAATAAAAAAATAAAAAATAAAATAAAATAAAATGAAGAACTGAGCAGAGTAACAGCTCTAGACATCCTTTCCCGCCTCTCAGGAGTATATGTGGGCATGGGGTGGGGGGTGGTTAGTGAGCACCAGCATTATTACCATCACCTCCTTTCTCAAGGAACAGAGCCTGCCAGATTATACCTCAGCCTTTGGTTACTTATAGCCTGAGTCAGAACTCTTTTTTTTTTTCTTCCTTCAGTTTTGTTTTTCCATGTCCTTTTCACATCAACTCTGTGAAGTACTGGGAAACAAAGAAGTAATTTCAAGTGTGTTAAGTGTCTTCCATGTGGTGGACACAATGCTACCACTTTCCATCACTGCCCAATATCTCACAATATTACTGGGAAGGAAGGGGTGCACTTCTCCTCGCTTTATAAATGATGCCCTGAATCCAGGGAAGGAAGCTGTCTTCTTTAATGTACATTTTTCTCTCATCCCATCTATTCAGTACTACTCTGGCCTGAGGTCGCATCCTGCTGAGGATTTTCTGTAAACTGAACTACAGTATTCTAACATTTCACCGTCCTCAACACACCAGTCTTTGCATAATCCCAAATCCCATGAGTTGAGAGTAATTTGCCACCAGTGGAGCTGAGATCAACTTATGACTCTGCTACTTACTCGCTATAGGATTCTGTACTCGTCACTTAATCTCTCCCTCTATTTCCTCATTTCTAATATGGGCATGATGACACCTTCTACTCCATGAGGTTGTGAAAATAAAATAACTTTCTTCAAAGTGCTCTGTCAACTGGAGATGCTTGACATAGAAACATTATTTAAAACAGAACCGTCAGATAGCTTAATCTCAAAGGAGCCCCAGAAGGGCAATGGAATGCCTGTATCTCTGACTTTCTATCAAGTAGGACACCAGATCTGCCAACTATGACTTTGGGAATGTTGGGGGACAGAGAATGCAGGAATACCCTGAAGTGACTGTTGAGGAAATGATGTTTGCCATAATCATTGTGTAATCTATATCATCATGGAGATATCTGAATCCTTTATATAACATTCTTCTGAAAGCAGTATCATCTACACTTTTCATGTGGCACTGAATACTTATTTGAGGTATTGGGCACTGTTGGAAAGCGCCCAGCATTGTGTCCACCACGGAAACAACACATTTGAGATTAAATTAAAACTGTTTCACTTCCTTTGTTTCTACTTTCCCTTTCCCACAAGTGCTCCATCTGTATTTGCAAAATCCTTCCCATCTTCCCTTCTAGGCCCATCCATTACAAAGCACACCTTAGTCCAGAACCAGGCCCTAAACCTCCAGGTCAGTCTTTCTGAATCCACACAGCACTGTGCACCTGATACTGTCTTGTACTGCAGTCATTTATATACTTGTCTCAACCTCTGCCCTTCCTTCCCCACCTTCCCATTCAATTCACAAACTCTTTGAAGGGAATAAGGAAGAAAGAAAGACTGATTCCTTTGTATTTCACCAACCTAATAGTTGTTTTATGTCAGTCTCATTTTATAAAGCTTTTAATTATGGAAATTTTAATATATAATTTCATATATATATAAACACCAATATACCCCTCACCCAGCTTAACAGTTATTGACATAAGGACAATAATCACATCTATACCTCCACTCATTCTGCCTTCTTACTTTGAATAATGTAATAGCAAATGCCAGACAGCGTATGATTTCATCCATAAATACTTCAATGTGAACGACATTTGTTGCACTTCTATGTCCCCTACAATTGGAAGATGACTTGCATTTATGTTCCCTGCTACTGGGCGCACCTCAGATTATTTCTGAGTGTGCCTATTATGTACCATATTTTGTGCTTGGCTTCAGAGGTTCTGTCTGAGCTGCAGAGGCACACCAGTACCAAGCCAAAATATTCCCAACCAATAATTGCTATGGTTCCAGGGAATGAGCTCCGGGTGCACATGGGAGCCCAGGAGCAGGGCCCTTAATTGCACTAATTGAGCGGAATCGGGTTTTCTCATCTCATGGTGACCCTGAGTTCGAAGTCACCACGAGACTAGGGGTCTCCAGCAGGAGGCGCTGCAAAGAGACAGGGTGGCGTGGGGCCCCCCGGGTTCAGCTTCTCCTGAGGGAGCCTGGAAAGGCGGCCATCGCCGGCTGCGGGTGCAAACCAAGTAGCAACTCCGTTTAATAGGTGAGCGGGACGCCGAGTGTCAGGGCCTAAGAGGAGCCCCCGGATTCAGGTTCCATGCAGAGGTGCAGGGGTGCAGGGCAGGTCTGGCACCTGCTCCCCAGGACTTCTGGACGCTGCGCGTTGACCTGGTTGCCACAGGTTCCTGTCCCAACTGCCGCTCTTCCTGATAGAATATATCTCGGAGCAAGGCACTGGACAGAACGAGGAAACACCTGTTTCCAACAAGAAACGAGGTAGGGGGGAAGCCCCCACCAGGCTTCCAATGGCCTCTCATTGAGCTTGCTCTCGAGAGCCTTGTAAAAGCGCGCCCAGAAAGCCAGCGGAGATCATTTTTCAAAAAGATCGCTTTCTATTTCTTACTCCCTCCTCCTTTTCCTAAGCCTAAGCTGTAACGTCTCTTTCTTTAAAAACAAAACAAAACAAAAAAAGTCGTCTTTCCTCCGAGGGGTTTCCCGCTCCTCTCAGACCCTCGTCTTGGTGTCTACAAGGACCACCACCCCCAACCCCAAATTTTGCAACTGCATTGGCTTCCGGGTTTTGCATTTCCTCAGTATCCCGCTAACCTATACAGGTGGGAATTAGGACTTGGGGGCCGTGGAACAAAGAAACCAGAGATTCCCTGTCCCGGGTCAGACGCCCCTTCCGCAGCCTCCGACCAACTGGGGAACAAGAGGAGATCAGGAGCATGTGAACCCCCCAACTCCGGTCTCACAGCACTTTCCAAAGGCTGGCATAGCAACCCGAGGACGCGTGGGAGGTGGGGACAGCCCCCGGGCAGCAGACAGACAGACCCCCACGGAACAGGCCTTGAGTGGCCGTGCGCGCCAGCGGCCTCCACGCACTGGGCTCTGTTATTTCATCAGCAGTTTCAGAAGAACCTGCCAAAAGCAGTTATGCCTCACTGCAATGTGTAGCTTTTTCCTGCCATTTTTTCATAATAAAAGAGGGAGTGAAGCTCGCTCGCTCTCTCCCTCCACCCCCCTCTCCCAAAAAGAGCCAAATGGATGCAAGAAGGGAAAAAAAAAACCCACACACCAATCTCCGAGGGGATGCCAATGAGGTGTGGCTTGTATTTAAATATCCAATATGTCAATGTAAGGGGAGTGGGTATGTATATAAAGTGCCGTTTGCATCTGATAGCTCGAGGAAGCCAGCGATGAGAGGCCGGAGGAGATGGATGCGGAGGGGAAAAGGCACTTTGACTGAGAGCAAGGTCAGAAGCGCGCTGCCTGACGCTCCCCGCCGCTGAGAAGTTCCTTGGACGCGAACAGACGTCGACTGCAGCTCAGCAGAGCGCGGAGAGAGCGAGCTAGCGAGGGACCGCCGCTGAACCGCCCGCGCCTGCCGCGGGGAGAGGCAGTTCGCGCCCCGTGGCCCCGGCTCGGACCCCGAGCGCCCAGCACAACCCGCGCCGCAATCGGCCCAGCCATGGCAGAGGTGGGGGGCGTCTTGGCCTCCTTGGACTGGGATCTACACGGCTTCTCCTCGTCTCTGGGGAACGTGCCCTTAGCTGACTCCCCAGGTTTCCTGAATGAGCGCCTGGGCCAGATCGAGGGGAAGCTGCAGCGTGGCTCACCCACAGACTTCGCCCACCTGAAGGGGATCCTGCGGCGCCGCCAGCTCTACTGCCGCACCGGCTTCCACCTGGAGATCTTCCCCAACGGCACTGTGCACGGCACCCGCCTCGACCACAGCCGCTTTGGTGAGGACGCGGTCGGGGGGACGGGAGGCGGGCGGACGGCGGCGCGCTAGGGAGCCGACAGCTCCGGGCTCCAGCGTAGGGCCCGCGGACCGCCCACCGGCTTGGTGTTGTCCGGGCCAGTCGAGGCAAGACACGACGGCGCGGGCGTGGGCCGCTCGACATCAGGGGGCCCTGCACCCTCGGACACTCTGGAGGGGGCAGGGGCGCCTTGCGGTGAGGCCTCTCGTTTCGCTGCTCCACCATCACTCCCCGGGGAGCAAGGGGCTTGTTTTGGGAGTTGGACTTTAAGCCTTGGACGAAAGCAGGTGGAGCTGAGAGAGGGGTGGGAGCTCTCGCCTTGGAGGCCGGGACCGTGGCTGCTGCGCAGGCCGAGCCTCGAGGGCAGCAGGGCTGTGGCAGCTGATTTCCTGGAACCGGATCCTGCATGGGCCATGGGTATATGAGACGGTCGGCCCGCACTCAAATCGCTTTTGGCCCATGGGTACCGGCCAGCTGTGGCATCTGCCTGCCTCGGGGTCGCTCTGTCCAGGGTAGGAGCCAATCCAGGCAGCCTGGCACGAATTGGGAATCTGGGAAAACCTCGTGGTGTCCACCGTGTAAGGGCACAAGTCCTGGGGTAGCTTTTGCCGGAAACTACCTCTGGACTCCTTGCCTCAGTGAGGAAACCGTCCTGGGCCCACTCCCAGTCCCAGAAACAGTTGTCTTTTGGGCCCAAAACAGTAAACGTTCAACCTCCACCCAGGATTGTCTCTGCCTGCCTGCCTCTATACAGACTGTTCAACACAGCTGTCTGTCTCACATATAAAACTAATTACACAATTAATATAAGCCTTGATCTATGACGAAGATCATTAGGTTTCTAAGTAGATGTGTTCACTCCTCAATAATTTGCCATTTTTATTTTCAATTTCCAATTCTCTACTGAGTCATCATGAGAGTTCTGTGACAGCTATCTTTGCCCCTCCCCATCTTCCAATGTCCTCTGCTTCCTCCCAAGGACCCTATAATCCAAGAAGGACACCTTTTCCCCCAAGCCAGTAAGATATTCTGCCTACACTCAAACATGACACCCTTCCCTTCGTTCTCCCACTCTCCTTCTTGCCAACATACCCCTGCTACCCCCTCAAACCTCTTCATCCTCCCATTCTCCATGCCTCGCTAGAGCTGCATCTGGAGTGCACAGCAAAAAGGGGGACATAGGGGCCAGTTGCTGGGTAAGGCCAAGCCTAGCAAACAGCTTAGGGGCAGAATTGGTCTTCCCTGCTGGGAACAGGCAGGAACCCTAATGAGGTCTATGGCATCTTGGAAAAATGCACTCAAACAGAGCTAGAGTAGCATAGGTTGGGAGGGGTAATGGAGGGGCGCATGTGTCTGTATAAACTTGCAGCAGGTCCTCAAAAGGGTGATAAGGTGAAGTGGGAGGAGACAGAGTGTTAACTTGGCTCCTTTCCCTTTCGTTGCTTGTGATTTTGCAGTCCCCTTTTGTTCCTCTTCATAAGGAATGGGACTCCCACCCTGGCCTCAAAGGCTTCCTGAAATGGCCTAAAGATACCGGGGTAACTCATTGCTGATACATAACCAAAGAAAGTCATGAAATGATGGAAAAATATGGGGCGGGGGCAGCAAAGGTAGAGAAATTATGAGCACACCTCCCAGTAGCTCCAAATATTTTTCTGATTGTGTGCCTAAGCTGAGTCCTGTAACCTACAAGGTCAACATAAATCAGTAATGGGCTCTTGGGATAAGTGGTCTTTAATTACCTCCCTAAAGACACATCTTGATTTCTTTTCATCTCCCAGGTCTGCTAAGGGTGTTAAGTTTAGGGAGAAATCACAGGAAATAAGATTGGCAGGAGGAAGGGACATTTTCATTGCTGCTTAACCGACTGCTTCATTTTTGGTTTTGCCTTTAAAAAAGAAAAAACACTGCCCAAAAGCACTTCTGCATCACCTTTTCCCTTTCCTCCTTCCCCAACTTCCTGGCAGTTTCCTGTAAAGAAAATGATAACTGGTCAAAGCTGTCTCTTTGTAACCTCCCCTGCCAACTTTAAAACACATACTCTTTCTCAGTTTAGCTTTTGGCACAGAAAGAGGTGGCGTTCGAGTTGCTAACTCTCTCCTCCCTCCACATTTGAGTTAATCAGCCAGGGTATTCAATAAATTGAAACTTTAACATTCCATAAGTGCTTTAGCAGTCAACATTCCAGCAGGGTAAAGTAGGCCAGACTTAAGATATAAAATATTATAGATTTCTGCTAGGGGGGAGGAGGTAGTCTCCAAAAGCCATGTGAAGTAAATAGCTATTTGTTGTAATTGGAGAGCAGGGCCCCCAAGGATTACCCTGGAATCCATGTGTTCAGAACAAGTCAGGCTAAGCCCAAGAGCAGTCTCGACTCCAAATAATAACCTGTTGGCACAGCATATGCTCTCCGCTCTCCATCTGCAATCAGTAGCCAGGAGTATTTCAATCCCCGCCTAGCTGGTAGCATTTATATGAAGTTCACAAGGATCCTGACATTCCGAGGGGCATCTGTGGTCTGGCAGAGCAGAGCTTGGGAGCCAAACTGAAAGAGAGTCCTCCCACCAGGTGGGACGGAGAAGGCTCATGCAGCTGCTTCAGTCCTTGAGTGATCTGGTTCTCGTTTGGCAAGATGCCAAAGCAGCACTGTCTCGGCCCCAAAGGTCTGAAAGGTTAGCTGAAGGAGTTCAGGCAAGTTTTGGACCTAGATTAAACGACACATTAGACAGTCATCTAGCTAGGTTCTGAAGCAGTGGGGCTTCAGAACAGATCAGTTTTGACTGAGAGCCTGGGGAGAGAGGTATAAGAAGAGAAGAGTCTGGAAATTGTCAAGAAAAGGGCAGAGCCTGATGTGGGTGGGTCAAGATGAGACAGAGTAGAGAGAGATCCTGGGCCTTGAAGGGGTAAGAGTACTGAGGACAAACTTTGTCTACTTAATACTTCACCTCAACACTTTGCTGTTAACACCCCTGTCCAGCTGTAGCTGGGAAAATATGAAAATGGCTTATTTTCTCTCCCCCTTCATGTTGGCTGGGATTCAGGAGAAGGTTTAGGAATATCTCTTCCATCATCATGTGCCACTGGGTTCCCACAGTTTGAATTCAGCTAATAGGAAAGTTGGCGAGGGAAAATGATGGCCAAAGACAGCTGGGCAGGGATAATTCCAGCTGTCAGAGACCCCTGTTACTGGACACAACCCAAGTGACTTCCTGTATGATCTGTCCTTTGGCATCAGGGTTAACAGAGAGTTGGAGAAAAACTGTAGTGACTCAAATGGCCACACCTCTTGGGTTTCATGATTTGTTCTCACACTATGTCTTGGGCAGTGAGATCACACGCTGCGCTCTGCTACTTAATGAGCTCAGGGTTGTCAGAGACATGAGATACTTACAGAATGAGGAAACTAACTCTTGAAGCTCAGGAGTAACCTGCCTGAGCAAAGCAAAGAACTAAAGGCTCCCACGTGTTAGCGTTCCTCAGAGTTTAGGACCCAGAACTGAATCATGACCTGGTTTCTAGTTTCCTCACCATACTGGGCACTCTCCTTTGAACATGCTCTGTTTTTCCATTTCCTTTTCTAAGCACAGTAGAACTAAACACACTACTCTCAGTGTGGTCTAACCATGACAGAGCAGAGTGGGACAATCCCTCCTCCCTTCTGCTAGTTACTAGACATGTATCAGTGAAGCCTTAGAGCATACTGGCTTTCTTTCTGTTTTTTTTCCACTAGCTTTCTAATTTTTAATTTTATATGACCAATTTTACATTAGCTTTTTAATAAGCCTGCTAATCACCCATAATACTGAGTTTGCCTGTTCAATCAAGTCTCTTAGCCATTGTTGTGTTTTACTAAGCCACATCCCCCCATTGCAGAGATGGGTAGACTTGCATGTAATTAAAATGCACAGCAACACAAAATAACAGTACATATTTTCAAGAAAGTATACATGATTGCCTGAAGTGGAGAGGCAGATGGGAGCAGGGTATGAAGAGGAAAAGAGAGAAAGAAATAGATAACTATAAAGACCTTGCACAGACCAACTATGTTAATAGGCCATGAACTAAGTAGTACAGTTAAATCAACTGTCTGCACTTGAGGGTCACACTCCCCCAACAAAACCCCAAACACAAAACACTTTGGGAAATTTGGGGGACCAAAGTGCAGGAGTTCACATTGATTGTAATTAAGCATAGTTTATTGGAGCATGCCCATTTTTCCATCCTCTTGAAATCTCTTTGGATATTGCTTATATCATCCCTCTCTAGAAGCTGTATGTCTTCTAGAACTAAGATAAGCAGTCCTCATATGTTCTCTTACAAGTCATTTATTGGAATATCAAAAAGAGCAGAACCGATTGCAAAACCTGGTGCAGTGCAGCTGAAGATTTGGGTGCATTAAATCAATGTCTGATTAACCCTTACTTGGCACTGGGTATTTTCTTTTCCCCTCCTACCATCTTGTTTCAATCTCATTTCCCAAGACTCCTTTCTTTGCACAGTAAGATATTTGATAACAACCAGACTGAGAATAAATCTTGGAGGATTTCAATGTTAGAGGCCAAAGGCCAAACCATGAGTGTTATATAGAATTGCAGCAGAAGAACCTTACCTCCTTCCAATAGATCTGGGTGGTTTGTGGAAGCACATGCCCCCAAAGCTGCCACACCTGAACAGCAGCCCACCAGCTTGAGTCACTGGGGTTCCTCAGGAGACTTCCCAGTAGAGTTTTTAACTTGATTTTAAAATTAGCCACTTAACACTCTTGATCTTGGGAAATCAGTTCTACTCCCTATGTAGATTACGTAGATTATTATTGCCCTTAAGAATTGCATTTTTGGGCCAAGCATAGTGGTGCACACCTGTAATCCCAACACTTCGGGAGGCCAAGGTGCGCAGGTTGCTTGAGCCCAGGAGTTTGAGACCAGCCTTAGCAACATGGTGAAACCCTGTCTCTAAAAAATAAAAAATTAGCTGGGTATGGTGATGTATGCATGTAGTCCCAGCTACTAGGGAGGCTCAGGTGGGAGGACCACCTGAGCCTGGGGAGTTTGAGGCTGCAGTGAGCCATGATCACACCACTGCATTCCAACCTGGGTGACAAAGCGAGATCCTGTCTAAAAAAAAAACAAAAAAGAATTGCGATTTTGGATAAGAAAGACAACTAGATATGAGTTCATTTCAGACCTTTAGATGACAAACAATCAAGTTGTTAGTCTGTATGTTGAAAAATATGGTTAGAGACAGGAATATCAAAGAAGAATCTAGTTGACTACTGTGTTTGTATCTAGATAATAGACATACTATCTTGGGACAAAATTGTAGTCTTTAGTATCTCCAAGATTTTAGTTCTGGGTCCTTTTTCCCACTTAGGACTGCTGCTGGGTAAATGAAAGCATTTTCAAATCATCACCTCTAACATTGTCAGCTAGAAGGACATTTCTGGATTTCTTCTCTTTGGCCTTAAAAAGTTGTAACATCTGAAATCAGTATTGAGTCCAATACCACCTGCCAACTCTTTGCTGTGGATAAACTTAAAATTCTCGAGAGAGGAGAGAATGATAGGCTTGTCAGCTTGGTGCTGTACTAACAGAGAACACTTTTTAGGAGAAAGCTCTCATGTGGCCAAGTTTTGACTCCTGCCATAAGCAGGGGGAACAAACAGTGAGTGGCCTGTGTGGCCTTTGTTAGAGTCAGCTACAGGCAGTTGACAGCCTCATGTGGCTTTAAGGACATGGGAGCCGACAGGGCGCAAAACAAGTTGAGCCTAGAGGACAGCAAGGTAATGTGTGCTCTAAGGAAGACCAAGGTGACTGGGAAAGATACAGAAACCTGGCCTCATTCTTGCGTTTAGAAAACTGACTTACTATTTCTTGAATTTGACAGCAATGGCACCTTGCAATTATGGAGCTTTTGTAGCCAAAGCCTCCTTCTCATGGTCTCTTCCTCATAATATACCTAAGAGTGTTGAGTAGAAGCAGAGACGGTTTCCCCCACTTTACGTATGGAAAAACTGAGGCCCAAAGAGACTAAGTACCTTCTCTAAGGTTCCATTCTTGCTGCAAAAGATGGTTCCATCAGGTACTTTATCAAAGGCACACAGGGCTGGCCTCCAGTTGGGGACAAATGACTGGTATCTCATGTCACCTGAACAACTTTCTCTTAGTCTGATGTCAGTAACAGGAATTGTGTTCACTTTTCGCCCTAGGAATCCTGGAGTTTATCAGCCTGGCTGTGGGGCTCATCAGCATCCGGGGAGTGGACTCTGGCCTGTACCTAGGAATGAACGAGCGAGGAGAACTCTATGGGTCGGTAAGTTTAAAGTTTTTTTTTTTTTTATTCAGAGGTTATTACAACCAGTGCTTGGACAATGTAAAGCAAAAGTATAAAAATGTTTATTTAGCACTTTAAAGCACTTTTTTAGCTGTAAAGAAGTAGTGCCTTCTAGTTACTTCTTGGCTGCCCAGGGTCTTGCTGCATAAGACCTTCACTCATTTTGGCCTCTACCAAAACATAAGCTTTTTGTTTGCTTTTTGTTTTTTTTTGTTTGTTTGTTTGTTTTGAGATGAAGTCTCACTCTGTTGCCTAGGCTGGAGTGCAATGGCGCATTCTTGGCTCACTGCAACCTCCACAGGTTCAAGTGATTCTCTTGCCTCAATCTCCCAAGTAGTTGTAACTACAGGCATGCAACATCACACCCTGCTAATTTTTTGTATTTTTAGTAGAGACCAGCTTTCACCATGTTGGCCAGGCTGGCCTCGAACTCCTGACCTGCCTTGGCCTCCAGACTAGGTGATCTGCCTGCCTTGGCCTCCCAAAGTGCTGGGATTACAGGCATGATCCACCGCATCTGGCCCCAAAACATAAGCTTTTCTTTATTTTTTTTCTCTTTTTTTTTTTTTCTAATCGTCATAAAGTCTGCAAACAGAAGGAAAAACAGTTTCTATTTAAATACATACAATTTTTTTTTTTTTGATGGCTCTGTCATCCAGGCTGGAGTGCAATGGTTCGATCTCGGCTCACTGCAAGCTCTGCCTCCCGGGTTCAAGCAATTCTCCTACCTCAGCCTCCAGACTAGCTAGGACTACAGGCGCCTGCCACCATACCTGGCTAACTTTTGCATTTTTAGTAGAGACAGGGTTTCACCATATTGGCCAGGCTGGTCTCGAACTCTTGACTTTGTGATCCATCCACCTTGGCCTCTCAAAATGCTGGGATTACAGGCATGAGCCACCACGCCCGGCAGGCTTTTCTATGATACATTTGCTTTTGCCTTTTTCATTAGAAGGCCAGCTAGTCTGACGATAACAGTAATCTGTGCTGGTTTGGTAGTACATGGTCGGAGTTTGGGGCATTAACCCTCCAGAGGAATACATCTGAATTTGAGTGTATACCCAGAGGAGTAGCAGTCTGGCAGGCACAAAAATAGTCAGTGGAAGAGCTGGCTTTCAAATTGAGGATTCTGAGGTTCACAACACGGCCCCTAATTTCCAGACTGCTTCTGCTCAGTCCTAAAAGCCAAATGAAACAAACAAATGAAGAATGAGGGTTCCAGGGTCTGGTGACAGCCTTAAGCCCTCAGCTAGGACTAGGCTAGCTGCAGTGCATTTTCTGTATCCTGGAAGCTAGCCTAGCACCGGGGAATGGTGAGTGATTTGCTGGCCTTAACCCTTCCATGGGATCCCAACTCCTGGCTCTGGCTTTTGAGTCACATAGCATACTTTCTGGCTGCCTGCACCCCATGAAATCAGAACACATTTTTCCGTGACACCTAAGAGATAGGCCTGTCCCCAGCACTCAATATCGGCAACCCCAGCAAGTAGTATGGCGGTTGGATCAAGTGTGAGAAGGGACAGAGGCAAGAGACCCAGGAACTGCCAGCCTGAAGTAGCCAGATTGGAAGAGCTTTTCAAGGAGATCTTTTCTGAGCTTTCCAACTGACAGGCCTGAGGCCCTTCATTAGGAGAGATCACAGCTCACCTCCCATGGAGCTTTATATAGATTTGAGGCCTTTGCCTGTCAGTTGACATGGTTTGCTGTAATCTCAATGGATTTGAACATCATTAGCTATAAGTAGGGAGAAAACTCAGTGGGTGTCAGCGGGGCATTGGGAGGCTATAGCAGTAATTCTCAGGCTCAAAAAGCCAGGTGATGCCATCTCCTCCAATCTCCTCCCTTCAGGAAAGATTTCAACTAAAACATTTTGTGTAGCTTATGAAAGAGAATGAAGGAGATACAGACAAGAGTGTTTTGTCCTATTTGGAAGAAAGATACCTTCAGTAATACAGAGAAATAGAACTGGAATTTTCTAACATCAATGTGCTGTTGCTATTTCAGGATTTCTCCACTAGCAAGCTGGGATAGGATAAATAGTCATATCATGGGTTCTGCTTTATTTTCTCACCCTCACAGAAGAAACTCACACGTGAATGTGTTTTCCGGGAACAGTTTGAAGAAAACTGGTACAACACCTATGCCTCAACCTTGTACAAACATTTGGACTCGGAGAGACAGTATTACGTGGCCCTGAATAAAGACGGCTCACCCCGGGAGGGATACAGGACTAAACGACACCAGAAATTCACTCACTTTTTACCCAGGCCTGTAGATCCTTCTAAGTTGCCCTCCATGTCCAGAGACCTCTTTCAGTATAGGTAATGAACCTTTTGTGTGCCCTCTGTGACCCATGTACTCTGGGGCCACGGTTGTCTCTGCAAGCACTATACTCATAGCTTTTCAATCCTTCCTTCCTATCGTTTTAGATAACAGAAAAGCACTTA
This sequence comes from Sapajus apella, assembly GCF_009761245.1. Classification (NCBI taxonomy): domain Eukaryota; kingdom Metazoa; phylum Chordata; class Mammalia; order Primates; family Cebidae; genus Sapajus; species Sapajus apella. The sequence goes on from NW_022437015.1 coordinate 4,239,825, forward strand.
CTGTTGAACTCAACCCAGCTGTTCCCTTGTTGTTCAAAGTGTATATCAAGGTTGGGTTATTTTGGGGAGGGATGGGGGGGGCTGGGCTCGAGGGAATCTTGTATATACTTTTTTCTTTACTCATGTTCTTTCCCCTGAGGTAGCATAACAAAAGAATGGGAGCCCTTGCCAAGGGCCAGAGGGGTCTTATCCCACAATTTACTCAAATACCTTGACAATAGGTATAAATGAAAGACCAAGGAATCTGCCACAGATGCTACCTACAGAGTTTTGGAAAAGTCTCTTTAAGAAAATCCTTGAGGCTACAGCCTTGCTGCAAGCCTCCCCTGCATTGGCTATGCAGATTTCTCATCTGTCCTGACATACAGTTTTCCTGCCATTGGAAGTGGGAGATGGGGTAGGTTGTAAGAAAATGATATTAAAATGTAAGCATGGATACTGTGCATAAGGACAAATTATTTATAAAATGTATATGCTATTTATTTTATATATTTATTTATTTCAAAATAATTTTATTTTTAATGAGAGATGCTATAGCTGGATTTTCATCAGAAAGAATAAGGTCCTACTGAAACAGGATAAAATGAATTATTAAAGGCTTTTACTGGCAATAAAATTTGTCTTTATATTGTAAGACTCTGTCTAATTCTATTGATTTGTACATTTAATAGGATTAGAAGGTTGGCCAGCTTCTTTCTCTCCAACTCATTAGAATTTTCTGATGTTGGCATCACACTGCCTATGCTGGATGTCTCCATCAGCCATTATGTATGCTAGCATTATCTAGAGGCCTATGTGAAGTCCTAGTGGTCCTTTCCAGTTCTATGACTTTAAACTTACAGGTGAATCGAAGCTTCAGGAAGGCCTAGACCAACAGCTATTACTGAAGCTCCCATTTGTGCTTAGGACTCTGCATAGAGAAACTCTCCTTTGGGACTTGGTTAGGGTCCAAAGTCCTAAAGTCCAAACACTAATTGAGGGTTTCTTACTTCAGATATGAAGATGAAGTTATTCAAAATAAACATGAATCAGCTGATGCAGTGGCTTATACCTATAATCTGAGCACTTTGGGAGGCCAAGGCGGGTGGATCACTTGAGGCCAGGAGTTCAAGAACGGCCTGGCCAACATGGTGAAACACTGTCTCTACTAAAAATACAAAAATTAGCCGGGCATAGTGGCAGTTGCCTGTAATCCCAGCTACTCGGGAGGCTGAGGCAGGAGAATCGCTTGAACACGGGAGGCAGAGGTTGCAGTGAGCCAAGATCACACCATTGCACTCCAGCCTGGGTGACAGAGTGTTTTTATCTTCAAAAAATAAAATAAATAAATAAACACGAATCAACAGAGAGACTGATTTTTTTGACTCAGTCAACTTCCATTCTGGAGATTTCCCCCTTCTCTTTACCCCTATCCTTACCTCCTGCCAGTGCTTTTCCTAGGGAATTTGGGAAGCTATAAACACATTCATCTACTGCAGTAGTGCTTAGTGTATTCTATATGGTCTCTTGACCAGCAGCATCACCTAGAAACTTGTTGGAGATGCAAATTATCAGAAATTCTGGGGGCAAGGCCCAGCAGTCTACATGTTAACAACCCTTGCAGGGGGATTCTTGTGCATACTAAAGTTTGGGAATTACTGCCCTAAAGGAATGGTTTTTTAAAAAATTATTTTGCATCTGAATGGTTTATAAATAAAGTTTTAGGGTAACTTCAGTCCAGAAAACAAAAGTAGAGTGGTTCTATTTGAAGTAGGGATGGCATTTCTCAGAGCTCCCTCTTCCCCAGAGCAGCCCCTGAGGTATCTTAGTTAAAAATCCCTAGCCTTGCTGCTCTGCTTATAGAGTAACCATTCTTTATTCCTTTACCTTTCTAATAAACTTGTTTTCATTTAAAAAAAAATTTCTAGTCCTTTACTGATATTTACCAAGGTAGGAGAATAGGGCTATTTGCATTTTTATAGTGAGTGTTGTCAGGAGACAGCAACCAAAGGAATAAAAGTCCCACTGAGTACACAAGCACTATGAAGTCCTGGTGGGAGAGGTTTTTGGGTTTAAGATAGTTCTTCCTAGTACTCCTGAATCATATTATGTAAGCATCCACTATTTTTCTAATTGTATGTGTGAAACAAATAGCTTAGGTATCAGCTAACTTAAAAAACAAAGCCCAAAGGTCTATAAAGCTCACCCAAATCTGAGCACCAAACAGAGAAGCTGCACATACATGAAATAGCAAATAAGACTGTATAATAAAAAGTGCTAAATTGTGTGGCCTGTGTGATCATAGACTGGAATGCTCATCAGTGGAACTACTAAGGTGGAGCTCTGAGTGGCCTAGTGTGATTAGGGTGAGTTTCATGAAAGAGGCAATACCTGCTGTGAAGAACAAACAAGATTTGATGAGGAAAAGAGGCTGGGTGATCATGATGTTCATGTTGGGCTCTAGGGAAGAGACACCACCTTTAGTGGTCTCTGGCAGAAGAGTAAAACTCAGCTATGTGACATTTTGTTAAATCGCTTTTTTTTTTTGAGACACCATTGCTCTCTATCGCCCAGGTTGGAGTGCAGTGGCACTATCTCAGCTCACTGCAACCTCCGCCTCCCAGGTTCAAGCAATTCTCCTGCCTCAGCCTCCCCAGTAGCTGGGATTAGAGGTGTGCACCACCACACCCAGCTAATTTTTGTTTTGTTGATAGAGACGGGTTTCACCATGTTGGCCAGGCTGGTCTTGAACTCCTGACCTCAGCCTCCCATAGTATTGGGATTACAGGTGTGAGCAACCGCACCAGCCTAAATCACATTTTTAATAGGAAGCACGCCTTTATTTTAAAACAAATCGTACTTATCTATGTAGAGATGTTCAGCTACCTAGAGCTTTTGAAACACAGCCACAACTTCTGAGGACTTGCAAGATACATGAGCTCTGCTATAACTGCCAGGGTTACTCTAGCGGGGCATTTGGTATAAGCCTGGCAAGACCACAAGCACCATGCTGCAGGGCAGAATTTGCAAGAAAAATGACACTGTAACGAAAACGGGAAAGACTTCAAATCCTAGAGTCAGGCCTTACTTTTTCCTCTAGGTGGAAGTAGAGAGGCGATGACTTGGAAAATGCTGTAGGGTCCCAGGACACAGGAGGAGCTCACTCTTTGTGTTCAACTTTGAGGGTTAACAATGAATGGGGCATGTGGACAGAAAATGGCATTGAGCAACTGTTCCCATTTTTTTTTCCAAGACAGACTCATGCTCTGTCACCCAGGTTGCAGTGCAGTGGCACAATCTCAGCTCACTGCAACCTCTGCCTCCCAGGTTCCAGCGATTCTTCTGCCTCAGCCTCCTGAGTAGCTGGGACTACTGGCACATGCCACCATGACTGGCTAATTTTTGTATTTTTAGTAGAGATGGGGTTTCACCATGTTAGCCTGGATGGCCTCGAACTCCTGATTTTGTGATCCGCCTGTCTCAGCCTCCCAAAGGGCTGGGATTACAGGCATGAGCCACTGCACCTGGCTACTGTTCCCATTTTCAAAAGGAGGGGAAAGATAAACTCTGGAAATGGGAAATGTGAGATGGATGACCTAGTACCACTAGATTGATCAACAGCTGACTGACACCATATCCCCAAAGTGCTAGACTAATGGATTTCATGCCTACCTAAAGGGAATTATAAAATAGTAAGCTTTGGAGCTCTGGTTTGAGATAAAAACATGTGCAATGACCATTTCTTATTCATGTTTGCATCCCTTCCCAGAAATAGATGCCTTCTTTAGTGAATATCTATCTATCTATCTATGATATAAATGCTGGGCTAGAGAGAACAAATGTGTTATAGAACAGAATCATCTGAAATGTTAAGTTCTTAGGACACTTAAATAGACACAATGACAAACTAGAATATGTCTCAGGAAAGATAGTTCCCTGTTACTAAAAGTGTTTCAGCAGATGCTAAACAACCACTTGACAAGGACATTGTATCATTTAGTGAGGACAGGGTGAATACTAGATAAAAATGGCAGAATGTAGCATTAGTTTACTAACAATATTCTGTGGGACCCTCAGAATTTTCCTGAGCACCAATAGTGTTCCAGGAAAGAATATATCAGACCTAAAAGTGCTATCCAACTACTATCCCAGGCCAAGAAAGACACTGTAGACCAGAGGTTCTAAACTTGGGAGTCACAGGGTTATTAAAGGTCTATAGAAAGTCTAAACTCCCTGGACCAAACTCCCCAGAATAATATGCAAAATTTTACATAGATGTACATTTGGCATTTCACCGATCCTGAAAAGGCCCCACAAAATGTTAAGAACTACTATCTTAGAAGTTTCTTAGCATTTGGTATGAGATTTGGTGGCCACTGTGATCCTATGTGAAGCCCTTTGCAGAATCTTTAGGTGTTTTTCTTTCAAATATGTAGATTTTATGCATGAAACCTTTAACTTCTGTTCTCTAAGAGACAGCTTCAAGTGGAGGAAGGGGCGAGCTGGCATGGCTGTGCTGCTCAGTGGTTCTGAACAAAGTTCAACCCCAAGCCAGTCCGAAGAGTAGTCCTTAGCAGCAAGACTTTCCTTCCACTCCCTACACGCTCTTTTCATCCCCACTGCCACTGCCAAATATTGCTCATGCTCAATAAACAAACAGTGACTGAACCCATCAGGCCCGAGCACAAGGAGCTTGTCAGAGCCATCAGGGCAGGTGCCCTCCCAAAAGGAATATAATTAAAGGCTTGAAATAATAAAAATATCTTATCTTACCTTCAAGTCACTGCAGTGCTCAGCCACTGAAATCCTGGCTGCATAGTCAGAAAAACATCATGCCCAGGGCTCTAGCGGGGCCGCAGATCACCTGGGCTCTGTCCAATTTGCCTGGAGTGCAGCCCCAGCCTTCCTCCTCTGAAGAGGCTGGCCGTTTGGGACTGCTTTCCTTCTCTCCAGAGTAGCTGGAGCTACATTGCCTTTTCTGCACTTCCCAAGCTGCACTTCACCAGCTGGTATCTGTCAAGGAAAAAACAGGAAATAGGGAGAAGGGGACCAGAGAGGAGAAATCCTCTGTCTTGGAAAGATGCATTCACTATCAGCCATCAAACTCCCTAGCTCAACAGGAGGATCAGAGCATAATTTAGTTTGTCAGTTGTAGAGCTCCCTTGTCCTCAACAGAAAATGGAAGAACCACCAGGCCCAGTGGCTCACACCTATAATCCCAGCACTTTGGGAGTCGGAAGTGGGAAGATTGTTTGAACCCAGGAGTTTGACCAGCCCTGGCAATATAGGAAGACCTCATCTACAAAAAATTTGAAAACAATTAGCTGGGCATGGTGGTGCATGCTTGTACTCCCAGCTACTTGGGAGGCTGAGGTGGAAGGATTGCTTGAGCCCAGGAAATCAAAGCTACAGCGAGCTATGATTGTACCACTGCACTCCAGCCTAGGAGACAGAGCGAGACATTGACTCTAAAAACAAAAAACAAAAACTTGGAATTTTTTATTTAATAATTCATTAAAAATACCAATAAATCTGTTACACATTAACATAAAAAACATTTTTCTGAAAAATAACTATATTCTCAAAAACTCAGAAGCATGCTTTTTTTTTTTTTTTTTT
>NW_022437015.1:4245522-4287153 GCF_009761245.1 Sapajus apella
TTTTTTTTTTTTTTTTTTTTTTTTTTTTGAGACATAGTCTCACTCAGCTGCCCAGGCTGGAGTACAATTGCTATCCTGGCTCACTGCAGCCACTGTTTCCCGGGTTCAAGTGATTCTCCCACCTCAGCCTCCCAAGTAGCTGGGATTACAGGCACCCGCCATAATGCCCAGCTAATTTTTGTATTTTAGTAGAGACAGGGTTTCACCATTTTATCCAGGCTGGTCTTGAACTCTACAGGTGATCCACCCACCTTGGCCTCCCAAAGTGCTGGGATTACAGGTGTGAGCCATCGGACCCGCCCAGAAGCATGCTATTGTTATACATTTTTCCAAACCTCTTTGATGTCTGTCTTGATAGAAGACAGCTGGATTCTCATATCTGCTCCTGCATTCAATCTGTTGCTATATGTTATTTTGCCTGAAGTATCAGGAAAAAATCTGGCCTCTAATAGATATGTAATTGGAAAAGAGAATACTTGGTGAACTCCTAGGAGTCCTTTGGCCACACTTTGAGAATCACTGATCTACAGATTTAACGAGCCCTCAAGTGATTCTTACCATAGGAATAGGTAACAAATGCTGCATTTGTTTATGTAAGACGTAACAAATCTTCTTTGTCTCACTTTCTCAGCGCCAGCCTGCCCTGGATCAGGCAGTCTTTGGTCTGGCTCTGTAGATGTACCTCTCTCGTGTTTTATTAAGAAGACCCAAACCATCCAATAGTGGCTTCCTAGCAATCATTTTGGGGGGTTCTTTAGTTTTGCTTTTCTTTTTTAAAGAAATCATTTATTGAATATTTTATTGTGGTAAAATATATATAACAAAATTTGCCATTTTAACCATTTTTAAGTGTACAACTCAAAGGTATTCATTGTATTTACAGTGTTGTACAGCCATCACCACTGTATTTCGAAAACGTTTTGTTACTCCGAACAGAAACTCTGAAACCATTAAACAATATTCTCCTTATTACCTGCTCCTCCTTGTCCCTGGTGAGCTCTAATCTACTTTCTGTCTCTGTGGATATTCCTATTCCAAACATTTCATATAAATGGAATCATACAATATACAGTGACTGACTTCTTTCACGTAGCATAATGTTTTGAAGGTTCATCTACACTGTAGCATGTGGCAATACTGCATTCCTTTTTATGGCTGAAGAGCATTCCATTGTATTAATATACTATGTTTTGTTTCACTTATCAGTTGCTAGACATTTGGGTTGTTTCTACTTTTCAGCTATTATGAATAGTGCTATGAACATTCATGTACAAGTTTATATAAACACCTGTTTTCATATCTCCTGGGTATATATCTAGCAACGGAATTGCTGGGTTTATGCTACCTCTATGGTCAACAAGATGAGGATCTGCTAACAGTTTTTCAAAGAGGCTGCACCATTTTGCACTCCTACCAATAATATATGGTACTACAGCCTTGACCTCTTGGGCTCTGGTGATCCTCCCACCTCAGCGTTCCCAGTAGCTGGGACTACAGGTACAAACTGCCATGCTAGCAATTTTTTTGTATTTTTTGTAGAGATGGGATCTCACCATGTGACCCAGGCTGGTCTTGAACTCCTGGGACCAAGTGATCCTCCTGCCTCAGCCTCCCAAAGCGCTGAGATTACAGATGTAAGCCACTGGGCAGCAGAGCAAGACTTTGTCTCAAAAAAAAAAAAAAAGAAAGAAATATATTATTATTGTCTATAGCCACCCTACTGTGCAATAAATCTCAAAACTTATTCCTCCTGTCTAATTAAAACTTTGTATCCTTTGACCAATAACTCCCTATTCCCTCCCTTCAGACCCCTCCTCCACCTTTCAGCCTCTAGTAAACACTATTCCATTCTCTACATCTATGAGTTGAACTCTTTTAGATTCCACATGTGAGATCATGCTTTATTTGTCTTTCTGTGTCTGCTTCTTTCATGTAGCATAATGTGTTCCATTGTTACAAATGTCAGAATTTCCTTCTTTTGTATACCTTAATAGTATTCCATTACGTAGATATGCCACATTTTCTTTATTCACTTATCTGCTGATAGACACTTAGGTTGATATATCTTGTCTATTGTAAAATATGCTGCAATGAACATGAGAGTGCACATATACCTTTGACATACTGATTTGAATTCTTTTGAATATATATCCAGAAGTGGGATGGCCAGATAATATGATATTTCTATTTTTAGTTTTTTGAGGTGCTTCTATATTGTCTTCCATAATGAAGTATTCATTTGGATTCCCACCAACAGTGTGCAAGGGTTCCCTTTTCTTCATATCCTCACCAATACTCATTATCTATCCTCTTTTTGATAAAATTTCTTATGGCCATAATCAAAAAATAATAGGTGTTGGTGTGGGTGTAATGACAAGGGAATAGTATTACACTGCTGGTGGGAATGTAAACTAGTACAACCGCTGTGAGAAAATAATTTGGAGATTCCTTAAAGAACTAAAAATAGATCTACCATTTGATCCAGAAATCCCACTCCTGGGAAGTTACCCAGAGGAAAAGAAGTCATTTATATTAAAAAGACACTTGCACATGAATGTTTATAGCAACACAATTTGCAATTGCAAAATATGAAACCAGCCCAAATGCCCATCAATCAACAAGTGGATAAAGAAAATATTATACACACACACACACACACACACACACACACACACACACACCATAGAATACTACTCAGCCATAAAAATGAATGAAATAATGGCATTTACAGCAACATCAATGGAATTGGAGACCATTATTCTAAGTGAAGAACCGACCATTGTATGTTCTCATTCATAAGTGGGATCTAAGCTATGAGGACATAAAAGCATAAGAATCATACAATGGAGGGCGAATCCAAGATGGCCAAATAGGAACAGCTCTGGAGTGAAGTTCCCAGCAAGAACAATGCAGAGGGTGAGTGATCACCACATTTCCAAACGAGTTTTTACTGCCCACAGACCAGGAGTTTCCCTGGCTGAAAAGTGCCACTAGTTTCCAGCATGGCTATTTCAACTGGTGCAGCAGGTCTCCACACAAAACCTCACATAAATCTGGGTGGTTGTTTCAACTGGCACCTAGAATGCCTGGGAGACAGAGCCGCCCATTCAACTGAAAAAAAGGGGGCTGAAACAAGGTGATCTGGCTCGGCAGGTCCCAACCCCACAAAGACTAGCAATCTGAAATGCTCTGGATTGAGAATTTCACAGCAAGTGCAGCTGGACCCGGGATGGTCCAGCTCTGTGGGGGGAAGGGCATCCACCATTATCAAGGCAGTCCACCACTACTGAGGCAGTCCGCCATTACCAAGGCAGTCTGTCAATACTGAGGCAGTCCATCATTGCCAAGACAATCCGCCATTACCGAGGCAGTTCTAACTATATCTCTATAAATAAAACCGCAAGGAAGTTCACACAGCAGCTGGGTAGAGCCCACAGCAGCTCAACAGCGCCTCTGCTAGCAGACTGTGACTAGGCTACCTCGTAGCTGGGCAGGGCATCTCTGAAAAAAGGAAGCAGCATGTCAGCAACTTATAAACAAAGTCCCACTTTCCCAGGACAGAGCACCTGGGAAAAAAGGTGGTTATGAGTTCCACTGCAGCAGACTTAAATGTACCTACCCAGCAGCTCTGAATGGAACAACAGAGCTCACAACTCAGCACTTGACCTCCTATAAGGATCAGACTGTCACCTCAAGCACTTCCCTGACTCCTGTATATCCAAAGAGACACCTCATAAAGGAGAGCTCAGGCTGACATCTGGCAGGTATCCTTCCAGGCCGAAGATAACAGAAGAAGAAACTGGCCCCAACCCTTACTGTTCTGCAGCTGCCAAAGGTGATCCCCAGGCAAGCAGGGTCTGAAGGGCACCTCCAGCAGTCCTAAAACATAGGGGCCTGACTGTTAGAAGGAAAACTAAAAAATAAAAAAAATAACTTTATCATCAACAAAAAGGATGTCCACTCAGAAACCCCATCCAAAAGTCACCAACTACAAACCACAGGTAGATAAATCCACAAAGATGGGAAGAAACCAGCACAAAAAAGGATGAAAACACCCAAAAACAGAATGCCTCTCCTCCTCCAAAGGATCACAACTCCTCACCAGCAAGGAAACAAAGCTGGATGGAGAATGAGTCTGACAAATTGACAGAAACAGGCTTAAGAAGGTGGGTAATAAGAAACTTCTCTGAGCTAAAAGAACATGTTCTAACCCAACGCAAAGAAACCAAGAACCTTGAAAAAAGGTTTGACGAAATGCTAATGAGAATAAACAGCTTAAAGAAGAATATAAATGAACTGATAGAGCTGAAAAACACAACATGAGAACTCCGCAAAGCATACACAAGTTTCAATAGCTGAATCAATCAAGCAGAAGAAAGGATATCAGAGATTGAAGATCAACTCAATGAAATAAAACAAGAAGGCAAGATTAGAGAAAAAAAGAGTAAAAAGAAAAGAACAAAGCCTCCAAGAAATATGGGATTATGTGAAAAGACCTAATCTACATTTGATAGGTGTACCTGAATGTGACAGAGAGAATGAAGCCAAGCTGTTTTCCAGGATATTATCCAGGAGAACTTCCCCAACCTCACAAGGCAGGCCAATATTAAAGTCGAGGATATACAGAGAACACCACAAAGATATTTCTCAAGAAGAGCAACTCCAAAGCACATAATCATCAGATTCACCAGGGTTGAAAAGAAGGAAAAAATGCTAAGAGCAGCCAGAGAGAAAGGTCAGGTTACCCACAAAGGGAAGCCTATCAGACTAATGGCGGATCTCAGCAGAAACCCTAGAAGCCAGAAGAGAGTGGGGGCCAACATTCAACATCCTTAAAGAAAAGAACTTTCAACCTAGAATTTCATATCCAGCCAAATTAAGCTTCATAAGTGAAGGAGAAATAAAATCCTATACGAACAAGCAATTGCTGAGAGATCTGATCACCACCAGGCGTGCCTTACAAGAGGTCCTGAAAGAAGCCTAAACATACAAAGGAACAACCAGTACCAGCCACTCCAAAACTATACCAAATGGTAAAGAGCATCAACACAATGCAGAACCTGTGTCAACTGATGGGCAAAACAATCCAGCTAGCATAAAAATGACAGGATCAAATTCACACATAACAATATTAACCTTAAATGTAAATGGACTAAATTCCTCAAACAAAAGACATAGATTGGAAAAACTGGATCAAAAGTCAAAACTCATCAGTATACTGTTTCAAGGATACCCATCTGACATGCAAGGACACACATAGGCTCAAAACAAGGGGATGGAGGAAGATTTACCAAGGAAATGAGAGAAAAAAAAAAGCAAGGGTTGTAATCCTAGTCTCTGATAAAATAGACTTTAAAGCAACACAAATCTAAAGAGACAAAAAAGGGCATTACATAATGGTAAAAGGATCAATGCAACAAGAAGAGCTAATGACCCTATATATATATATACACACCCAATACAGGAGCACCCAGACAAATGAAGCAAGTTCTTAATGACCTACAAAGAGTCTTAGACTCCCACACAATAATAGTGGGAGATTTAACACATCACTATGAATATTAGACAGATCAATGAGACACAAAATTAACAAGGATATCCAGGACTTGAACTCACATCTCAACCAAGTAAACCTAATAGACATTTACAGAACTCTCCACCCCAAATCCACAGAATATACATTCTTCTCAGCACTGCATTGCACCTACTCTAAAATTGACCACATAATTGGAAGTAAATCAATCCTCAGCAAATGCAAAAGAACGGAAATCAGAACAAACAGTCTCTCACAACACAGTGCAATCAAATTAGAACTCAGGATTAAGAAACTAACCCAGAACCACACAACTTCATGGAAACTGAACAACTGGCTCTTGAATGTTGACTGGATAACAAAGAAATAAAGGCAGAAATAAAGATGTTCTTGAAAACCAATGAGAACAAAGACACAACATACCAGAATCTCTGGGACACATTTAAAGCAGTGCCTAGAGGAATATTTATAGCAATAAATGCCAACATGAGAAGCAAGGAAAGATCTAAAATCGACACCCTATCATCAAAATTGAAAGAGCTAAAGAAGCAAGATCAAAAAAACTCAAAAGCTAACAGAAGGCAAGAAATGACTAAGATCAGAGCAGAACTGAAGGAGATGGAGACACAAAAAATGCCTCAAAAAAAATCAATAAATCCAGGAGCTGTCTTTTTGAAAAGATCAACAAAATAGACACACTGCTAGCCAGATTAATAAAAAAGAAAAGAGAGAAGAATCAAATAGATGCAATAAAAAATGATAAAGGGGATATCACCACCAATTTCACAGAAATACAACCTACCATCAGAGATTACTACAAACAACTCTAGGCACATAAACCAGTAAACCAGGAAGAAATGGATAAATTTCTGAACACTTTTACCCTTCCAAGCCTAAACCAGGAAGAAGTCAAAGCCCTGAATAGATAATAACAAGGGCAGAAGTTGAGGCAGCAATTAATAGCCTACCCACCAAAAAAAGGCCAGGTCCAGGTGGGTTCACAGCCAAATTCTACCAGACATACAAAGAGGACCTGGACCACTCCTTCTGAAATGATTCCAAACAATCCAAAAAGAGAGAATCCTTCCCAAATCATTTTATGAGACCAACATCATCCTGATATCAAAACCCGGGAGAGACTCAGCAAGAAAAGAAAACTTCAAGTCAATATCCATGATGAACATAGATGCAAAAATCTTCAATAAAATACTGGCAAACCGATTGCAACAGCACATCAAAAAGCTTATCTATCACGATCAAGTAGGCTTCATCCTGGGGATGCAAGGCTGGTTCAACATACACAAGTCTAAATATAATCCACCACATAAACAGAACCAAAGGAAAAAAACACGTGATTATTTCAATAGATGCAGAGAAGGTCTTTGATAAAATTCAACAGCCCTTTATGCTAAAAACTCTCAATAAACTAGGTATCAATGGAACGTATCTCAAAATAATAAAAGCTATTTATGACAAACCCACAGCGAATATCACACTGAGTGGGAAAAACTGAAAGCATTGCCTTTGAAATCTGGTGCTAGACAAGGATGCCCTCTCTCACCACACCTATTCAATATAGTATTGGAAGTTCTAGAAAGAGCAATCAGGAAAGAAAAAGAAATAAAGTATATTCAATTAGGAAAGGAGGAAATCAAATTGTCTTTATTTGCAGACGACATGATTGTATATTTAGAAGACCCAATCATCTCAGCCCAAAACCTCCTGAAACTGATAAGCAACTTCAGCAAAGTCTCAGGATACAAAATCAATGTGCAGAAATCATAAGCATTCCTATGCACCAATAACAGAGAGCCAAATCAAGAACGAACTGCCATTCACAATTGCTACAAAGAGAATAAAATACGTAGGAATACAACTAACAAAGGATGTAAAGAACCTCTTCAAGGAGAATTACAAACCACTGCTCAAGGAAATAAGAGAGGACACAAACAGATGGAAAAACATTCCATGTTCATGGTTAGGAAGAATCAATATCATGAAAATGGCCATACCACCCAAAGTAATTTATATACTCAATGCTATCACCATCAAGCTACCTATGACCCTCTTCACAGAACTGGAAAAAAAACACTTTAAACTTTATATGGAACCAAAAGAGAGTCTGCATAGCCAAGACAATTCTAAGCAAAATGAACAAAGCTGGAGACATCACACTACCTGACTTCAAACTATACTACAAGGCGACAGTAATCAAAACAGCATGGTACTGGTACCAAAACAGAGATATAGAACAATGGAACAGAACAGAGGCCTCAGAGGCAATACCACACATCCACAATCATCTGATCTTTGACAAACCTGACAAAAACAAGCAATGGGGAAACGATTCCCTGTTTAATAAATGGTATTGGAAAACTGGCTAGCCATGTGCAGAAAGCAGAAACTGGACCCCTTCCTGACACCTTACACTAAAATTAACTCCAGATGGATTAAAGACTTAAATATAAGACCCAACACTATAAAAACCCTAGAAGAAAACCTAGGTAAAACCATTCGGGACATAGGCATAGGCAAATACTTCATGGCTAAAACACCAAAAGCATTAGTAACAAAAGCCAAAATAGAGAAATGGGACCTAATTAAACTCCAGAGCTTCTGCACAGCAAAGGAAACAATTATTAGGGTGAACAAGCAATCAACAGAATGGGAATAAATTTTTGCAATCTGCCCATCTGACAAAGGGCTAATATCCAGAATCTACAAAAACTAAAACAGATTTACAAGAAAAAAAACAAACAAACCCATTCAAAAGTGGGCAAAGGATATGAACAGACATTTTTCAAAAGAAGACATACATGAGGCCAACAAACATATGAAAAAATGCTCATCATCACTGGTCATTAGAGAAATGCAAATCAAAACTACATTGAGATAACATCTCATGCCAGTTAAAATGGTGATCATTAAAAAATCCGGAGACAACAGATGCTGGAGAGGATGTGGAGAAATAGGAACAGTTTTACACTGTTGGTAGGAATGTAAATTAATTCAACCATTGTGGATGACAGTGTGGCGATTCCTCAAGGACCTAGAAATAGAAATTCCATTTGACCCAGCAATCCCATTACTGGGTATATATCCAAAGGATTATAAATTGTTCTATTATAAAGACACATGCACACGTATGTTCATTGTGCACTGTTTACAATAACAAAGACCTGGAACCAACCCAAATGCCCATTGATGATAGACTGGACAAGGAAAATGTGGCACATATACACCATGGAATACTATGCAGCCATATAAAATGATGAGTTTGTGTCCTTTGTAGGGACATGGATGAGCCTGAAAACCATCATTCTCAGCAAACTGACACAAGAACAGAAAATCAACCACCACATGTTCTCACTCATAGGCGGGTATTGAACAATGAGAACACATGAACACAGGGCGGGGAGCATCACACACTGGGGTCTTTTGGGGGGGAATAGAGGAGCGACAGCAGGGTTAGGGAGGTTAGGGAAGAACAACATGGGGAGAAATGCCAGATATTTCTGGCATTCTGACGGGGCAATGGAGGCAGCAAACCACATTGCCGTGTAGGTACCTATGAAACAACCCTGCATGTTCTACACATGTACCCCAGAACCTGAGGTGAAATATACATATATTTCTTTAAATAAAATAAAGAATCATACAATGGACTTTGGAAACTCATAGGAAAGTGTGTAGGGGGCTCAGGGCTAAAAGACTATACATTGGCTACAGTGTACACTGCTCTGGTAATGGGTGCACCAAAATCTCAGAAATCACCACTAAAGAACTTACTAATGTAACTAAACACCACCTGTTACCCAAAAAGATATTGAAATTTAAAATAACTGCTATTCTAACAGGTGTGAGATGGTAGCTCATTGAGATTTTAATTTGCATTTCCCTATGATTAATGACACTAAACATTTTTTTATGAAGCAGTTGGCTATTTGTCTTCTTTTTTTTT
Organism: Sapajus apella; assembly: GCF_009761245.1. NCBI lineage: Eukaryota > Metazoa > Chordata > Mammalia > Primates > Cebidae > Sapajus > Sapajus apella. Next base: position 4,255,017 of record NW_022437015.1, read on the forward strand.
TTTTTTTTTTTTTGAGACAGAGTTTCACTCTTGTTACCCAGGCTGGAGTGCAATGGCGCGATCTCGGCTCACCGCAACCTCCACCTCCTGGGTTCAGGCAATTCTCCTGCCTCAGCCTCCTGAGTAGCTGGGATTACAGGCACGTGCCACCATGCCCAGCTAATTTTTTGTAGTTTTAGTAGAGACGGGGTTTCACCATGTTGACCAGGATGGTCTCCATCTCTTGACCTCGTGATCCACCCGCCTCGGCCTTCCAAATTATTTTAAAAACTTAAAATAAATTTCACCTTTTATTTTAGATTCGGGGGTTCATGTGCAGTTTTGTCACCTAGGAACACTACATGATGCTAAGGTTTGGAGTATGAATGATCCCATCACCCACTTCACACATCTTTTAATCAGGTTGCAATGGAGTTGTTTGAGTTTCCTATATATTTTGTGTATTAACCCTTTATCAGATGGTTGATTTACAAATATTTTCGCCTACTCCATGGTCGTCTCTTTATTTTGTTGTTTCCTTTATTGTATGAAAACCTTTAAGTTTGATATAATTCCCTTCACCTATTTTTTCTCTTGTTGCCTGTGTTTTCAGGATCATATAAAAATAAAAAATAAAAATAAGTCATTGCTCAGACCAGTGTTGTTGAGTGTTTCCCCTAGGTTTCCTTCTAGTAGTTTTATAGTTTCAGGTCTTATATTCAAGTCTTCAATTCACTTTGAGTTGGTTTTTGTACATGAAGTGAGATAAGGATCAAATTTCATTCTTCTGCATGTGGCTATTCAATTTTCCCAACATCATTTACTTCTAATTTCTTCATTGTGTGTCCTTGGCACCTTTGTTAAAAATCAATTGATTGTAAATGCATGAGTTTATTTCTGGGCTTTCTATCCTGTTCTATTGGCTGTTGTGTCTTTTTTATGCCAGTACCATGCTGTTTTAATCACATCATCCTATAATATAGTTTCAAATCAGGGAGTGTTATGCCTCCAAGTTTGTTCATTTTGCTTAAGACTTTTTTGGCTTTTGGGGGTACTTTGTGGTTCTATATGAAAGATTTTTTTTCTATTTCTGTGAAAAATAATATTGAAATTTTGATAGTGATTGCTTTGAATCTGTCAATTGCTTTTGGTAGTATGCCCATTTTAACAACATTAATTCTTCTGATCCATGAACATGGGATATATTTTCATTTATTCATATTTTCTTCTATTTTTTTCACTAGTGTTTTATAATTTTTAGTATGCAGTTCTATTACCTCCTTGGTTAAGTTTACTCCTAAGCATTTTTATTGTTGTCGATGCTATTGTAAATGAGATTGCTTTCTTAATTTCCTTCCCAGATAATTGGTTATTAATATATAAAATGCTACAGATTTTTGTATCCTGCAACTTTACTAAATTTAGTTATCAGTTCTAACAGTTTTTTGGTAGAGTCTTTAAGGTTTTCTACATATAAGATCATGTAGGCCAGGCATGGTAGCTCATGCCTGTAATCCTAGCACTTTGGGAAACCAAGGTGGGAGGATCACATGAGCCTCAAAGTTCAAGATCAGCCTCAGCAACATAGCAAGACTCCATCTTTACAAAAAAATAAAAATAGGAGAGCCAGAGCAGGATGGCAGAATAGAAGTCTCCACCGATGGTCCCCCATCCACAAGGACACCAATTTAACAATTACCTACACAGAAAATACACCTTTATAAGAACCAAAAATTAGGTGAACACTCATAGTACCTGTTTTTAACTTCATATTGCTGAAAGAGACACAAAAGAGGTATAAAAAAAACAGTCCTGAATCATCCCTGACAATGGCAGCATGGTGCAGTGTGTCTCTGGGTGCTGGGGGAGGGAGAACACAGCAATTGTGAAACATTTAACTCAGTATTGTTCTGTTAGAGCAGAAAGGAAAACAAAACCAAACTCAACCAATGCCCATCCATGAAGGGAGCACTTAAATCTGCCCTAGCCAGAGGAGAATTGCTGATCTCAGCAGTCAGAACTTGAGTTCCTACACCTTGCCACCAAGTGCTGCAATGTTCTGTATCTCCAAGTAAATTTGAAAGACAGTCTAGGCCATAAGGACTGCAACTCTTAGATGAGTCCTAGTGTTGACTAGGGCCAGAGAGAGTGGACTTGGGGGGTTGGGGCATGTAACATACTGTGATACCAGCTGGAGCAGCCAAAAGAGTGCTAGCATCACCCCTGCCCTAACCACATGCTGCACAGCTCCTGGCTCCAAAAGAGACCTCTTCCTTCTGGTTGAAGAGAGGAAAGGGAAGAATGGGAAGGATTTTGTCTTGCATCTTGGATACCAGCTCAGCCACAGCAGGCTAGGGCACCAGCCAGAGTTGTGAGGCCCCTGTTCTAGGCCCTAGTTCCAAGATAATATTTCTAGATACACCCTGGCCGGAAAGGAACCTGCTGACTTGAAACAAAGGGCTCAGTCCTGGCAGCATTTATCACCTGCTAAATAAAGAACCCTTGGATCCTGAACAACCAGAAGTGATACCCAGGTACTACATCGAGGGCCTTCAGTGAGCCTCTGAAGCTTGCTGGATTCAAGTGAGACTCAACACATTACCAGCTGTGGTGGCTACTGGTCAAAACCCCTTCTGCTTGAAAAAAGGGGTTTTCTCTTGCAACTTGGGGACTTTATCTTGCAACTTAGGTAGCAATCATCATGGCCACAGGGGTATAGAGCACCAAGCGGGTTTCTGGGGTCTGCAGTTCCATGACTTGACTCTTGAACAGCATTTCTGGACCTGCCCTGGGCCAAAGAGGTGCCCATTTACCTGAAGGGTCAGTCCTAGGCCAGGCAGGATTTAGCATAACCTGACTTAAGAGGTATTGGGCCTTAAGGGAATATCTTCAGTAGTCTGGCATTTCTTCTCATAATCTGGAGTAGTGGTGGCTATAAGGTGAGGCTCCTCTGCCTTTGGAAAGGTGAGGCAAAAGTGAGAAAGACTGTATTTTGTGATATGATTGCCAGCTCAACCACAGTATACTAGAACACCAGGTAGAGGTCAAAAGTTTTGACTCTATTCCCTAACTCCTGGAGAGCACCTCTGGACCCACCTGGGGCGGGAAGCACACAGGCCTGCCTGGCTTTGTTCTTTGTAGCATCCTAGGGCCCAGAGAGAACATAGGCAGTAGCTAGGGAGTAGTTACAGCAGGCTTTGGGTGAGGCCCAGTGCTGTGCTGGCTTCAAGTCTGACCCAGTACAGTCATAGTATTGGTGGCTACAGGGGTGTTTGTGTCATTCCTCCCCCAGCTTTAGGTGGCTCAGAACAAAAAGAGGGAGATTCCGATTGTTTGAGAGAGAGAAAGGAAAGAAAACAAGAATCTTTGCCTGGTAATCCAGAGAATTCTCCTGGATCTTGTTGAAAGCCATCAAGGCAGTACCTCTACGAGTCTACAAGAACCACAATGTCACTGGGCTTGGGGTGCCTCCTAAAGCAGATATGGCTGAAGCTATAATACTCAAGTCCATTCAATTATCTAAAAACCCCCTCCCAAGGTGAATGCATACAAATAATACCAGACAGTGAAGACTACAATAAGTATTTAATTCTTCAATGCCCAGACACCAACAAACATCTACAAGCATCAACACCATCTAGGAAAACATGACCTCACCAAATAAACTAAACAAGCCACCAGGGACAAATCCTGAAGAAACAGAGAAACATGGTCTTTCAGACAGAGAATACAAAATAGCTGTGTTCAGAAAACTTAAAGGAATTCAAGGTAACACAGAAAAGGAATTCAGAATTCTATCAGATAAATTTTAAAAAGAGATTATAATAATTAAAGAATCAATCAGAAATTCTGGAGCTGAAAGATGCAATAAGCATGCTAAAAATGCATCAGAGTTCTTTAATAGCAGAACTGATCAAGCAGAAGACAGAATTAGTAAGCCTGAAGACAGTTTATTTGAAATACACAGTTGAAGGAGACAAAAAAAGAATAAAAAAATGATGAAACACACCAACAGGATCTAGAAAATAGCCTCAAATGGGCAAATCTAAGAATTATTGGCCTTAAAGGGGAGGTAGAGAAAGAGATAGGGGAAAAAAGTCCTTATTCAAAGGGATAATAACAGAGAACATCCCAATCCTAGAGAAAGATCGATATTCAAGAAAAATGTTATAGAACACCAAGCAGATTTAACCCAAAGAAGATTACCTCAAGGCACTTAATAATCAAACTCTCAAAGGTCAAGGATAAAGAAAGGATCCTAAAAGTGGCAAGAGAAAAGAAACAAATAACATAAAAAGGAGCTCCAATAACAGTAAGCACAAAGAAAAACACAATATTATAACACTGTAGCTGTGGTGTACAAACTACTCTTATCCTAAATAGAAAGACTAAATAATGAACCAATCAACTATAATAACTAGAAGAACTTTTCAAGATATAGTAAGTACAATAATATATAAATAGAAACAAGAAGTTAAAAAGCAGAAAAATTAAGACATAGAGTCTATTAGTTTTATTTTTGCTTATTTGTTTATGCAAAGTGTTAAAGTTGTTATCAGCTTAAAATAATGGGATATAAGATAGTATTTGTAAGCCTCCTGGTAACCTCAAACTAAAAAATATACAACAGATGCACAAAAAATAAAAAGCAAGAAACTAAAACACATCACCAGAGAAAATCATTCCCAAAAAAAAGAAGAGAGGAAGAAAAGAAAGAAGGAAGAGAAGACCAGAAAAAACAACCAGAAAACAACAAAATGCCAGCAGTAAATTCTTATGTATCAATAATAATATTGATTGTAATGAATGTAATGTAATGTAATAAATGTAATATTGAATGTAAATGGACTCAACTCTCCCATGAAAAAGCATAGAGTGGCTGAAAGAGCCATTGATCTGTTGCCTACAAGAAACACACTTTACCTATAAATACATATATAGACTGAAAATAAAGGGATGGAAAAACATATTCCATGTTAATGGAAACAAAAAAACAGAAGGAGTAGCTCTACTTGTATTAGAAAAAAAAGAGTTCAAGACAAAAACTGTAAGAGACAAAAGAAGGTCACTATATAATGATAAAGGAGTTAATTCAGCAAGAGGATATGGTAATTTTAAATATATAGGCACTCAACACTTGAGCACCCAGATATGTAAAGCAAATAGTATTATAGTAAAGAGAGAGATAGGCCCCAATGCAATAATATCTGGAGACTTTAACACCCTATTTTCAGCATTGGACAGGTCTGCCAGACAGAAAATCAACAAAGGAACATTGGACTCAAACTGCACTACAGACCAAATAGATATAATAGGTATTTATGGAACATTTCTTCCAATGGCTTCAGAATACACATTGTTTTCCTCAATACATAGATCCTTCTCAAGGATAGACCATATGTTAGGTCACAAACAAGCCTTAAAACATTTTTTTAAAACTGAAATAATATCAACAATCTTCTCTGACCACAATGGAATAAAATTAGAAATCAATAACAAGTCGAACTTTGGAAATTATACAAATACATGGAATTTAAACAATATGCTCCTGTATGGCCAGTGGGTCAATGAATAAATTAAGAAGGAAATTGAGAAATTTATTGAAACAAATGATAGTGGAAACACAACATACCAAAACCTGTGAGATACAGCAAAAGCAGTACTCAGAGGAAAGTTTATAGCTATTAGTGCTGACATCAAAAAAGAGGAAAGCCTTCAGGCCAGGCAAGATGGCTCACACCTATAATCCCAGCACTTTCAGAGGCCAAGGTGGGCAGATTACCTTAGGTCAGGAGTTCAAGACCAGCCTGGTCAACATGGTGAAACCCTGTCACTACTAAAAAATACAAAAATTAGCCAGGCATGGTGGTGGGCACCTGTAATCCCAGCTGCTTTGGAGGCTGAGGCAGGAGAATCACTTGAACCTGGGTTCCAGTGAGCTGAGATCAAACCACTACTCTCCATCCTGGGTGACAGACTCCATCTCAAAAAAAAAAAGAGGAAAGCCTTCAATTAAACAATCCAACAATGCATCTTAAAGAACTAGAAAAGCCACAATCTGCCTCCCAGGTTCAAGCAATCCTTATGCCTCAGCACCTGAGTAGCTGGGACTACAGGCAGACGCCACCACACCCGGCTAATTTTTGTATTTTTGTAGTAGAGACAGGGTTTCACCATGTTGGCCAGGCTGGTCTTGAAATTCTGGCCTCAGGTGATCCACCTGCCTCTGCCTCTCAAAGTGTTGGGATTACAGGCATGAGCCACTGCTCTCTGCCAAAAAAAAAAAAAAAAAAAAATTCTTTCAAGCAGGCTTTAAGACTCATTGTTTCTTTCTACTTCTCTCAGAGAGCCTTCCTGCAGCTCTGAAAGCTGTGTCCTTTCATAGAGCCCTTGATTTCAACACCTCCACACAGCCCTTGTATTTTCAACATGTTTGGATTTATCTGGTTCTTGAAGAGCTTCCTAAATATACAATTAAGGGATGAAGCCACCAAGGAAAATATTTGAAGTTTGTAAACACCTAAACATAAAAAAGCAAACTCAAAAGATTTAAAAACCTTGTTAAATATTTGCCACAAAAGAAAAATGTTATTATCTTTAACTAAATATAGGACCCATATAAACATAATGAAACCAGTAAGCTTCCAACACAATGTGAGCAATGAACATAAATAGGCAATTCACCAAAGAAAATATATAATTTGTTTAAAAACATAAGCAACATATTTCCACCTCTAAAGTAATTAATAAAATGCAAAATTATGAAATACATTTTCATCAAATTAACAAAGTTTTAAAAAATAATATTAATACTCAAAACCAATGAAGAGCCAGGCATGGTCTCTCATGCCTATAATCCTATTGCTTTCGGAGGCTGAGGAGGATCAGGGGTTTGAGAAGAGTCTAGGCAATATAAGAAGACCTCCATCTCTACAAAAAAATTTAAAATTAGCTGAGCATGGTTGTGTGCACCTGTAGTCCCAGCTACTCAGGAGGCTGAGGTAAGAGAATCACTTGATGCCAAGAGTCCGAGGCTGCAGTGAGCTATGGTCATGCCAGTGCATCCCAGCCTGGGCAAAAGAGAGATACCACATCTCTCAACAACAGTAACAACAACAACCAAAAAAATTATTAAATCCACTTCCAAGGATGTATTCATAAGGATGCTCATCATAGCATTATATATAAAAGCAAAAAGAATACATCTAAATTTCAACAATAGAAAAATAGCTATGTTATTATACCTCAGTATGATCAATTATTATGCAGTCAGTTTAAAATGAAGTTGATAAATATCTTTTTTATAAATATATATATGTTATTGCACTTTAGGTTCTGGGGTACATGGGCAGATCATGCAGGGTTGTTGCATAAGTACATACATGGAAATGTGGTTTGCTGCCTCCATCACCCCATCACCTATATCTGGCATTTCTTTCCATGCTATCCTTCCCCAACCTCCCTAACCCTGCTGTCCCTCCTGTAGTCCCCCCCAACAGACCCCAGTCCCCCCCAACAGCTCCCCTCCCTGTGTCCATGTGTTCTCATTGTTCAACACCCACATATGAGTGAGAACATGTGGTGTTTGATTTTCTGTTCTTGTGTCAGTTTGCTGAGAATGATGGTTTCCAGATTCATCTGTGTCCCTACAAAGGATACAAACTCATCATTTTTTATGGCTGCATAGTATTCCATGGTGTATATGTGCCACATTTTCCTTGTCCAGTCTATCATCAATGGGCATTTGGGTTGGTTCCAGGTCTTTGCTATTGTAAACAGTGCCACAATGAACATACGTGTGCATGTGTCTTTATAATAGAATGATGTATAATCCTTTGGGTATATATCCAGTAATGGGATTGTTGGGTCAAATAGAATTTCTATTTCTAGATCCTTGAGGAATCATCACAGTGTCTTCCACAATGGTTGAACTAATTTACACTCCTACCAACAGTGTAAAAGTGTTCCTATTTCTCCACATCCTCTCCAGCATCTGTTGTCTACAGATTTTTTAATGATCACCATTCTAACTGGCATGAGATGTTATCTCAATGTGGTTTTGATTTGCATTTCTCTAATGACCGGTGATGATGAGCATTTTTTCATATGTTTGTTGCCCTCTTGTATGTCATCCTTTGAAAATGTCTGTTCATATCCTTTGCCCACTTTTGAATGGGTTTGTTTGTTTTTTTCTTGTAAATCTGCAGTTCTTTGCAGACTGTGGATATTAGCTCTTTGTCAGATGGGTAGATTGCAAAAATTTTTTCCCATTCTTTTGGTTGCCAGTTCACTCTAATGATTGTTTTTTTTTGTTTGTTTGTTTTGTTTTGTTTTGTTTTGTTTTCTTTTTTTTTGCTGTACAGAAGTTCTGGAGTTTAATTAGATCCCATTTGTCTATTTTGGCTTTTGCTGCCAGTGCTTTTGGTGTTTTAGCCATGAATTCCTTGCCTATGCCTATGTCCTGAATGGTTTTCCCTAGGTATTCTTCTAGGGTTTTTATAGTGCTAGGTCTTGTGTTTAAGTCTTTAATCCATCTGGAGTTAATTTTAGTGAAAGTTGTCAGGAAGGGGTCCAGGTTCTGCTTTCTGCACATGGCTAGCCAGTTTTCCCATCATTTATTAAACAGGGAATCCTTTCCCCATTGCTTGTTTTTGTCAGATTTGTCAAATATCAGATGGTTGTAGATGTGTGGCGTTGCCTCTGAGGCCTCTGTTCTGTTCCATTGTTCTATGTCTCTGTTTTGGTACCAGTACCATGCTGTTTTGATTACTGTAGCCTTGTAGTATAGTTTGAAGTCAGGTAACATGATGCCTCCAGCTTTGTTATCTTAAGTAACCAAAGTAGTCTCTCAGAAAAGCAGAATGTGGAATTACATTACACTATGGTTTTAATTCTTTAAGTATACCACATACACAGATATGCATCACTTAGCAGTGCAGTATGTTCTGAGAAATGCAACATTAGGCAAGTTTGTCATTGTGTGAACATCATAGAGTGTACTTACACAAACCTAAATAGTATATCCTAGTACACACCTAGCTTATATGGTATAGCCTATTGTTCCTAGGCTACAAATCTGTACAGCATGTTACTGTCCTGAATACTGTAAGCAATTGGGACACAATGGTATTTGTGTATCTAAACATAGAAAAGGCACAGTAAAAATATGATACAAAAGACTTTTTAAATGTTTCACTTGTATAGGGCTCTTACCATAAATAGGACTTGCAGGACCAGAAATTGCTCTGGGTGAGTCAATGAGTGAATGGTGAATGAATGGTGAATTAATGTGAGGGCCAAAGATATTACTGTACACTACTGTAGACTTTATAAACACCGTATACTTAGGCTACACTAAATTTATAAAAATTATTTTTTTTGCCTTTGAAGAAATAATTTTGACTGAGATGAAAATAATTTTTTTCTTTCTTCAGTAATAAAATTAACATACCATAACTTTTTTACTTTATACACTTTTTAGGTTTTTTTTTAACTTTTTTACTCTTTTGAAATAACACTTAGCTTTAAACACACATTGTATAGCTACACAAAAACATTTTCTTTATTTATGTCCTTATTCTATAAGCTTTTTTCTCTTTTTAAATTTGTTTTACTTTGTAAACACTTTTGTTAAAAATGAAGACATAAACACATTCATTAGCCTAGGCCTACACAGGGTCAGGACCATCAATATCAGTCTTCCTTCATATTTTGTCCTACTAGAAGGTCTTTGGGAGCACTAACATGCATGGAGGTGTCATCCACTATGACAACAATGCCTTCTTCCTGAATACATCCTAGAGGACCTGCCTGTGGTTCTTTTGCAATTAACATTTTTTATAAGTAGGAGTAAACTATAATGATAAAAAGTACACTATAGTAAATACATAAACCAGTAACATAGTCATTTATCATTATCAAATATTATGTACTGTACTTAATTGTATTGCTATACTTTTTTATTTTTATTTTGTATTATTTATTTATTTATTTTTATTATTATTATAATTTTTTGAGATGGAGTCTCTCTCTGTCACCCAGGCTGAAGTGCAGTAGCATGAGCTCAGCTCACTGCAAACTCTGCCTCCTGGGTTCAAATGATTCTCCTACCTCAACCTCCTGAGTGGCTGGGATTACAGTTGACCACCACAACGCCCAGCTAATTTTTGTATTTTTAGTAAAGACTGCGTTTCACCATGTTGGCCAGGCTAATCTCAAACTCCTGACCTTAGGTGATCCACCTGCCTTGACCTCCCAAAGTGCTGGGATTACAGGCGTGAGCCACTGCACCCAGCCTATGCTTTTTTTAAACCCAACAACTTCCTCATACTACCTCCTTCCTTCCCCTCTATTGCTATACTTTTTACAACGGTCATTGTAATAGGTTTGTTTAAGTCAGCATCACCACAAACACATGAGTCAATAGCTATGACATCACTAGGCAATAGCAATTTTTCACCTTCATTATAATCTTATGGGGCCACTGTCATATATCTGCTCAGTTGTTGACGGAAACATCATTATGGGGTTCATGACTGTATACACATATGCATAGAAGAAAAAATAGAGCTAAATGTGCCAAAGTGTAAATTTTTAGAAGGGGGTTTTTATTGTGTTTGTCTTCTATGTTTCTATTTTTTCCAACTTTTCTATAGTGAACATATATAATTATCTATATAGTGGACTGCCTTGGCACCATTACAGTGATGCCATAAAAGTATATTTATTGATATGAAAAGATGTTTATAAAATATTATAAATTTATGATAAAACAGGTTATAAAATCTTATTTTATGATCTCATTATTATAAAAATAGTATATAGGTAGTATAGGTTGAGCATCTCTAATTCAAAATTCAAAATCAAAATCCAAAATGCTCCAGAATTCAAAACTTTTTGAGCTCTGACATGACACATGACATCACAAGTGGAAAATTCCACATATAAGTGCTTAATACAAACTTTGTTTCAGGGGAAAAAATATTTAAACTATTGTATAAAATTATCTTCAGGCTGCTATGTGTATAAAGTGTATATGAAACATAAATGAATATCATGTTTAGGCTTGCATCCCACCTCCAAGAGATCTCATTATTTATATGCAAGTATCTCATTACCTATAAGCAGATATTCCAAAATTGCAAGATATCTGAAATCTAAAACTCTTCTGGTTCCAGATAAGGGATACTCAACCTACATATTGTTTAGTATATTGTTTATCTAAATACATATATTCATAAACGATTGGAATAGTGCCTGGCTCATATTAAATGATCTCCAAGAAGTTAGCTATTACTATTACATGTCTTACCCTCTTTAAAACAACTGTAGTATATTGCATACATTGTTATACACCTTGCTTTTATTCATTCACAATATGTCTTACAGAGCTTTCCATTTTGGTAAGTATACATCTATTAAATGGCTGCAGATTATTTAATAAGCCTCCCCATCGATGAATAAATAGGTGGTTTTAGCCTTCTACTACTACAACCAACATTCTGGTAAATATCCTTGTACATATATTTATGTGAGTATATCTGTAAGATAATTCACTAAAAGTGAAACCTTCTTTGCCAAATGAGATGGGCATTTCACATTTTATAGATAAGATTTTTGAATAGTGCCAAATAAAGCTGCATAGAAGTTGTGCCAATTTATACTATAGCCAATCATTTATTAGTGTCTGTTTCCCCATGATCTTATCAACAAAATAAGTGATCATTTTATCTTTGTCAATCAAATATAGATGAAAATTGTATTTTTAAAGCTTTATTTGCATTTTATGCTTGAGATTAAGCATGTTTCCATTTTTTAAGACCTATTTGCATTTTTAACTCCTATTTTTAAACTGAGGAGACTGATGTTCAAAGAAGGTAATATATTTAAGAGTACATGCCTAATTTGTGGCAGATTCAAAGTTAGTTCCATAGTTTACTGAATTTCAATCCTATACTTTTTGCATCACATCACTTTGTCTTTACCTCTACCACAAACTACCACCTGATCACAGACTGCTCCAGTGTGCTGTCTTCATGTCAAGAACATCAGCCCTGTCTTCCCTAATAGGTTGTAAGAAGTGCCATAAAAGGAAAAGGAGGGGGGCTTTGCAGGAGGCAGACTTGGGTTTAAAGCCTGGATGTTCCACGTTCTCTTTGTCTGACCCTTTGGCAAGCCTCAGTTTTCTCAGCTATAAAATGGTGGCAAATAATACAGGGCCAAAAGGTATCTGATGGGTATAAATAACCAAGGATAGTGGCTGGCACACAGAAGACACTTCGTAAATGAGAGATATAAATATACATCAACTTCCTAATGCCAGGATCCAGGCAAGCAAGTTCTCCACAACTTTTTATTTCTCTTTTTTAGAGATAGGTTCTTGCTCTGTCACTCAGAGTGGAGCACAGTGGCAAGATCATAGTTTATTGCAACCTGGAAATCCTGGGTTCAAGTAATCATCCCACCTCAGTCTGCTGAGTAGCTGAGACTACAGGTGCAGGCCACCACACCTGGCTCTCCACAACTCCTTTATTTTACCTGTCCCAGTGTCGGGAACTCAGTAGCTGCTAACAAATATTAATTGACTTGATTTGAGGGGAAGGCTTACAGTGAAATAGAGATTCAAAAAACAAAAAGAAATATTTTTGCCCTGCAGCTTTCTGTCCTTTTGCCCTGGAGCTCCTTGTCTCCATGCACAGCGATTGAAGTGATTCAAAACACTGCAGCCAACTGGCAAAGGAAACAACCACTAGTTCCCCCCAACACTGACCCTCAGGGCATATTTGGATGGAGGGCATAAATCCTAGGCTGAAGAGGCTGATCCCTGTGGCAGTTTTGATGACTTCTTTTAGGAGTTTAATGGAGAAGCATGGATTTATTTGAGCTGCTACATAGTGGAGAGCAAACTAAGGAAATTTAACATGGTCAGATTTGTGTTTTAAGGAGACAAATTAAGAAGCTCCTGCAGCTCCTCTTCCAGTCAGGAAGTGATCAGTGCTGGATAGATGGAGTCTGAAGGTATTGGAGAGAGACAGAATGATGGATGGAGGGAGATCTGCAAGAAGAAAGAAACTTGGATCCATAGCACAGGGTAGGAATTCATGTATTGCCAGAAGGGAGATATTAACACTGAAACACAAGAAAAGATGAAAGAAAAGGTGATTTTGTGAAGCAGACTGGGTGAAAAGGACATTGAGAGATTCTGACTTGATTTCTTGTCATTCTCAGTTAACTAGTAGGCAAGGTCCTCTCCTAAACATGGAAAGGAAGGTAGTAGGCAGCTTGATTAGGAACACTTAGAAGGGTTTCTAGACAGTTGTGTTTAGAGACATTATTGTGGCTCCAGCCCACAGAGTTGTGGGATTTTTCTTTTTAAGAGAAAGTTGTAGTATTTGATGGTGCTAATATCATTAGTTCCTATAAAGAAAGTACCTTCTGTAGAGGAGTATGAGCAGAAGACGTGTTGCTGGGCCGAAGAGGTGAACAAGAGGGTAGAGGGAACTGCAGACAGCAAGTAAAGACCACTCTTTCAAGAAGTTTGGCAGACAAAAGGGAAGATAGGGCCATGGCTTGAGAAGGAAGCAGAAAAGGCATATTTTATTTGTTTTTAGAACAGGAAAGACTTTGAGGCCTTAAAAAGATGCATTGATAGCTATGTATGCACTCTTATGAAGGTAGCATAAAGTAGTGTCCAAGAGCAGAGGCTCTGGGTTCATGTGTACCTGGATTCAAATTCTGGTTTTGCCAGTTACCATAAGCAAGTCACTTATCCTCTCTGTGCCTCAGTTTTTACATCAGTAAAATGAGAAAAATTACAATATCTACTTCATAATTGTTGCTCGTAATAAATGGGACATTTGTAAAATATTTAGAACAGTAACACAAATTAAGTGTTCAATACATGGCATTATTTAAGCAAAAATCACATGCAGGATATGATTGGATTTGTTTCAATTTTGGTAAACTTTTTTCCTTATTGTAAAAGTGATATATATGCCTTTTTTAAAGAAGTAGCTTTTGAATAATTATAAAAGTATTTTTTTGCTACCAAAAAAAAAAAAAACTTGGGTGGGGCCAAGATGGCAGACTAGAAGCAGCTCTTGTGTGCTGGTCTCATGGAGAGGAAACAAAAGGGCTAGTGGACACTGACCCTGCAGGCCAATCATCTGGGAAAACACATCAAGATTCATCAAGGCAACAGGGGAACACAGAGAGTAGAGAGAAGTAAAGCTGGGCACCAGCCTGTCTGAGTACAGTGCAGAGCCAGGAGAACCTCTCCAGCAGGGAAAGGATGAGTAAGTGAGAGCCCCCAGAGGCATTCATGCTCTCCACAGTGCCCTGTGGAAGACTGGGAATGGGAGTATCCCCCTATCACCCCCAACCCTCACACTGTGCTTCTAGACTGAGGCAGAGAGCCACATGGACATTTTGCAGGAGCAACTCTTAGGTCCAAGGGGACCTCTATAAGCCTTGGGTCACAGAGCAGACCAGCATCAATGCCATAGCTCCAATAGAGCCTGCAGTTGTGCCTTGGAGCAGTACAATTGCTCCACCACACTTGCCTGATAGGGCTCTGCTCCAGCTTCTAACCCAGGATTCCTACTTTGGTCTGAACTTGGCTAGCCACTCCAACCGCCTCTACCACTGGTAGCAAAGCAAGCAATGTTTGCTTGAGCTTTCAGCCCAACAGTCCCACTTTTGTGTGATCTCAGCTGGAGGGGGCAGCTTCCTGTTGTCCCAGAATGGCAGAGCATGCAACCCCACCCACCTCCACCACTGATAGCCAGGTGGGCAAAACTTGCTAGAACTTCTAGCCCAGCAGTCCCACTATTACGTGAACTCAGCTGAAGGGCACAGTTCCTGTTGTACCGGGAAAATGGCAGAGCACATAACCCCGCCCACCCTTACCACTGATAGCCAGGTGGGCAACATCTTCTAGAGCTTCCATCCCAGATGTCCTGCTTCTTTGTGAACTCAAATGAAGGGCACACCTTCCTGTTGTCTCAGGAAACAACCAGACAGCAGAGCATGCTATCTAACCTGTTCCCACCACTAGTAGCCAGGCAAGTCACACCTGCTAGAACTACTGGCCAAGAAGTCCTGCTTCTGCCTGAATTTGCTGAGGGGCAGAGCTTCCTATTGTCTTGGGAAACACCCCGATGGCAGAGTGGGCAACTCCTCCCACCCCAGTTCTCATAGCCAGATGAGCCATGCCCACTAGAGCTTCCACCCCAGAGGTCCTGCTTCCACTGGAACTCTGCAGGCACATACAACCCCATGTTTCTCCAGGAAGCATACAGGCAGCATATTGGGGCCAACCTGGAAAGAGTACAGTTTTTCTGCCAACTGCTGCCCCTGTCTGAAGGAGACTTGTGGACCAGAACACCCAACAAAAGACATGCAGGCAAGGAGACAATAAGCTGTGGAAACACTTCCAAGACCCAGGCCCAAACTAGAATTGAAGCCAGTTAACTGAACCACCTTATACCATAATTAAACCCCTAAGGGCATCAAATAAGAAAAAAGAAGAAAAGAAAAAATTATCCAAAAGACAGCAGCTTCAAAGATTGAAGGAACATCAGCCCACAAAAATGAGAAAGAACCAAGGCAAGAACTTAGGCAACTCAAAAAGCCAGAATATCTCCTTCTCACCTCCAAGCAGCCAAACTAGTTCCCCAGCAATAGTTCTTAACCAGTCTGAAATGGGTGAAATGTCAGAAATAGAATTCAGACTATGGATAGAAACAAAGGTCATCAACATACAGGAGATAGTCAAAACTGAGTCTGAGAAATCTAAGGATTACAATAAAACAATACAGGAGGTGATAGACCAAGCGGCCACTATAAGAAATAAACAAACTGATCTGATAGAGCTGAAAAACACAGGACTCCATGTTTGGGTCCCCTTCCACGAACACTCTCTTCTGGAAGCCTGTCTTCCCTCCTAAACTCCATCTCTCTATTCCCTTCCACTCAGCGTGGGAGCTGCTTTCCTCTCCTGGATTCTATCCTTCTGGATTCTCTCACTCAGTGTGAGAGGAGCTTTCCTTCTCTGGTTTTCCCCCTCTGGAAACCTTTCTCACTCAATGTGAGAGTGGCTTTTCTTTCACTCAGTGTGAGAGTTAGCTATTTCTCTCTGCTTCTCCTTTTTCTCTCTCTAAATAAATCACTTTCTACAAACAAACAAAAAAAACACACACACACACTAGAATAATTAAATAATGCAATCACAAATATTAACAACAGAATTGACCAAGCTGAGGAAAGAATCTCAGAACTTAAAGACTTGCTCTCTGAAATAGCTCAGTCAGACAAAAATAAAGAAAAAGCAATAAAGAAGAATGAACAAAACCTCCAAGAAATATGGGATTCTGTAAAGAGACCAAACCTAGGACTCAATAGTGTCCCCAAAAGAGGGAGAGAAATCAAGCAAGTTAGAAAACATATTTCAGGATATCATCCATGAAAATGTCACCAACCTCAGTAGAAAGACTGACATTTAAATTTGGGAAATGCAAAGAACCCCTGTAAAATTCTACACAAGAAGACCATCTCCCAAAACACAGAATCATCAGATTTTCTAAGGTTGAAATGAAAGAAAAAAAGTTCAATACAGCTAGAGAGAAGTGGCAGGTCACCTACAAAGGGAACCCCATCAAGTTAACAGCAGATCTGTCATCAGAAACCCTACATGCCAGAAGAGATTGGGGGCCTATATTCAGCATTAATAAACAAAAGAAATTCCAACCAAAATTTTCATATTCAGTTAAATTAAGCTTCATAAATGAAGGAGAAATAAGATCCTTTACAGACAAGCAAATGCTAAGGGAATTCATTACCAGCAGACCTGCCTTACAAGAGGTCCTGAAGGGAGTGTTAAATATGGAAAGGAAAGACCATTACCAGGCACTACAAAACACCCTTTAGTTCATAGACCAGTGATACCATAAAGCAGCCAGACAAACAAGTCTGCATATTAACCAGTTAACAATATGATAAGATCAAATCCACACATATCAGTACTATCCTTGAGTGTAAATGGGCTGAATGTCTCAATTAAAAGGCACAGAGACACAAGTTGGATAAAGAAGTAAAACCCAATGGTATGCTGTCTTCAAGAGATCCATCTCACATGCAATGACACACATAGGCTCAAAGAAAAAAAATAGAGAAAAATTTACCAAACAAACGGAAAATATAAAAAGGCAGGAGTTGTTATTCTAATTTCAGACAAAACAGACTTTAAACCCATAAAGATCAAAAAAGACAAAGAAGGGCATTACATAATGGTAAAGGGCTCAATTTAACAAGATGACCTAACTATCCTAAATATATATGCACCCAACACAGGAGTACCCAGATTCATAAAGCAGTTCATAGAGACCCAGGAAGAGACTTAAATAACCACATAGCAATAGTGGTAAACTTTTATAAACCACTGACAGTATTAGACATATCATCAAGGCAGAAAACTAACAAAGATATCTGGGACCTGAACAAACACTTGACTAGATGGACCTAATATACATCTATAAAATTCTCCACTGCAAAACAACAGAATATACATTCTTCTCATTTGGATGTGGCATGTACTCTAAAACTGACCACACAATCAGGCATAAAACAATCCTCAGCAAAATTTTTTAAACCAAAATTATACCAACCATGCTCTCAGACCACAATGCAATAAAAATAAAAACCAGTGCTGGCTAGGCATAGTGGATCACACCTGTAATCCCAGCACTTTAGGAGGCCAAGGTAGATGGATCACTTGAGGCCAGGAATTTGAGACCAGCTTGTCCAACATAGCAAAACCCCATCTCTACTAAAAACATAAAAAATTAGGTGAGCATGGTGCCACATACCTGTAATCCCAGCTACTCAGGAGGCTGAGGCAAGAGAATCATTTGAACCTGAGAGGCAGAGGTAGCAGTGAACTGAGATCATGCCACTACACTTCAGCCTGAGTGACAGAGCTAGACTCTGTCTCAAAGAAATAATAATAATAAAGAAACCAATGCTAAGATAATCATTCAAAACCATACAATTACATGGCAATTAACCTGATCCTGAATGACTTCTGGGTAAATAGTGAAATTAAGGCAGAAATCAAGAAATTCTTTGAAACCAGTGAGAACAAAGCTACATTATACCAGAACCTCTGGGATACAGCTAGAGCAGTGTTAAGAGGTAAGTTCAAGGCAATGAATGACCATATCAAAAAGTTTTTAAAAAATCTCAAATTAACAACCAATATCACAATTAGAGGAACAAGAGAAATAAGAGCAAACCAACCCCAAGGCTAACAGAAGACAAGGCATAATAAAAATGAGAAGTGAACTGAAATAAATTGAGATGCAAAAAAACACACAAAAGATCAATGAATCCAGGAGCTGGTTCTTTGAAAGGAAAAATAAGATAGCTAGACTGCTAGCTAGAGTAATAAAGAAAAAATATATATAGAAGATCCAAAAAACACAATCAATAATGATGAAGGGGAAATTATCACAGAAATACAAAAAAAAAAAAAAACCTCATCAGAGGCTATTATGAACACCTATATGCACACAATCTAGAAAATCCATAAGAAATGGATAAATCCTAGAAACATACAACCTCTTCAGATTGAATCAGAAAAAGATTGAATTCCTAAAAAGACCAATAATGAGTTCTGAAATTGAATTAGTAATAAAAAGCCTACCAACCAGAAAAGGCTGAGGACCGGTTAGATTCACAGCTGAATTCTACCAGATGTATGAGGAAGAATTGATATCATTCCTAATGAAACTATTCCAAAAAATGGACATGGAGAGTATTAGGCCATTCTTGCATTGCTATAAAGAAATATTGGAGACTGGGTAATTTATAAAGAAAATGGTTTAGTTGGCTCATGGTTCTGCAAGATGTACAGGAATCATAGTTGCATCTGCTTCTAAGGAGGCCTCAGGAAGCTTCCAATCATGGCAGAAGGAGAACAGAGAGAAGGCATGTCACATGGAGAAAGCAGGAGCAAGAGAGAGAGGAAAGAGGTGCCACACACTTTTTTTTTAAGTTTTTTTATTGCATTTTAGGTTTTGGGGTACATGTGAAGAACATGCAAGATTGTTGCATAGGTACACACATGGCAGTGTGATTTGCTGCCTTCCTCCCCTTAACCTATATCTGGCATTTCTCCCCATGCTATCTCTCCCCAACTCCTGCCCCCCACTGTCCCTCCCCCATTTCCCCCCAACAGACCCCAGTGTGTAGTACTCCCCTCCTTGTGTCCATGTGTTCTCATTGATCAACACCAACCTATGAGTGAGAACATGCAGTGTTTGATTTTCTGCTCTTCTGTCAGTTTGCTGAGAATGATGGTTTCCAGGTTCATCCATGTCCCTACAAAGGACACGAACTCATCATTTTTGATAGCTGTGTAATATTCCATGGTGTATATGTACCACATTTTCCCTGCCCAGTCTATCATCGATGGGCATTAGGGTTGGTTCCAGGTGTTTGCTATTGTAAACAGTGCTGCAATGAACATTTGTGTGCATGTGTCCTTACAGTAGAACGATTTGTAATCCTTTGGATATATACCCAGTAATGGGATTGCTGGGTCAAATGGAATTTCTATTTCTAGGTCCTTGAGGAATCGCCACACTGTCTTCCACAATGGTTGAACTAATTCACACTCCAACCAACATGTAAAAGTGTTCCTATTTCTCCACATCCTCTCCAGCATCTGTTGTCTCTAGAGTTTTTAGTGATCGCCATTCTACTGGCGTGAAATGGTATCTCAATGTAGTTTTGATTTGCATTTCTCTAATGACCAGTGATGATGAGCATTTTTTCATATCTTTGTTGGCCTCATGTATGTCTTCTTTTGTAAAGTGTCTGTTCATATCCTTTGCCCACTTTTGAATGGGCTTGTTTTTTTCCTGTAGATCTGTTTTAGTTGTTTGTAAATTCTGGATATTAGCCCTTTATCAGATGGGTAGACTGCAAAAATCTTTTCCCATTCTGATGGTTGCCGATTCACTCTAATGACTGTTTCTTTTGCCATGCAGAAGCTGTGGAGTTTGATTAGGTCCCATTTGTCTATTTTGGCTTTTGTTGTCAATGCTTTTGGTGTTTTGGTCATGAAGTCCTTGCCTACGCCTATGTCCTGAATGGTTTTGCCTAGATTTTCTTCTAGGGTTTTTATGGCGTTAGGTCTTATGTTTAAGTCTTTAATCCAACTGGAGTTAATTTTAGTGTAAGAAGTCAGGAAGGGGTCCAGTTTCTGCTTTCTGCACATGGCTAGCCAGTTTTCCCAACACCATTTATTAAACAGGGAATCCTTTCCCCATTGCTTGTTTTTGTCTGGTTTGTCAAAGATCGGATGGTTGTAGATATGTTGTGTTGCCTCCGAAGTCTCTGTTCGGTTCCATTGGTCTATATCTCTGTTTTGGTACCAGTACCATGCTGTTTTGATTACTGTAGCCTTGTAGTATAGTTTGAAGTTTGGTAGTGTGATGCCTCCAGCTTTGTTCTTTTTGCTTAGAATTCACTTGGCTATGCGGGCTCTCTTTTGGTTCCATATGAAATTTAAGGTGGTTTTTTCCAGTTCTGTGAAGAAGGTGTTGGTAGCTTGATGGGAATAGTATTGAATGTGTAAATTACTTTGGGCAGTATGGCCATTTTCACGATATTGATTCTTCCTAACCATGAACATGGAATGTTTCTCCATCTGTTTGTGTCCTCTCTTATTTCATTGAGCAGTGGCTTGTAGTTCTCCTTGAAGAGGTCTTTTACATTCCTTGTTAGTTGTATTCCTAGGTATTTTTTTCTCTTGGTAGCAATTGTGAATGGCAGTTCGTTCTTGATTTAGCTCTCTTTAAGTCTGTTATTGGTGTATAGGAATGCTTGTGATTTTTGCACATTGATTTTGTATCCTGAGACTTTGTTGAAGTTGCTTATCAGTTTCAGGAGATTTTGGGCTGAGACGATGGGGTCTTCTAGATATACAATCATGTCGTCTGCAAATAGAGACAATTTGACTTCCTCCTTTCCTATTTGAATACACTTTATTTCTTTTTCTTGCCTGATTGCTCTGGCTAGAACTTCCCATACTATATTGAATAGGAGTGGTGAGAGAGGGCATCTTTGTCTAGTGCCAGATTTCAAAGGGAATGCTTCCAGTTTTTGCCCATTCAGAATGATATTGGCTGTTGGTTTGTTGTAAATAGCTTTTATTATTTTGAGATACGTTCCATCAGTACCTAGTTTATTGAGGGTTTTTAGCATAAAAGGCTGTTGAGTTTTGTTAAAGGCCTTGTCTTCATCAATTGAGATAATCATTTGGTTTTTGTGGAATCTGTGGTGATATCCCCTTTATCGTTTTTTATTGCATCTATTTGATTATTTTCTCTTTTCTTTTTTACTAATCTGGCTAGTGATCTGTCTTCTTGTTGCATTGATCCTTTTACTATTATGTAATGTCCTTCTTTGTCACTTTTGATCTTTGTTGCTTTAAAGTCTGTTTTATCAGAGATGAGATTTGCAACTCCTGCTTTTTTTTGTTCTCCATTTGCTTGGGAAATCTTCCTCCATCCCTTTATATTGAGCCCTGTGTATCCTTGCATGTGAGATGGGTGTCCTGGATACAGCACACTGATGGGTTTTGGCTTTTTATCCAATTTGCCAGTCTGTGTCTTTTGACTGGGGCATTTAGTCCATTTTCACTTCTTAGGGATAATATTGTTATGTGTGAATTTGATACTGCCATTTTGATGCTAGCTGGCTGTTTTGTTGGTTATTGGATACAGATTCTTGATTGTGTTGATGCTCTTTATTATATGGTATGTTTTTGGAGTGGCTGGTACTGGTCATTCCTTTATATGTATAGAGCCTCCTTCAGGAGCTCTTGTAAAGCAGGTCTGGTGGTGATGAAATCTCTAAGGACTTGCTTTTTTGCAAAGGATTTTGTTTTTCCTTCACTTATGAAGCTTAGTTTCGCTGGATAGGAGATTCTGGGTTAAAAGCTCTTTTCTGGGCCGGGCGCAGTGGCTCAACCCTGTAATCCCAGCACTTTGGGAGGCCGAGGCGGGTGGATCACGAGGTCAAGAGATCGAGACCATCCTGGTCAACACGGTGAAACCCCGTCTCTACCAAAAATACAAAAAATTAGCTGGGCATGGTGGTGCGTGCCTGTAATCCCAGCTACTCAGGAGGCTGAGGCAGGAGAATTGCCTGAACCCAGGAGACGGAGGTTGCGGTGAGCCGAGATCGCGCCATTGCACTCCAGCCTGGGTAACAAGAGCGAGACTCCATCCCAAACACAAAATCGTAAAAAAAAAAAGCTCTTTTCTTTAAGGATGTTGAATATTGGCACCCACTCTCTTCTGGCTTGTAGGGTTTCTGCTGAGAGATCCGCTGTGAGTCTGATGGGCTTCCCTGTGTGGGTAACCCGACCTTTCTCTCTGGCTGCCCTAAGCATTTTCTCCTTCATTTCAACCCTGGTGAATCTGACGATTATGTGCCTTGGGGTTGCTCTTTGTGACGAATATCTTTGTGGTGTTCTCTGTGTTTCCTGGACTTGAATATTGGCCTGCCTTGCTAGGTTGGGGAAGTTTTCCTGGATAATATCCTGAAGAGTATTTTCCAGCTTGGATTGATTCTCTTCATCACATTCAGGTACACCTATCAAATGTAGATTAGGTCTTTTCACATAGTCCCACATTTCTTGGAGACTTTGTTCATTCCTTTTTACCCTTTTTTCTCTATTCTTGCCTTCTCATTTTATTTCATTGAGTTGATATTCGACCTCTGATACCCTTTCTTCTGCTTGGTCAATTCAGCTGTTGAAACTTGTGCATGCTTCGCGAAGTTCTCGTGTTGTGTTTTTCAGCTCCGTCAATTCACTTATATTCCTCTCTATGTTGTCCATTCTCGTTAGCATTTCGTCAAATCTTTTTTCAAGGTTCTTAGTTTCTTTGCATTGGGTTAGAACATGTTCTTTTAGCTCACTGTAGTTTCTTATTACCCACCTTCTGAAGTCTGATTCTGTCATTTCATCACACTCCTTCTCCATCCAGCCTTGTTCCCTTGCTGGTGAGGAGCTGTGATCCCTTGTAGGAGGAGAGGTGTTCTGGTTTCGTGTGTTTTCATCCTTTCTGCACTGGTTTCTTCCCATCTTTGTGGGTTTATCCACCTGTTGTCTTTGTAGTTACTGACAGTCAGATTGGGTCTCTGAGTGAACTTCCAGTTTGTGGATGCTGAATTTACTTCTTTTTCTTAGCTTTCCTTCTAACAGTCTTGCCCCTCTGCTGTAGGACTCCTGAGGTCCACTCCAGGCCCTGCTTGCCTGGGGATCACCTGCAGCAGCTGCAGAACAGTAAGGGTTGCTACCAGTTTCCTCTTCTGCTATCTTTGTCCCAGAAGGATGCCCACCAAATGTCAGTCTGTTCTCTCCTTTATGAGGTGATTCTTTGGATATACGGGGGTCAGGGAGCTGCTTGAGGAGACAGTCTGTCCTTTATTGGAGCTCAAGTCCTGAGCTGTGATCTCCATTGTTCATTCAGAGTTGCTGGGCAGGTACGTTTAGGTCTGCTGCAGCAGAACTCATAAACTCCCTTTTTTTTTCCCCCTGGTGCTCTGTCCCAGGGAGTTAGGGCTTTATTTATGAGTTTCCGTTGTGCTGCTGCCTTTTTTTTTTTTTTTCAGGGCTGCCTTCCCCAGCGAGGAGGCAGCCTAGTCACTGTCTGCCTGCAGAGGCTTTGCTGAGCTGCTGTGGGCTCCGCCGAGCTGCCGTATGATCTTCCCTGCAGTCTTGTTTATATGGGTGTAGTTAGAACTGCCTTGGCAATAGTGGCCCACCTTTGTTATGGTGGACTCTCTCTGTAGTGGCAGGTTGCCTCAGCAAAAGTGGGCTGCCTCAGCGATAGTCAGACTGCCTCCGTAGTGGTGGAGCGTCTCAGTAATGGCAGACGCCCCTCCCCCACAGAGCCAGCCCATCCTGGGTTCAGCTGTGCTTACTGTGAAACTCTCAACCCAGAGCATTTTCAATTACTTTTTTTTTGGGGGGGGGTTGGGACCAGCCGAGCCTGATCTCTCTCCCATGTGTTCCAGTCACCTGTTGAAAAGGCACTGGGATCTACCATGCCACGACTCACTGAGCCAGCTGAAACAGCAGTGCTGAGATTCTTGGCGGTTTTTTTGCCTAGGAATCTCCTGGCCTGGCTCACTATTTCAGATGAATGGGCGACTCTGCCGTCTCAGGGCTTCAATCACCAGCTAAGAGGGCACCCAGACCAGTGTCTTTTGTACGGAGAACCACTGCGCCAGGGTGCGAGCAATGCAGCTGCATGGGCTGAAATAGCCACGCCGGCCAAAATAGCCCCGCTGGCCAAAACGGCCGTACTGGCGACCCATGGGGCTCCTCCGCCTGGGAATCTCCTGGTCTGTGGGCAATAAAAATTTGTCAGGAAATGTGGCATCCACTCACCCTCGGCACTTTCACTGGGAGCTGCAATCTTGAGCTGTTCCTATTCGGCCATCTTCCCCCATCTCTCGCCACACACTTTTAAATGACCACATCTCATGAGAACTCACTCACTATCATGAGGACAACACCAAGAGGATGGTGCTAAACCATTCATGAGGAATTCAACCCAATGATCCAATTAACTGTTACTGGGCCCCATCTCCAACACTGGGGATTACCTTTTGACATGATATTTGGGCAGGGATACACCTCCAAAATATATCAAGTAGGGACTCCCTAACTCATTCTATGAATCCAGCATCATCCTGATATGAAAACCTGGCAGAGACACAACAAAAAAAGAAAACTTCAGACCAATATATTTGATGAACATAGTTGCAAAAATACTTGACAAAATACTAGCAAACTGAATCCAGTAGCACATTAAAAAGCTAGTCTACCACAAGGGTCAGGCATGGTGGCTCACCTGTAATCCCAGAACTTTGGGAGGCCAAGGTGGGTGAATCACTTGAGTTCAGGAGTTCGAGACCAGCCTGGGAAAAATGGTGAAACCCTGTCTTTACTACAAATACAAAATTAAGCTGAACATGGTGGCACATGCCTCTATGCACAGCTGTTCGGGTAGCTGAGACAGGAGAACAATTTGAACCCAAGAGGCAGAAGATGCAGTGAGCCAAGGTCTTGCCACTGCACTTCAGCCTGGGCGACAAAGTGACACTCTGTCTCGTATGTTTATTGTGGCACTGTTCACAATAGCAAAGACTTGGAGCCAACCCAAATGCCCATTAATGATAAACCGGATAAAGGAAATGTGGTACATATACACTATGGAATACTATGCAGCCATAAAAAGGATGAGTTCATGTCCTTTACAGAGAGATGAATAAAGCTGGAAACCACCATTCTCAGCAAAGTGACACAAGAACAGAAAACCAAACACCGCATGTTCTCACTCATAGTGGGTGTTGAACAATGAGAACACATGGACACAGGAAGGGGAACATCACACACCAGGGCCTGTCAGGAAATGGGGGACTAGGGAAGGGATAGCAATAGGTGGGGGCTAGGGGAGGGATAGCATTAGAAATACCTAATGTAGCAGATCCAAGATGGCCAATTAGGAGCAGCTGAGGATTGCAGCTCCCAGCGAAAAGGCGGAGGGTTAGTGGATGCTGCATTTCCAGACAGATTTTTATTGCCCACAGACCAGGAGATTCCCAGGTGGAGGAGCCCCATGGGTCGCCAGTGCAGCTGGTTTGGCCAGTGCGGCTGTTTTCACTGGAGTGGCTATTTTGCTGGCACCCCAGTGCGGCAGTTCTCCATACAAAATACACGGGTCCAGGTGCCATTTTAGCTGCCTATTGGAGCTCCTGGCAGACAGAGTCACCATTCAACTGATTAAAAAGAAGACTGTAACAGGGAGCCAGGCCAGGAGATTCCTGGGCAAAAAACGGTCATGAATCTCAGCACAGCTGTTTCACCTGATACAGTGGGTCGCCGCATGGGAAATCACATAGATCCTGGCGCCTTTTCAACAGGCAACTAGAAAACCTGGGAGACAGTCGACCATTCAAATTAAAAAAAAAAAGAAAAAAAACAGGGTTCTGCAGCAAGGAGCCAGGTGATCAGGCTTGGCTGGTCCCACCCCCACAAAAAGACAGCAATCAGAGACCCTCTGGATTGAGAGTTTCACAGCAAGCAGAGCTGAACCTAGGATGGTCCAGCTCTGTGGGGGCAGGGCATCTGCCATTACTGAGGCACTCCACCACTACAGAGGTAGTTTGCCATTGCTGAGGCAGCCTGTGACTACAGAGAGAGTCTGCCATTATAGAGGTGGGCCGCCATTGCTGAGGCAGTTCTAATGACACCTGTATAAACAGGATTGCTGGGAAGTTCACACGGCAGCTGGGCAGAGCCCACAGCAGCTCAGCAAAGCCTCTGCAGTCAGACAGTGACTAGGCTGCCTCCTCACTGGGCAGGGAAGCCCTGAAAAAAAAAAAAGGCAGCAGCACAACGGAAACTCATAAATAAAGCCCTAACTCCCTGGGACAGAGCACCAGGGGGAAAAAAAAAAGGGAGTTTATGAGTTCTGCTGCAACAGACATAAACGTACCTGCCCAGCAGCTCTGAATGAACAACGGAGCTCACAACTCAGCACTTGAGCTCCTATAAAGACAGACTGTCTCCTCAAACAGCTCTCTGACCCCCATATATCCAAAGAGTCACCTCATAAAGAAGAGCCCGTACTGACATCTGGCAGTATCCTTCAAGGAAAAAGCTAGCAGAGGAAGAAACTGGCAGCAACCCTTACTGTTCTGTAACCACTGCAGGTGATCCCCAGGCAAGCAGGGCCTGGAGTGGACCTCAGGAGTCCTACAGCAGAGGGGTAAGACTGTTAGAAGGAAAACTAAGAAACAGAAAGAAATAACTTTATCATCAACAAACTGGACATCTGCTCAGAGACCCAATCTGAAAATGAACAACTACAAAGACTACAGGTAGATAAATACACAAAGATGGGAAGAAACCAGTGCAAAAAGGATGAAAACACCCGAAACACAAACGCCTCTCCTCCTACAAAAGATCACAACTCCTCACAAGCAAGGGAACAAGGCTGGATGGAGAATGAGTGTGATGAATTGACAGAATAAGGCTTCAGCAGCTGGGTAATAAAAAACTTCTGTGAGCTAAAAGAACATGTTGTAACCCAATACAAAGAAACTAAGAACCTTGAAAAAAAGATTTGATAAAATGCTAATGAGAATGAACAACTTAAAGAGAAATATTAGTGAATTGTTGGAGATAAAAACCACAACACAAGAACTTGATGAAGCATAAACAAGTTTCAGCAGTCGAACAGAACAAGCAAAAGAAAGGATATCAGAGGTCACAGATCAACTCAATGAAATAAAATGAGATGGCAATATAAGAGAAAAAAGGGAAAAAAGGAATGAACAATGTCTCCAAGATATACGGGACTACGGGAAAATATCTAATCTAGGTTTTATAGGTGTACCAGAATGTGATGGGAAGAATGAATTAAAGCTAGAAAATACTCTTCAGGTTATTATCCAGGAAAACTTCCCCAACCTAGCAAGGCAGGCAAACATTCAAGTCCAGGAAATACAGAGAACAGAACAAAGATATTCCTCACAAAGAGCAACCCCAAGGCACATAATCGTCAGATTCACCAGGGTTGAAATGAAGGAGAAAATACTAAGGGCAGCCAGAGAGAAAGGTCGGGTTACCCACAAAGGGAAGCCCATCAGACTCACAGCGGATCTCTCAGCAGAAACCCGACAAGCCAGAAGAGAGTGGGTGCCAATATTCAACAACCTTAAAGAAAAGAGCTTTCAACCAAGAATTTCATATCCAACCAAACTAAGCTTCATAAGTCAAGGAAACATAAAATCCTTTGCAAACAAGCAAGTACTCAGAGATTTCATCACCACTAGGCCTGCTTTACAAGAGCTCCTGAAAGAGGCACTAAACATAGAAAGGAACAACAAGTACCAACCACTCCAAAAACATACCAAATGGTAAAGAGAATCAACACAATGAAGAAACTGCCTCAACTAATGGGCAAAACAGCCAGCTAGCATCAAAATGGCAGGATCAAATTCACAAATAACAATATTAACTCTAAATGTAAATGGGCTAAATGCCCCAATCAAAAGACACAGACTGGCAAATTGGATAAAAAGCCAAAACCCATCGGTGTGCTGCATCCAGGAAACCCATCGCACATGCAAGGATACACAAAGGCTCAAAATAAAAAGATGGAAGAAGATTTACCAGGCAAATGGAGAACAAAAAAAACAGGAGTTGCAATTCTCATGTCTGATCAAATAGACTTTAAACCAACAAAGATCCAAAGAGACAGAGAAGGACATTATATAATGGTAAAAGGATCAATGCAACAAGAAGGGCTAACAATCCTAAATACATACGCACCCAATACAGGAGCATCCAGATACATAAGGCAAGTTCTTAATGACTTACAAAGAGACTTAGACTCCCACACAATAATAGTGGGAGACTTTAACATCCCGTTGTTAATATTAGACAGATCAACCAGACAGAAAATTAACAAAGATATCCAGGACTTGAATTCAGACCTGGACCAAGCAAACCTAACAGACATTTACAGAACTCTCCACCTAAATCCACAGAATATACATACTTCTCAGCACCACATCACACCTACTCTAAAGTTGACCACATAATTGGAATTAAATCACTCCTGAGAAAATGCAAAAGAAGGGAAATTATAACAAACAGTCTCTCCGACCACAGTGCAATCAAGTTAGAACTCAGAATGCAGAAACTAACTCAGAACCGCACAGCTTCATGGAAACTGAACAACTGGCTCTTGAATGTTGACTGGATAAACAATGAAATGAAGGCAGAAATAAAGATGTTCTTCGAAGCCAACGAGAATGAAGACACAACATACCAGAATCTCTGGGACACATTTAAAGCAGTCTCTAGGGGATAATATATAGCAATAAATGCCCACATGAGAAGCAAAGAGAGATCTAAAATTGACACCCTATCACCAAAATTGAAAGAGCTAGAGGAGCAAGATCAAAAAAGCTCAAAACCTAGCAGGAGACTAGGAATAACTAAATCAAAGCAGAACTGAAGGAGATAGAGACACAATAAACTCTTCAAAAATCAATAAATCCAGGAGCCGGTTTTTCGAAAAGATCAACAAAATAGACAGATCACTAGCCAGATTAGTAAAAAACAAAAGAGAAAATAATCAAATAGATGCAATAAAAAACGATACCTGACTTCAAACTACACTACAAGGCTACAGTAATCAAAACAGTGATAAAGGGGATATCACCACAGATCCCACAAAAACCACATGATTATCTCAATTGATGAAGAGAAAGCCTTTGACAAAACTCAACAGCCCTTTATGCTAAAAACCCTCAATAAACTAGGTATTGACGGAATGTATCTCAAATAATAAAAGCTATTTACAACAAACCCACAGCCAATATCATACTGAATGGGCAAATACTGGAAGCATTCCCTTTGAAATCTGGCACTAGGCAAGGATGCCCTCTCTCACCACTCCTATTCAGTATAGTACTGGAAGTTCTAGCCAGAGCAATCAGGCAAGAAAAAAGAAATAAAGAGCATTCAAATAGGAAAGGAGGAAGTCAAATTGTCTTTATTTGCAGATGACATAATTGTATATCTAAAAGACCCTATCGTCTCTCCCCAAAATCTCCTGAAACTGATAAGCAAGTTCAGCAAAGTCTCAGGATACAAAATCAATGTGCAAAAATCACAAGCATTCCTATACACCAATAACAGACTTAAAGAGAGCCATATCAAGAACAAACTGCCATTTCCAATGGCTGCAAAGAGAATAAAATACCTAGGAATACAAGGAACATAAAGGACCTCTTCAGGGAGAACTACAAACCACTGCTCAATGAAATAAGAGAGGACACAAACAGATGGAGAAACATTCCATGTTCATGGTTAGGAAGAATCAATATCATGAAAATGGCCATACTGCCCAAAGTAATTTATAGATTCAATGCTATCCCCATCAAGCTACCAATGACCCTCTTCACAGAACTGGAAAAAACCACCTTAAACTTCATATGGAACCAAAATCAAGCCCGCATAGCCAAGTCAATTCTAAGCAAAAAGAACAAAGCAGGAGGCATCATACTACCTGACTTCAAACTACACTACAAGGCTACAGTAAACAAAACAGCACAGTACTGGTGCCAAAAGAGAGATATAGACCGATGGAACAGAACAGAGGTCTCAGAGGCAACACCACACATCTACAACCATCCGATCTTTGACAAACCAGACAAAAACAAGCAATAGGGAAAGGAGTCCCAGTTTAATAAATGGTGTTGGGAAAACTGGCTAGCCATGTGCAGAAAGCAGAAACTGGACCCCTTCCTGACACCTTACACTAAAATTAACTCCAGATGGATTAAAGACTTAAACATAAGACCTAACACCATAAAAACCTTAGAAGAAAATCTAGGCAAAACCATTCAGGACATAGGCGTAAGCAAGGACTTCATGACCAAAATACCAAAAGCATTGACAACAAAAGCCAAAATAGACAAATGGGACCTAATCAAACTCCACAGCTTCTGCACTGCAAAAGAAACAATCATTAAAGTGAATCTGCAACCAACAGAATGGGAAAAAATTTTTGCAGTCTACCCATCTGACAAAGGGCTGATATCCAGAATCTACAAAGAACTAAAACAGATTTACAAGAAAAAACAAACAAGCCCATTCAAAAGTGGGCAAAGGATATGAACAGGCACTTTACAAAAGAAGACATACATGAGGCCAACAAACATGAAAAAATGCTCATCATCGCTGTTCATCAGAGAAATGCAAATCAAAACTACATTGAGATACAATCTCACGCCAGTTAGAATGGCGATCATTAAATAACCTGGAGACAACAGATGCTGGAGAGGATGTGGAGAAATAGGAACACTTCTACACTGTTGGTGGGAGTGTAAATTATAAATTAGTTCAACCATTGTGCAAGACAGTGTGGCGATTCCTCAAGGACCTAGAAATAAAAATTCCATTTGACCCAGCAATCCCATTACTGGGTATATATCCAAAGGATTATAAATCATTCTACTATAAGGACACATGCACACGAATGTTCATTGTGGCACTGTTTACAATAGCAAAGACCTGGAACCAACCCAAATGCCCATCGATGATAGGCTGGACAGGGAAAATGTGGAACATATACACCATGGAATACTATGCAGCCATAAAAAACAATTAGTTTGTGTCCCTTATAGGGACATGGATGAACCAGGAAACCATCATTCTCAGTAAACTGACACAAGAACAGAAAATTAAACACCACATGTTTTCACTCATAGGTGGGTGTTGAACAATGAGAACACATGGACACAGGGAGGGGAGATTCACACACTGGGGTCTGTTGGGGGAAAATAGAGGAGGGACAGTGGGGGGGCAGGAGTTGGGGAGAGATAACATGGGGAGAAATGCCAGATATAGGTGATGGAGAGGAAGGTAGCACATCACACTGCCATGTGTGTACATATGCAACAATCTTGCATGTTCTTCACATGTAACCCAAAACCCAAAATGCAATTTTAAAAAAAAAAAGAGAGAAAAGGGATTTGATGTGTCTTTAGGAATTCCACCTTATGGCATTGGAAAAAAAATTGTCATTTAAAAAAAAAAGGAAGAAAAAAATGCCTGAGGCGGATTTGCTGTGAAATAATTCTCTACCTTGTATAAGCACCATCAAAGGCTTTTTATTTATAATTTTGTATTCCTTTAAAGACAGCCCCCCAAAATAAAAATGTTTCAAGCTCCAAAAAAGAAAAGAAAAGAAAAGAAAAATACCTAATGTAGATGACGGGGTGATGGATGCAGCAAACCACCATGGCACATGTATACTTATGTAACAAGCCTGCATGTTCTGCACATGTACCCCTATATATATATACACATATATATATATAGGCTTTAGGTTATATATATATATATATATATACACACTCATATATATAAGTATATATACTTAAGTATAACATGATAAATTAGCATCTATGTGTTTGTGTTTAAGTATATATATATATAAACACTTCAGTACATATATATACTTAAGAATATATACTTAAGTATATATACTTATAT
>NW_022437015.1:4292153-4569004 GCF_009761245.1 Sapajus apella
GGTGAACCCCAGGCAAGCAGGGCCTGGAGTGAACCTCAGCAGACCTACAGCAGAGGGGCCAGACTGTCAGAAGGAAAACCAAGAAACAGAAATAACCTCATCATCAACAAACAGAACGTCAATCTGAAAGATTTGAGACCCAATCTGAAAGTCAGCAACTACAAAGTCGACAAGTGGATAAATCCTTAAAGATGGGAAGAAACCAGCGAAAAAAGGATGAAAACACCCGAAACCAGAACACCTCTCCTCCTAAAAGGGATCACAACTCCTCACCAGCAAGGGAACAAGGTTGGAGGGAGAACGAGTGTGATGAAATGACAGAATCAGGCTTCAGAAGGTGGGTAGTAAGAAACTTCTGTGAAGTGAAAGAACATGTTCTAACCAAATGCAAAGAAACTAAGAAACTTGAAAAAACATTTGACGAAATGCTAATGAGAATGGACAAAATAGAAAGGAATATAAGTGAATTGATGGAGCTGAAAAATGCAACATGAGAACTTCACGAAGCATGCACAAGTATCAACAGCCGAATTGACCAAGCAGAAGAAAGGATATGAGAGGTCGAAGATCAACTCAATGAAATAAAACGGGAAGGCAAGACTGGAGAAAAAAGGGTAAAAAGGAATGAACAAAATCTCCAAGAAATGTGGGATTATGTGAAAAGGCCTAATCTATGTTTGATAGGTGTACCTGAATGTGACGAAGAGAATGAATCCAAGCTGGAAAATACTCTTCAGGATATTATCCAGGAAAACTTCCCCAACCTAGCAAGGCAGGCAAACATTCAAGTCCAGGAAATACAGAGAACACCACAAAGATATTCGTCAAGAAGAGCAACCCCAAGGCACATAATCGTCAGATTCACCAGGGTTGAAATGAAGGAGAAAATACTAAGGGCAGCCAGAGAAAAAGGTCGGGTTACCCATAAAGGGAAGCCCATCAGACTCACAGCAGATCTCTCAGCAGAAACCCTACAAGCCAGAAGAGAGTGGGGGCCAATATTCAACATACTTAAAGAAAAGAACTTTCAACCCAGAATCTCCTATCCAGCCAAACTAAGCTTCATAAGTGAAGGAAAAATAAAATCCTTTGTGAACATGCAAGTACTCAGAGATTTCGCCTCCACCAGGCCAGCTCTACAAGAGCTCCTGAAAGAGGCTCTACACATATAAAGGAACAACAAATACCAGCTCAACTAAAGGGAAAAACACCCAGCTAGCAACAAAATGGCAGTATCAAATTTGCACATAAAATTATTAACCCTAAATGTAAATGGACTAAATGCCCCAATCAAAAGACACAGAATGGCAAATTGGATAAAAAGCCAAAACCCATCGGTGTGCTGTATCCAGGAAACCCATCTCACATGCAAGGATACACAAAGGCTCAAAATAAAGGGATGGAGGAAGATTTACCAAGCAAATGGAGAGCAAAAAAAAGCAGGAGTTGCAATTCTCACCTCTGATAAATTAGACTTTAAAGCAACAAAGATCATAAGAGACAAAGAGGGACATTACATAATGGTAAAGGGATCAATGCAACAAGAAGGGCTAACAATCCTAAATATATACACACCCAATACAGGAGCACCCAGATACATAAGGCAAGTTCTTAATGACTTACATAGAGACTTAGACTTCCACACAATTATAGTGGGAGACTTTAACACCCCATTGTCAACATTAGACAGATCAACCAGACAGAAAATTAACAAGGATATCCAGGACTTGAACTCAGACCTGAAACAAGCAAACCTAATAGACATTTACAGAACTCTCCACCCCAAATCCACAGAATATACATACTTCTCAGCACCACATCACACCTACTCTAAAATTGACCACATAATTGGGAGTAAATCACTCCTCAGCAAATGCAAAAGAACGGAAATCGTAACAAACAGTCTCTCAGACCACAGTGCAATCAACTTAGAACTCAGAATTCAAAAACTAACCCAGAACCGCACAGCTTCATGGAAACTGAACAACTTGCTCTTGAATGTTGACCGGATAAACAATGAAATGAAGACAGAAATAAAGATGTTCTTCGAAACCAACGAGAATGAAGACACAACATACCAGAATCTCTGGGACACATTTAAAGCAGTCTCTAGAGGAAAAAATATAGCAATAAGTGCTCACATGAGAAGCAAGGAGAGATCAAAAATTGACACCCTATCGTCAAAACTGAAAGAGCTAGAGGAGCAAGATCAAAAAAAACTCAAAGTCTAGCAGAAGATAAGAAATAGCTAACATCAGAGCAGAACTGAAGGAGATAGAGACACAAAAAACCCTTCAAAAAATCAAAAAATCCAGGAGTTGGTTTTTTGAAAAGATCAACAAAATAACAGACCACTAGCCAGATTAAAAAAAGAAAAGAGAGAATAACCAAATTGATGCAATAAAAAACGATTTCACCACAGATTCCACAGAAATTCAAACCATCATCAGAGATTATTACAAACAACTCTATGCACATAAACTAGTAAACTTGGAAGAAATGGATAAATTCCTGGACACTTGCCTCCTCCCAAGCCTAAACCAGGAAGAAGCCGAAACCCTGAACAGACCCATAACAAGGTCTGAAGTTGAGGCAGCAATTAAGAGCTTACCACCCAAAAAAAGCCCAGGTCCAGACGGGTTCACAGCTGGATTCTACCAGACATACAAAGAGGAGCTGGTACCATTCCTTCTGAAAGTATTCCAAACAATACAAAGAGAGGGAATTCTTCCCAAATCATTTTATGACACCAACATCATCCTGATTCCAAAACCCGGCAGAGACTCAACAAGAAAAGAAAACTTCAGGCCAATATCCATGATGAACATAGATGCAAAAGTCTTCAACAAAATACTGACAAGCCGATTGCAACAGCACATCAAAAAGCTTATCCACCATGATCAAGTAGGCTTCATCCCGGGGATGCAAGGCTGGTTCAACATACGCAAGTCTATAAACGTAATTCACCACATAAACAGAACCAAAGACAAAAACCACATGATTATCTCAATTGATGCAGAGAAGGCCTTTGACAAAATTCAACAGCCCTTTATGCTAAAAACCCTCAATAAGCTAGGTATCAATGGAACGTATCTCAAAATAATAAAAGCTATTTATGACAAACCAACAGCCAATATCATACTGAATGGGCAAAAACTGGAAGAATTCCCCTTGAAATGTGGCACCAGACAAGGATGTCCTCTCTCACCACTGCTATTCAATACAGTATTGGAAGCTCTAGCCAGAGCAATCAGGCAAGAAAAAGAAATAAAGGGCATTCAAATAGGAAAGGAGGAAGTCAAATTGTCCCTATTTGCAGACGACATGATTGTATATCTAGAAGACCCCATCGTCTCAGCCCCAAACCTCCTGAAACTGATAAGCAAGTTCAGCAAAGTCTCAGGATACAAAATCAATGTGCAAAAATCACATGCATTCCTATACACCAATAACAGACTTAAAGAGAGCCAAATCAAGACCAAACTTCCATTCACAATTGCCACAAAGAGAATAAAATACCTAGGAATACAACTAACAAGGAACGTAAAGGACCTCTTCAAGGAGAACTACAAGCCACTGCTCAATGAAATAAGAGAGGACACAAACAGATGGAGAAACATTCCATGCTCATGGTTAGGAAGAATCAATATTGTGAAAATGGCCATACTGCCCAAAGTAATTTACACATTCAATGCTATCCCCATCAAGCTACCAATGACCTTCTTCGCAGAACTGGAAAAAACCACCTTAAACTTCATATGGAACCAAAAGAGAGCCCACATAGCCAAGTCAATTCTAAGCAAAAAGAACAAAGCTGGAGGCATCACACTACTGGACTTCAAACTATACTACAAGGCTACAGTAATCAAAACAGCATGGTACTGGTACCAAAACAGAGATATAGACCAATGGAAGAGAACAGAGGTCTCGGAGGCAACACAACATATCTACAACCATCTGATCTTTGACAAACCAGACAAAAACAAGCAATGGGGAAAGGATTCCCTGTTCAATAAATGGTGTTGGGAAAGCTGGCTAGCCATGTGCAGAAAGCAGAAACTGGACCCCTTCCTGACACCTTACACTAAAATTAACTCCAGATGGATTAAAGACTTAAACATAAGACCTAACACCATAAAAACCCTGGAAGAAAATCTACGCAAAACCATTCAGGACATAGGTGTAGGTAAGGGCTTCATGACCAAAACACCAAAAGCATTGACAACAAAAGCCAAAATAGACAAATGGGACCTAATCAAACTCCACAGCTTCTGCACAGCAAAAGAAACAATCATTAGAGTGAATCGGCAACCAACAGAATGGGAAAAACTTTTTGCAGTTTACCCATCTGACAAAGGGCTGATATCCAGAATTTACAAAGAATTAAAACAGATTTACAAGAAAAAAACTAACAAGCCCATTCAAAAGTGGGCAAAGGATATGAACAGACACTTTACAAAAGAAGACATACATGAGGCCAACAAACATATGAAAAAATGCCCATCATCACTGTTCATCAGAGAAATGCAAATCAAAACTACATTGAGATACCATCTCACGCCAGTTAGAATGGCGATCATTAAAAAATCTGGAGACAACAGATGCTGGAGAGGATGTGGAGAAATAGGAACACTTTTGCACTGTTGGTGGGAGTGTAAATTAGTTCAACCATTGTGGAAGACAGTGTGGCGATTCCTCAAGGACCTAGAAATAAAAATTCCATTTGACCCAGCAATCCCATTACTGGGTATATATCCAAAGGATTACAAATCGTTCTACTATAAGGACACGTGCACATGAATGTTCATTGCAGCACTGTTTACAATAGCAAAGACCTGGAACCAACCCAAATGCCCATCGACGATAGACTGGATAGGAAAAATGTGGCACATATACACCATGGAATATTATGCAGCCATCAAAAACTATGAGTTTGGGTCCTTTGTAGGGACATGGATGAACCTGGAAACCATCATTCTCAACAAACTGACAGATGAGCAGAAGATCAAAGACCACATGTTCTCACTCATAGGCAGGAGTTGAACAATGAGAACACATGGACACAGGGAAGGGGGCACTACACACTGGGGTCAGTTGGGGGGAAATAGGGGAAGGACGGTGGGGGGTGGGGAGCTGGGGAGAGATAGCAAGGGGAGAAATGCCAGATATAGGTGATGGGGAGGAAGGCAGCAAATCACACTGCCACGTGTGTACCTATGCAACAATTTTGCATGTTCTTCACATGTACCCCAAAACCTAAAATGCAATAAAATAAATAAATGGGGGGAAAAAAAAGAATCTAGGAAGAAGCTCTTTTTTTTTTTTTCTGAGATGGAGTCTTGCTCTGTCACCAGGCTGGAGCACAGTGGCGCAGTCTTGGCTCACTGCAACCTCCACCTCCCGGGTTCAAGTGATCCTTCCACCTCAGCCTCCCGAGTAGCTGGGACTACAGGCATGTGCCACCATGCTCGGCTAATTTTTTGTATTTTTAGTAGAGACAGGGTTTCACCATGTTGGACAGGATGGTCTCCATCTCTTGACCTTGTGGTCCACCCGCCTCGGCCTCCCAAAGTGCTGAGATTACAGTCGTGAGCCACGGCACCTGGCTGCAAGAAGTTCTTGATGTGATTCTCAGGACACTGACACTGCAACTTCTGGTTGTCTATCTTTGTTTTTGTTTTCATTTCTTCTAGTACTTTGATTTATTCCATTTTTATCATATCACTATTTCATCCATTGGATTTTACTTTGATGTGAATTATTAAGTAGAAATTCAACTTTATTTTTCTTTCTTTGTAGAAATTTCTTATTAACTTAAAATGACATCTTCAAAATACACCAAATACATGTATGTGCTTGTGTCTATTTTAGAATTTTCAATTACATTCAATTGATCCCTCTATTCATACACTAGTGTCATACTTTTAAATTACTGATCCTTCAGAATATTAAGTCTATAACAGTTAGTTACCTCTCATTGCTATTATTTCTCAAAAGTTGTCTGGATGCCTTTTTTATTTTTAAATTTTTTCACACGACATATAGAATCAACGTATCATAACCCAAGTAAAATCCCATTGGTATTTGTGGGGGAGAATTTTAGAAAATTAAGAAAAGCAAAAAGAAGAAAACAAAAAACCCTGTATCCTCATTTCTTGTTGTCTTCAACATCCTGGCATATATATTTCCAGACTTTTTTCTACTTATCTAATAATGTGTGTGTGTGTGTGTGTGTGTGTGTGTGTGTGTGTGTGTACAGCAAGGAGGCTTAGACAAGTACTTTGGCTAAGCTTTTGAGCTTCTTCTCTTGTGGTAACTAGAGTTAATTACCCCAATACACACACTTTCCTGATTTCCCTTGACCCCACACCACTAGGGAAGATTAGGCACACCTTCCCCGGAGCAGCAACTAGATCTAGGGATCCGAACTTGTGAGAGACCTAGGCCCTCCCTCTGTCCATGAGAATGCTGAGACATCCCCGAGGTTCTAGTTCTATGAACTCCCACTTTCTGGTTCCTGTGTAGAATGCAGATACCTTTTTTCTGACTGCCTAACATCTACTCTTCCCTTGCTCCTTGAAGGGTGGTGCCTGGGCCAACAGCATCAACATCACCTGGGAAAGTTTAGAACTGCACATTCTTGGACCTTACACCAGGCCTACTAAATCAGAATGTAAAGTTTAATAAGCTTCTCTGGTGACCCCTCCATACATTAATATTTGAGAAACACTGGACTAGGTGATCTCTATGGGTCCTTTGTATTCAAAAATGAAATTTTCTCTAGAAGTTCTTGAACACCAGAAACTTCAAGAACTTTCCTATCAGAAGCTTTACCTTGCTTCAGGCCATTCCATTTGATGGACAGGTTGAGATTTATAGATGAATAGGACCTACGCCTTCCATGTAATTCCAGTACACTCTATTCAAACTGTAAACATTTTTATGCCCAAACTTTAAACATTTTTATGCAGCCAGGGGGTGAGGCCAGGGAAAATACTGAATACCTCTGGTCCTCAGTGATAGGGGAATTCACTTAATTTTGAGTAGACAATGTCAAACAATTTCTTCTCAGAAGAATGTGGGCCATGCAATAAGGGAACAAGTTCCCACAAGCAGGCACAAAGGGACAGCTTCTGTAAAATATTTCTACTGGTGGGTTCTATACACCATCCTAAGTCAGTGATGAGAAGCTTCCATCAAGGATCACTCACCCACTGACATAAATTATAGTTAGTAAGTGAAGGGGCTCTTGAGCATAATGCATTTTTTCATTGCAATAAACTACATTACTTATCTTTAAAAACCATGAACATTAAATGTAAGACTTCATTCCATAAAGATAATAGGTAATGACAACTTGCACTTCATTTCTTTGTTATGACCAATTAAGAAATAGGGACAGAAGTAAGGAAGAGAGAAGGAGAAGGAGAAAGACAAAGAGTCCCCCAAAAAAAGAAACAGGCATACATATACATACAAAGACAGAAACAGGCATACATATACATACAAAGACACAGAATCTGACTGATGCTATTGATCTTGCCATAATGTTGTCATATAGGATATGACTGATAAGCCATTCAGTCATAAATTTGTCAAACCTTTATAGCATATCTTTCTGTGTCAGATGCTGAAGATAATAAAGTGAGCAAAAAACAAAAAAGGCTCTTGCCCTTAAGGAGCTTACATATCTATCAGGGGAGGAGGACATTAATCAAGTAATCACACGAATAACCGTTTGTATTAGTTTCCTATTGCTGCTGTAACAAATCACCACTAACACAGTGGTATAAAACAATACCCATTTACTGTCTTACCATTCTATAGGGTAGAGTTGTGACATGGATAGAGCTAAAGTCAAGATGTCAGCAGAGCTGTGTTCCTTTTTGGAGGCTCTAGACGAGGATTCTTTTCCTCGCCCTTTCCAGCTTCTAGAGGCCACTCACTTTCCTTGCCCATGGTGCTCTTCCTCTTCAAACCCAACAACGTTGAAACTCTCTGAGCCTTTATCTCCTAATCACATCCTCCTACTACTCTCCTACCTCTCTGTTATGGTGTGAATTTGAATCCCTGCCCAAATTTCATGTCAAATTGCAATCCCCAATGTTGGGGCAGGGGCCTGGTGGGAAGTGATTAAATCATTCCCCCTCTCTGTTCTCGTGATAGTGCTCATGATATCTGGTGGTTTAAAAGTATGTAGCACCGCCCCCACCCCTTAACTCTCTTCCTCCTCCTCCAGTCATGTTAGCAGGTGCCTGCTTCTCTTTTGCCTTCCACTATGATTGAAAGATTCCTGAGGTCTTCCTAGCCATGCTTCCTGTACAGCCAGCTGATCTATGAGCCAATTAAACCTCTTTTTTAAATAAATTATCCAGTTTCAGGTTTTTCTTTATAGCAGTGTGAGAACAGACTAATATACTCCCTTTTCCACTTTTAAGGATTCTTGTGATCACATTAGACCCATCTAGATAATCTAGTAGAATCTCCCCCACTGCAAGTTCAGTTAATTAGCAACCTTAATTAACTGAACTTGCAGTGGGAGATACTTGCCATGTAAGGTAACATATTCACAGGTGCTGGGGATTAGGAATTAGACATCTTTGGGGGACTATTATTCTGCCTACCACACCATTTAAATGTGTTACAGCAACCATTGGCTTAAATGGGACTATGATTTTGTGCACAAGTATACAGCATGGCATTTTCTGAAACTATCCTATTATGAGTTATGTTCTTTGCTGCCTACTTGTGTTTGTATTTGCTGTTTCCTCT
Organism: Sapajus apella; assembly: GCF_009761245.1. Classification (NCBI taxonomy): domain Eukaryota; kingdom Metazoa; phylum Chordata; class Mammalia; order Primates; family Cebidae; genus Sapajus; species Sapajus apella. The sequence goes on from NW_022437015.1 coordinate 4,300,926, forward strand.
GCCTGAGATGTCCTCCTCCTTAATCACTCCATGTCCATATTCTAGTTCTATTTTAAGGCCTTGCTCGACTGTTGCCTAAATTGTATCAGGTGGAACAATGAACAATAAACTTAGTTCAGAATACTTCAACCTTTAGGGTTCTCAATTGGTGACTAATTGAACTTGTGTGGACGCGACTGCATTAAAAATGAGGCTCAATATATTAAAACATATTTTAAAGTATTCAGACTGGGGTTTCAGACACTTCTGTTTGGATCACAGAATAAAATGAAAGAAAAAAGCTAAACTCTCTAGCACTACTGAAGAGGGACAGAAGGAAGTACCTTGAAGGCATCAAGAGGGCAGTGTAATTGTTCCCACACTGCTATAAAGAAATACCTGAGATTGAATAATTTATAAAGAAAAGAGTTTTAATTGGCTTACAGTTCTGCAAGCTGTATAGGAAACATAAGGGCTTCTGCTTCTGGGGAGGCCTCGGGAAGCTTCCAATCATAGCAGAAGGCAAATGGGAAGCAGGTGTCTCACGTGGCAGGAGCAGGAGCAAGAGATGTGAGATGCTACACACTTTTAAATGACCAGATCTCACAAGAACTCACTATCATGAGAACAGCACCAAGGGAATGGGACTAAACTATTAATGAGAAATCCACAGAGCGGTGGGGCAGGGCCAAGATGGCCAACTAGAAACCGTAACGATCAGAGTCAAAAAGCACCATCATTAGCTTGTGAATCCTTCACAGGCAACCAAGATATCCAGGTTCTCTCATCAGAATTGAGTAGGCAGCTGGTGTGATCCATGAAAAGAAAGGAAGAGCAGTATGGTGCGGCAGTCCACCTGAAAGCCACACACGGCAGGGGGTCCCACCCCATAGCCAAGGGAGGTGGTGAGGGAGTGTGCTACCCAGGCAGGGAAACCGTGCTTTTTCCATGGAACTGTGCAACCCATGGGTCAGAAGATCCCACTCGCCAACCCACGCCACTGAGGCCCAGAGTCCCAACCCCCAGCCACGCAGATTCTCAACAGCCTCTCAGCTGGAATCTGCTTAAGCCTGCCGAGTTCTCAGGGGGAGGGGCAACCAGCAACACAGCTGCGGCTGCCTGGTGTATAAGCCATTTGAGCTCCTTGGGGGAGGGGCAGCAGCCAGCACTGCAACTTATAACTGCCTAACACGCTAAGCTCCCTGGGTGGGGGAAGGGAGACATCCATCTCTATAGCTCTAGGCCACACTTTTCCCCTGCTGGAGCCAGGGAAAAGTGGCTGGAGCCTGGACGGCTTAGTCCCCACAGGTGTCCCCCACAGTCCAACACACTGGCAGTGGCAGGCTGCATCCAGAGCACCTTTTCAGGTCTGACCCTGAACCATCCTTCCTCACTGGGTGGGTCTTCCCTGCTGGAACTCCAACAACTCCAGCCTGAGGCTCAGGGACAGAATCTGGATCTCCCTGGGTCTCAGACCCTAGAAGGAGGGGTGACCGCAAACCACAGCAGTCCTACAGAAGAGGTAACTGACCATAGAAAGAAAAACAAACAGAAAGCAACAACATCATCATCAACAACAAAAATGTCCCCACAAAAACCCCATCCAAGGTTCAGCAGCCTCAGAGAACGAAACTAGACAAACTCATGAAGATGAGAAAAAATCAATGAAAAGATGCTGTAAACCCAAAAGACCAGAGTGCCTCTTCTCCTCCAAATGATCACGCTTCTCCAGGAAGGATACAGAACTGGACGGAGGATGAGATGGATGAATTCACAGAAGTAGGCTTCAGAAGATGGGTAATAAAAACTCCACTGAGCTAAAGGAGTATGTTCTAACCCAATGCAAAGAAGCTAAGAACCCTGACAAAAGGTTAGAGGAGTTGCTAACTAGAATAACCAGTTTAGAGAGGAACATAAATGAGCTGATGGAGCTGAAAAGCACTGTATATAAGTATGTACCTATGCAACAATCTTGCATGTTCTTCACATGTACCCCAAAACCTAAAATGCAATAAAAAAAAACCACACTGTACAAGAACTTTGTGAAGCATACACAAGTATCAATAGCAAAATCGACCAAGAGGAAGAAAGGATATCAGAATATGAAGACCACTTTGCTGAAATAAGGCATGCAGACAAGATTAGAGAAAAAATAATAATAAAAAGGAATGAATAAAGCCTCCAAGAAATATGGGACTTCTAAAAACACTGAACTTACAATTGATTAGAGTAGCTGAAGGAGACGGGGAAAATGGAAACAAGCTGGAAAACACACTTCAGGATTGTTGAAAAACACGCACTTTGAATGAAGAGACCTTCCAAACAGGCTTTGTGTGAGCAACATGGCTGTTTATTCACCTGGGTGCAGGTGGGCTAAGGCCGAAAAGGGCATTACCAAAGGGCAGTGGGATAGGAGTTGGTTTTATAGGTTTGAGTAGTTTTTCGGCGGGGGCAGGGGTGTTGCAGAGTAAGTTCAGGTATGTTGGGGGTAGGGGCAAGGGAGTATACATGACCACAGGTTCAGTTACAATGGCAGGGTTGGGTGAGAGGTATTTACTTTATCATAAGAGCAGTTAAGATGGCAGAGTTGGGTGAGGGGCTTGTCCGGGACGCTCCGCTGCCAGGCCATTGGGGACAATGGTGAACGCAGGCTGGGGGTGGAAGACATCAGCCAAGGCAAGCAGGACTTCAGACTTTCAGTCTCTAGGCTTGCATATGGTGAGCTGACATACCTGTCCTTTTATATATAGAGAGAAAGAATTAGAGAAGAGGGGGTGATAACGGTTTTAGGGGGTGGGGGCGAAGTTTCTCAAGGCTTCTTCGAGCAGGATTGGGATCGGGGTTGAAACCTAAAAATGGGAAAGAATTTAGACTGCTGGGAGATCTCAGGGAAAGGGATGATATTGTGGGGATTGTTAGAAGGAGCATTTGTTGTATTGACTGATTGGTTATTGCTTGTATACAATTTTGTAGGAATTGAGAGATTAATTGGAAAAACACAGGGTTTAAATAAGAGAAGGAGAAAGATAGTGTTAGAGGACTAAGGATTAGAAGAAGCCGTGACTTCCAGTTAGACAGTGTCCAGACAGTCCCGCCAGGTCCAGAATAACCATTTGCCTGATTAGTGAGTTTTGAGCACTGTCTTTTAATTGATTGATGGCATTTTATAAGAGGCCAGGCTGGTTTACATAAAACAACATTTTTCTGGAGCTTTGGACCCAAATGCCAAGGGAACCAGCAATGGCTGCAGCTGTTAAAAGTTGTATCGGGGCTTTGTAGGGTAACTGTGTGGAGGGAGAGCTTTTGTTTTCATGGTGTATGAGGAAGCTCGTGGTATCTATAAGCAACCACTCACTTTTATTAACAAGATTGGGTTTGAGCAGAGAATGGGAGCCAGATTAAGAGTGAAATATTAACTGTAATTGCCTGGAGGAAAAGTGTAAACCGGCAACTTAAACAAAAGCAGGGTATGTAAAAGTAAATGAGTACAGTGAATTTGAGCACAGTTAGACAAAAAATAATAGAAACAGAATTTTTGAGGTGTGATTTAAGTACTGGGGGCTACTGTATAAAGGTGGAGACAGCGATGGCTGAAAGTAAGTGTGTGAGGTGTAAAGAAAAAACTTTGGAGGCGGTGAGAGCTAGAGGGTAAATAGGGCATAGCCTGTGATTTTGAGGGATTTTAAGAGTATCAGGGCAACAGCTGCTGCTGCGCATTGTCATGAGGGCCAGCCCAGGACTGTTAGGTTAAGTTGTTTGGATAAAAAGGCTACAGGCCATGGGCCTGGCTCTTATGTGAGAATTCTGACCACACAGCCCTGGATTTTAGCAGTAGAGAATGAAAAAATGTTGAGACAGGTTGGGGAGAGCTAGTGAGGGAGCAGCTTTTAGAGCTGTTTTTTAAGGAGCAAAAGGAGGAGTGAGGAAAGGATTTAGGATTAAGAGGGTTGGATAAGTTTTCTTTAGTGAGTTTATACAATGGCTTAGTTAGAATAGCAAAACCTGGTATCCAGAGGTGAAAGTGGCAACCACACATATGAAGGAGAGAAGCTGTTGTTTAGTGGATGGGGTTGGGGTTTGGGAAATTAACTGGATACAGTTGGCAGGGAGAGTGCGTGTATGCTGGTGAAAGATTATAACAGATGGGGAAGAAATTTGGGCTTTAGAAGGGGATACATGATACCCCTTTGAGTATAGATGTTGAAGAAGCTGGAGGGTGAATTAAAAGGCCATGTTGCAATAGAGGGTGATAACAGGCTTTACTTTTAAAGCCTGTTGTGGGATGGGGTATTGGGGCTGGGCAGGGTAAGGGTGGTTAGGTTTTAAGGGAATGATGAGGGGTGAGTGACTTGTAGCAACAGATGGGAATGTGGTGTTTTACACCCTAGGGTTAAGGTAGGGGTACATAAGGGGAGCTATTGAGGGAGATAGGGGTTTGGGGAGGAGGGCAGCAATGAGGTATGGCTGTAGCCCAGGAATAGTTAAGGAGGCAGACAATTTTGCTAGGATATTTTGGCCTAACAGGGGAACTGGACAAGTGCGGATGATTAGGAAAGAATGTGGAAAGGAGTGCTGGCCTAATTGACACCAGACTTGGGGAGTTTTGAGAGGCCTGGAGGCCTTGCCGTCAATTCCCACAACAGTTATGGAGGCCAAGGAGACAGGTCCTTGAAAAGAAGGCAGCATGGGGTGGTGGTCTCTGTGATGATTAAGAAGGGGATGGACTTATCCTCTACCATAAGAGTTACCTGAAGTTAGGCATCCGTGATGGTCCAGGGGGCTTCCAAGATGCTCGGGCAGCATTAGTCTTCAGCCACCAAGCCGAGGATTGGAGCTTTAGGAGCTCTGGGAGCAGCGACGTGAGTGAGACAGTTAGCTTTCTGTGGGGGCTCCGCACAGACAGGGCAGTGCTTAGGAGAAATCCCAGGCTGTGGGCATTTCTTGGCCCATTGGCCTGGTTTCTGACTCTTGCAGCAAGGTCCAGGAGGGGCAGCTGGATGCGTTGCAGTTTGGGCGCTCCAAAGTCTCTGTGAGCCAGTGTTGTGGCTGGGGTTTGTCTTACAGCAGAGGCAAGCATCTGTAGTTCTAAGATGCACTGCCATTGGGCAGATTTTTCCCTACTACTGAACACCTTGAAGGTGAGGTTTCTTAATTCCTGTTGTGGGGTTTGAGGGCCAGATTTAAATTTACCTTTTTGTAATGTTGGGGTTGATTGGGTGATAAACTGCATGTTAAGCATTTTTTAGGGGTGAGAGTAGAAATAAGGATGACATTTAAGTGACTCCAGGTGATATTATAGGACTGGCTTAAGTATTGGAGGATTTGATGAAAAGGACCCTAACCGGTGGCAATTTGGAAAGGCTGGATAAAGGAAAAGGAAAGTGCACCCTAGCTATGCCTTTGGCTCCAGCCACCTCTGGAAAGGGAATTGTTGGGAGGAGCAGAGGAAGCAGCCGCAGGACTAAACTGTGAGCTGGGAGTAGAGATTAGAGAGGGATTGGTATGTAAAAAAATGCTGGGACGTAGGGAATTTCAGACCATTTGCCCATGTTGCGACAAAAATTTTCTAAATTTTGTAAAATAGAGAGGTTGAAAGTGCCATTTTTTGGCCAATTGAAGCCATTGTTTAACTTGTATTGTGGCCATGCAGCATTACAGAAGAAGATGAGACATTTGGGTTTTAGGTTAGGAGACAGTTGAAGAGGCTTGAGGATTTTTAGAACACAGGCCAGCCAAAAGGAGGGAGGGATAGAGGACGGACGATTGCCCATTGTTCTGGAAAGGCAGCAGAGACAAGGAAATGGGCATGCAACTTAGCTGCTCAAAAGGCATCCCTAGTTGAGCCTGGGTTGAACCTCGTCATTGGTGGGTGGTCAAAGAGAGCGTCCTCTATGTTGACCTGCCACCAATATCGTCCATGAGCCTCGTGGGCGAGTGACTAGGGTGAATGTCTCCATGATAGTCAAACCCCTGGGGAAACTGGGTCCCTGGATCCGTGACCTACATAGGATTTTCCGGTCATGAACCTTATGGAAGAACCTGGTTTACCTGATTTTCCTTGTTTTTTGCAGTGGAAAAAGGACGAAATCAAAAGGGGGAGGAAGTGGAAAGGAAAAGACAAAAGGATGGGAAAGCAAAAAAGAGAGACTGCTTACCAAAATAGCCGGTGGTGTGCGTCTGTGGGCTGGTCTGATGACCCCAGTCGGTAGGTAGATCTCTTCATGGAGGGAGCACAAGAACAGGGACAGGGGTTTGATCTCCCATAGGAGTTCCCCCGTCCCAGGTTTCTGGCACAAAATGTTGAAAAACGTGCACTTTGAATGAAGAGACCTTCCAAACAGGATTTGTGTAAGCAACATGGCTGTTTATTCACCTGGGTGCAGGTGGGCAAAGGCCGAAAAGGGCATTAGCAAAGGGCAGTGGGATAGGAGTTGGTTTTATAGGTATGGGTAGTTTTTTGGGGGTGCAGGGGTGTTGCAGAGTAAGTTCAGTTACAGTGGTAGGGGGTAGGGGCAATTCAGTAACAAGTTCAGTTACAATGGCAGGGTTGGGTGAGAGGTATTTACATTATCATAAGAGCAGTTAAGATGGCAGGGTTGGGTAAGGTGCCTGTCCGGGGAAGCTCCGCTGCTCAGTGATTGATTAGGGACAATGGTGAACATAGTTGGGAGGGGGGAGTGGGAGGGGGTGGGAGGCATCAGCCGAGGCAAGTAGAACTTCAGACTTTCAGGCTCCAGGCCTGCATATGGATATTATCTAGGAGAACTTCCCCAACCTGACAAGGATATTATCTAGGAGAACTTCCCCAACCTAGCAAGAGAGGCCAACATTCAAACTCAGGAAATACAGAGAACACCACTAAGATACTCCATGAAAAGATCAACCCCAAGACATATAATCATCAGATTCTCCAAGGTCAAAGTGAAGTAAAAAGTGTTAAGGGCAGCCAGAGAGAAAAGTCAGGGAACCTATAAAGGGAAGCCCATCAGACTAACAGCAACAATCATACTGAATAGGCAAATGCTGGAAGCACTTAAGAATGGCACAAGATAAGGATGCCATCTCTCACCACTCCTATCCAATACAGTATTGAAAGTTCTGGCCAGGGTGATCAGGCATGAGAAAGAAATGAAGGGTATTCACATAGGAAGACAGAAAGTCAAATCATCTTTGTTTGCAGATGACATGTTCCTACAGCTAGAAAACCCCATTTTCTCAACCCAAAAGCTTCTTAAGCTGATAAGCAACTTCAGAAAATTATCAGGATAGAAAATCAAGGTGCAAAAATCACAAGCATCAGTCTGAAAACTTTGGCCGAAAGGGTCGTAGACATGGCGGCGATCAGGATGGGAAAACTGACAACCGTGCCTACAGGTCTGATTTATGCATCTGTAAGTGTACATGCAACCAAAGAAGAGGAATCCAAAAAGCAGCTAGTGAAACCAGAGCAGCTCCCCATATATACAGCACCGCCGCTCCTGTCTAAATATGTTGAAGAGCAGCCTGGTCATTTACAAATGGGCTTTGCTTCTGTCCGCACTGCAACTGGTCGTTATATTGGCTGGTGCAAGGGTGTTTATGTCTTTGTGAAAAATGGGATAATGGATACAGTACAATTTGGAAAAGATGCTTATGTCTATCTGAAGAATCCTCCTCAAGATTTTCTTCCGAAAATGGGAGTTATTACAGTTTCAGGATTGGTGGGCTCGGTTTCAGCGAGAAAATGTTCTAAGTTTAAGAAAATTACTTATCCTCTGGGACTGGCCACTTTAGGAGCAACTGTTTGCTACCCAGTTCAGTCGGTAATAATTGCTAAGGTAACAGGGAAAAAGATATATGCTACAAGCCAGCAAATTTTTGAAACAGTTAAATCACTGTGGACAAAAAGCAACAAAAAGGAGTCACTTCCTCAACCTAAGGAAAAAACTAAGCTAGGATCCTCTGCCGAAATACAAGTATCTGGAAAAACAACTCACGTCTTGAAACAACACTCAGTGCCTTTGCCAACAGAACTCAGCTCTGAAGCAAAGACCAAATCAGTGTCCACCTCAGGTGCTACACAGTTTATGCCTGACCCCAAGCTCATGGATCACGGGCAGTCCCACCCAGAAGATATAGATATGTACAGCACTAGAAGCTGAAGTAGACTGCATAGAGAGACTACATAGAAAACTACAAGATGTGTGAAGTTGCAAATAATGGTGAAAAAAATCATGTAATGGGTAACTGATACATAGAGTATTACCTAAAACAAATTTTCCCCTTACATCTCCAAATGTGCAATTTGATAAATTAAATAAGTGGTTAACACAGAAACTGTGAATGCAATGCAAACGATATTAAATGATTGACGAGGAGGCATAGATAGAAGTTTTAGCTTGCATTTGGTGACCTTTAAGGGCATTTATTAAAAAACAACAACAACAAATGAAGACATGAACTCCAGTGAGACTAAAATCTGAAAATACATCTATGTATGTATAAAGACATACATATTTATATGTATAAACATATATTTCTGCTCTAGCTTCCCTGAATTAATGTCAGTTAAATTAGAATGGTGTGTGGAAAGATGTGTTTCCCTCTGTTTTTTGTTTTTTGTTTTTTTCATTTCCTAGAGCTGGAATAAAATATCCGTGTTTTATGGGACATGAAAAAAAAAATCACAAGCATCTCTTGACACCTATAATTGACAAGCAGAGAGCCAAATCATGAATGACCTCCCATTCACAATTGCTACAAAGAGAATAAAATACCTGGGAATACAGCTAACAAAGGATGTGAAGGACCTCTTCAAGGAGAACTACAAACCACTGCTCACGGAAATAAAAGAGGACACAAACAAATGGGAAAACATTCCATCCTCATGGAATGGAAGAATCAATATCATGAAAATGGCTATACAGCCCAAAGTAACTTATAGATTTAATGCTATTCCCATCAAACTACCATTGCCTTTTTTTTACAGCACTAGAAAAAAAAAACTACTTTAAATTTCTTATGGAATCAAAGAAGATCCTGCATAGCCAAGAGAATCCTAAGCAAAAAGAACAAGCTGGAAGCATCATGCTACCTGACTTCAAACTATTCTGCAAGTCTCCAGTAACCAAAATTGCCTGGTACTGGTACCAAAACAGACATATAGAACAATGGAACAGGACAGAGACCTCAGAAATAACATCACACATCTACAACCACTGATCTTTGACAAACCTGACAAAAACAAGCAATGGGGAAAGAATCTCCTATTCAATAAATGGTGCTGGTAAAACTAGCTAGCCATATGCAGAAAACTGAAACTGGACTCATTCCTTACACCTTATACAAAAACTAACTCAAGATGGATGAAAGACTTAAATGTAAAACCTAAACCATTAAAAACTCTTGAAGAAAACCTAGGCAGTACCTTTCAGGACATAGGCATAGGCAAAGACTTCATAACAAAAATGCCAAAAGCAGTTGCAACAAAAGCCAAAATTGACAAATGAATCTAATTAAACTAAAGAGCGTCTGCACAGCAAAGGAAACTAGCATCAGAGTGAACAGGCAACCCACAGAGTGGGAGAAAAATTTTGTAATCTATCCACTGACAAAGGTCTAATACCCAGAATTTACAAGGAACTTAAACAAATTTACAAGAAAAATACAACCCCATCAAAAAATGGGCAAAGGATATAAACAGATGCTTCTCAAAAGAAGACATTTATGTGGCCAAAAAACTTATGAAAAAGAGCTCAGCATCACTGATCATTAGAGAAATGCAAATCAAAACCACAATGAGATACCATCTCACACCAGTTGGAATCGCAGTTAATAAAAAGCCAAGAAACAACAGATGCTGGCAAGGCTGTGGAGAAATAGGAATGCTTTTACACTGTTGGTGTGAGTGTAAATTAGTTCAACCATTGCGGAAGACAGTGTGGTGATTCCTCAAGGATCTAGAACCAGAAATACCATTTGACCCAGCAACCCCATTACTGGGTATATAGCCAAAGGAATATAAATCATTCTACTATAAAGACAAATGCACACATATATTTATTGCAGCACTATTTACAATAGCAAAGTCATGGAACCAACCCAAATGCCCATCAATGATAGACAGGATAAAGAAAATGTGATACATATATACCATGGGATACTATGCAATCATAAAAAGGAATGAGAGCATGTCCTTTGCAGGGACATGGGTGAAGCTGTAAGCCATCATCCTCAGCAAACTAACACAGGAACAAAAACCAAACACTGCGTGTTGTCACTCATAAGTGGGTGTTGAACAATGAGAATAATGAGAACACATGGACACTGAGGGGAACAACACACACCAGAGCCTTTTGGAGGTGTGGAGTGAGGGGAGGGAACTTAGAGAACGGGTCAGTAGGTGCAGCAAACCACCACGGCACATGTATACCTATATAACTAACCTGCACGTTCTGCACATGTATCCCGGAACTTAAAGATAAATAAAAAAGAAAAAAGAAACTCGTCCCCATGATCCAATCACCTCCCATCTCCAGCACTGGGGATTACAATTCAACATGAGATTTGGTGGGGACACAGACCCAAATCATATCAGGGAGTATTCTGTTTTATTTAAGTCTTGGTTAAAGTAACAACAGATGTGAGAGCTAATATGCAAAAGAACAAAATAAGGTTCTCTAAATGGTTTGCATTTGGTTTGGCTGGGGTTAAACCACAGTTCAAGGAAGAATTGCAGGGTTCTTCAGTGGGAAAAAACATTTGCCATTTGCCTCTTTCAGTTAGTTGTAAGACACTGGGCAAATTATTTCAAACCAATTTTCTCATCTGCAACACAGGAGTAATGAAAAGTGACTGGCCATAGTGCCTGAAACACAATAGGTGCTCAATAAATCTTGATCACTGTGTGAGAGAAGATACATAGAGGTGAAGTAACTTGTCCAAGTTTACAGATGTAACCATGCTCCCAAGTGCTAGCATATTAAAATCATTTTAGGGCCAGGCATGGTGGCTACCTTCTGTAATCCTAGCACTTTGGAAAACTGAAGCAAGAGGATCACTTGAGCAGCCCAGGACTTCAAGACCAGCCTGGCCAACATAGTGAGACATCGTCTCCACAAAAATTAAACAAAATTAGCCAGGCGTAGTGATGCACTACTGTAGTCCCACTACTTGGGAGGCTGAGGTGGGAGGATCACTTGAGCCCAGGAGGTCGAGGCTGTAGTGAGCCAAGATCGCACCATTGCATTTCAGCCTGGGTGACAGAGGGAGAACTTGTCTAAAAATAAAATCATTTTGCTTTCAGTTCCTTAGAAATATGTAAACTGTTCATGATCCATGTGGTACAGCTCTGTAACTCAAGAACAGTCACCCTTATTCTGACAGAGATCACTATACTAACACAGAGCTATTTTGTTTTCTCATGAATATATCATCGTTTCTCATTTGAAATGGAGGATTTTAAAGTACTTGGTGCATAAACTTGCCTGGTCTAAGGAAGGCTGAATGATTCCATCCTTGTCACTGGATACTGAGATCCAGAAAGTAGAACAGAGCTCCTTGATCCTATCGGTGTAAACCATACCGAGTGTGGTAAAAGAACCATTTAAAGAAATTAAATATACCTCTGAAACAAAATCCTGAAGCCAATATTCTGGATGCCAAATTAATGGTTTAGGGGATGTGTCGGGGGCTTCTGTTTTACAGTTATCACAAGAATGTTACCCTTTCATTTTGGTTTACATATTCTACTTTTCACAAACAGTTCTCATTTTTAAGCTTAGCTCAGTACCCACTATTCTGAAAATTTGCTTAATTTGGTCTGGTGGATGGAAGAAAATGAATTAGAATTTAAATGTAACAAAAAGCATCTGAATGCAGTGGAATGAGAACTGGAATAAAAGGTAGAAGACATGAGTGCCCTGGTGCACATTTTCCCCTCTCTGGGCCTTTGTCTTCCTGATTGTAAAGGGAGGCGTATGGGCTACATGGACTTTAAGACCCCTACTGTCTCTGGCACTCTAAGGTTCTACAAGTCCTCCTCAACCTCACAAACAGGCATTTCTAGAATATAAGGCTAGAGTTGGGGAAAGATGTCGCAGGCAGGCACTTCGTCTGAGCTTAGCACATCCAGGGATAGTGTGTGCAAGACGAGGGAAGACAGGGTGGAAAGCTTGCTAATAGAATAAAAGGTTTACTTTGTTAAGGATAATTAGATGCAAGTAAGCCTACATCGCTAAAGCCTTTGAAGCCCAACCTCTCCACACTGTATTGTTGAAAACTTACTAAGAGTTGGGGATAAAGTAGTAAGACTTCAAATAGTGGTAAACCACATCCCCCTCCCACCTTTTCTTAAGTTTGGTTTTGTTTTCATTGAATGTATTCAATAGGCTAGTGTGTCTACCTGCTTTGCTACTGGCATGTGGAGCACAAGCAGCTACAGAAAAAAGTAATGATTCCTGTTTCACCCATCTATTAGTTTTCTTTTTTGTCATAGAATTTGACTATAAAACATACATCTCAAAAAGTGTTCCATGTAGTTACACAGGAGTCAACATAAACAAATATTGCCTCTTACTCACTATGAACTTTTTCCAGACCAGACAATGTAAACATTGGTCTAATTTGGCTTTAGTTACAAACAATAGAGTGGTAAATCACCAACTATTTGCTTAAAAGTGGACTTCACAAAACTGATCTGTATTTTCATTGATGTTTTGTCATGTTCATAACCCAATCAGCCAACCAAAATACAAAAATCAGATTCTTAAACATGTTTTTTTCATTTTCTGCAATGAGTTCCAAAGGCAGTAGGAAGTTCTGGGAGAGCCTCTGGGCAAAAGATAAAGGTTACAGCTAGTGGAAGTGGTGATGAGAGCCAATTACAACTTACCTGCTTTGTCATTAAAATGTCAGACCTCTCATTTTTCTGCACAGAGGGAAAAAAAAAGGTATAGCTTAGTAGGGGAGAGGGTTAGCCAAAGGGAAGGGATTTCTAATGCTTACAAATTTGCCCTGTAACCTTAGACAAACACATTGCGTTTTGGCTGTGCTTTCCTCACAGTTTAATTCAGGGAGGTGAACAGGACTTGAGAAATCACCTGGCCTAGTCCCCTGCCCTCTAGCAGGCAAAGTATTATATTTTCCCATTTTTCTCAAAGTAGATGTGAAGGACCTAGAGAATTTAAATAACTAGAATATGTCTTTTGCCTCTTTAAGTGCAACGGATTTGATTTTGGTTTCACTTATAGCTTGTCATAAGGAAAACATTAATTATTCTCACTTCTCTCACAGATACGTTGTGTATAGGTTAACACATGATAACTACAAAGCACGTTGAAAATACTAAGGAAAGCTTATAACATTACCCACAAAGATACTAGCACTTTGAATGAATGGGTCCCACGGAAATGTAACAGAAATGTATTTCACTCTTAAGAACTGGCTTGGGGAAAAAAAGTAGAATTACACTCAAAGGACCAACCTCACTTTCTGCAAATGTAAAGGAGTAACAAAAAATTTAGAAAGACCATTACATTTGAGAGTAATCAGAATAAGTGAACTTTTATGTGTGTAAAAATAAAAATTCCAAAACAAAGGCTTCTCAGGGGGAGAGTAAAATAACAGGTTTTTCTTGTATCATTGTAAAACTTCACTATCCTATGCAACCTCTAATGATTTTTTTTTCCTTTTGTCCTTCATGCTTGAACTAATTATCTTCCTATCTCCAATCTTTCTTCACCTTGCATTCTAAACCAAATTACCCTCACCCAAATCACCATCTTTACTTGCTAAACATATCATCTGCCTCACAAACCCTTGTTATCCTCTATACTGAATTACTCATTCAGGATTTCAAGGCTCTTTATCAATCCACTCCAATTTAAGTCTCTTCGGTGATTACTCTTTGTTCTGTTTCAGTACTATACTTTCTCCTCATATAACTAAAGCAAATCCCATCCTTGCATCTGATAAGCCATCTTTCTTTACCTATCTTGAAAACCAATACGTATTTGACACGAGGACCACAGGGATGAACCTGGGTATACTTAATAGATAAAAGTATCTTAGTAGTCGTCTGGTATGTATAGCTGAAGATTACAGCAAATCTCCCTCCTTTACGTTTCTATCAGAGAAGGGTAGAATGTTCGGGAACAGATTGTAGAGGAGTGTTGCTGGGTAGAGATTGCTTGTGATATGTATGTATTAAAGAGGGCCTGCTTGCAGTATTTTAGGATTTGCCTCACTCCTTCATTCTTTCAATTAAAGTTGTATTCTTATTATCTTTACTAAAAGCCTCAATTTACATGCTCTTTCTTGGTGAAGGTGTGTGTGCAGCAGTCACGATCAGAAAGATCCCTAGAGAGCAAAAAGGAAGGATGATTCTCTTACTTTAGGGGCACAATTGTGTCAGGAAGGTTATTCCAAAGAGAGTGGTAGTGCCTATCATAAGGGAATTTTATGGCAGCTCTTGGGGGTTAGCCACTATCCTACTACACCCAACACTAGTGATGTGAACAGTTTAGTTACCTGGCAGATACTGAATTTTGACACAGTATATATTTTGGATTTAAAACTTTTTATTCACCCCATATAATAGTATATATAAAATGTTGCAAAGATGAAAGCATTTCTGAAAGTTGGTCACTCCCTTGGGACTGGCTCCGATTATAGACTTGAAAAAATTAATGGCAGAAAAATGTTTATTCTCTAAGGGCAGATTTGATTTGGAGATAGCCAAGTCATTTGAGACTGAGTCTGGTGAAATAAAGTAGTAACAACCTGAACATAATTTTTAGTAAAATAAACATGTAAAAGGATTGACCTGTTTTACTGTTAGAATAGTCTCTATAGCCTCACAATATGCTACCCTCAAAGGAAACAAGGGCTACTGGGACAGATATGTAACTGCTTTAAAAGTTTTGTTTGGGGAACATAAATATGGATCTGATTTTATGATAATGGAGGGAAAATTAACATAGCTAAGGGAAGGCTACAAAATATTCAGCTTCTTTGGAGGCCAGGTAATAAGGTTTCCATCTACCTGCTATGGCTTCTGAATGGTAACCAGCTTTTCTATCAAGTACGGGTTGGTAGCCCAGCTTGATTTAAAAATGAGTGTTACAGCTGTTGGGAAACAGGAAATGGGCTGGATTACACAGGCATCCAAAACTAACAAACACATATGGGCTTCCTGGTATGTAAATTTTTTTTGAGGTTAGCGATCTCCCTTTACAGAATTTAGTATATAACAGATTCAATAACCAAACTTCGTGACCTCTCAATATTAAATAACTAAATGTGCAAAAGAACCACCATTATATAGGTCAACAAAAGCTATACATTTTCTATGAGACAGTATGTGCACAGATTTTAGAGCTGTGAAAATACAATAAAGAGCACAACACATTTTGGTCACTTTATTAAATGACATTAAATAGTTTAAGTTTCAACTACTAAACAGCACTTTGAATGGTGAAAACACAGATAGTATATTGTCATACTTGAATGCTTTTCTTTAAAAACACAATTCCAGTCCTTATATATATTACAAAACAGCCTTAAAGGAAGAAGTGACATCTTTTCTACAGTACTTAAGATACTCAATACAGAACTGAAAAGCAGTCTAACAGAAACAAAGGCAAGTCTTCACAGCTGTATGATTTCAGCAGCCAAAGCTGGATGATGGACTGAAACATTACTATACAACTGGGACAAAACATATACAGTATCACAATACTAAGCAAAAACGCTTTACACCCGAAGAAATAAAACAGGTTACAAAATGTGGAGAATTTAGCAGGCAAAACTGTATTACAAGCAACATTTTAAATCATCATTTTTAACCATTGCAACTATTTAAAACATCTAAAACAAATATAAAAATGAGCCTTTTAGTATTTTATTGACATGATTTTTTTGTCTTTAAATATTTGTTAAAGCTTGATGTTATACTCAAAGTACATATTATGTAGCTAAAATGTCAGTGAGAAGAGTGTATGCAAAGTGGTCCAAGTTTTATTTCAAACTCTGATTTCCAATTAATCCTTCTAAGTATTATTCTTTAAGTTATAGTTCCATCCATGGTGAAAAAGGTTTAGAAGGTTGCCTAAAATTTTCACATCTATGTCTTTGAGTAAATAATTAGACCATGTTGAAAATTCCCAGGTCTAGTAAATCAGGTTTAAAGTATTCTGAACTTGTAGAAATACCAACTGATAACAGTTGGCCAGAGTATACTGCCTTCAAATATTTCTCATAAATCTTGTCCTTTTCATTTTTTCTAAAGTAAATACACACCTGCCCCGCCCAATTAAATAAATCTGATTACATGGCTGGCATGATATCTAAATATACAGAAATTATTAGTGATATCTCATCATGGGAAGGTGGGGGAGGGATCCACCAAACCTCACAGATTCTATTATCACAATTCTAGTGCTCCCGGATGTTTTACCACTAGTTATTTCAAGATAAAAATGGCAATCTCTTAATCATCCAAACAACTCAAAGCAGTTTTAGCTAATGTTAAATTCATTCTAATCCAGTGATACCTAGAGCAAAGCCTACACCCAGTTTTTTCTGAATTCTTAAGCTGTTTCACTACCTGTTATATCATCATCTCAAAAATGGTTTTGCCATGTTGAATTGACTCCCATAGTCAAAAACAATGTTTTCTTTAAGAATTCAAGTAACCAAAATTGTACATGAATAAAATTATAGGTCATTTTTACAGAACTGGATTAAGAAAAAAAATGTAATACATTTTCTAGTAAAACTTCTAGTAAAAGGGTATTGGATGAATTAATTTTGATTTAATGATTGCCTTACGATCTAAACTAAAAAAAAAAAAAACCAAACCTCTGAAACAATTTTTTAAAAATGTAAGGAAACTGGGGCAAAAGAACATGATGATGAGAGAAAAGAAGCGCATAGAAGCCAGTGACTCTTATCTTTCAGAGGAATATTTCACAATACCGATAGTACTGGGAATTGTTAAAGCACATTCCTCATGTGAACTTAAAGTCAGCAATGGTTCTGCCATTTTGATGTTGTTTATAAAACAGGGTGTGAACCTAACAACCACAACTTCAGTGTTAACCTCCTAAAATGCTAGAACTTGATTTTCTAAGTCCACATCCCACTGCCAGCAACAGGATGAAGCACTAGCACTGGCACCATGCAGTTAAGAGATGTGCTTTATATTCGTGCCAGGAGAGAGAAAATTCATGTGTGGAAGATAATCCACAACCCTGAAATTTTACCAGTAATTATTTCAGCACATATAACTGAAAATAAAAAATGGCAGGAGGACTAAAGAAGAAAAAGGAATTCTCTTCTTAGGCTATACTTAAGGCTGTTTATACAATGCTAAGATAACTGCAAGACTCCTCCAACTTTTAGAGCAGTAGTATTTAAGAATATTGCACACAATTCTGTGTCAAAGATAACTCTCAGTTTCTAACTTTCAGTCACAGAGATGATAAAGCAGGAGCCCAGTTTCAGACTTCAGTCAAAAGAACATTAAAACCATTTCAATCACTTTAATCAAGAAATGGATTAAGTACAAAAGTATTTCATAACTTGAGGAATCAACTCTAAGAACTCAGCTGTGTTTTTTTAATATGTAAAGAATGAATATATAAATCTTTATTCTTTCCTAAATTTATTAATTTTATGACAATTTTATGGTTGCTAAAAGCAGGCATAAAAATTTAGAGAGGAAATCTGTGGAGCTGTTACTATTATGGAAGGACTTGTTTTCACTGAAAACAATTTGAAATATCTTCTGTACTCAATGTGTGTAAGAAGATTCTAGGCAACATCACTGACAAATGTCAGGAAGAAATGGTATGCCCTATTTAAAAAAAAAAGGAAAACTAATATGGAAGATTGGCATTTAAGGGGACCAAACTATTTATACAGTTGAGTTCTGTTAAGTCATTGATTCCTAAAAAAATAAAAGATCTTTCTATGATTTTAACAATCCATTAAGCTTTTAGTGCAAAATCACATTGATTTCCCTTGGGAAGGTCCTGGATTTTTGCTTCTCATTGGGGGTGGTGCACGCTGTAATGGTGGTGGCTGCATACCACCAGCCACTGGCTGATACATTCCTCTCATATCAATCTGCTGGTAGTTAGAAGGATTCATGATCAAATTTGGAGGCTTTGGCATCATGAGGTGACCCAGTGTTGCTTGTTGATACGTCATCTGTTGCTGTTGCTGCTGATTGTACTGCTGCTGGAGCCTTCTGTTCATAAGTATTCGCTGAACACAGCTGATTAACTATAGAGAGAAAATGGGAGTTGTTACAAGTGCATGACCTGTCTCAAAAGAGGTATCAAGTTTTGACTTAAAATCGATTTGTTAAGGGGGTACCATACCAAAAGGAAAACACATTATTGTTATCACCATTACTAATTTGATGGCATTCACAGGACCATTACTGTAGAAACCAGTTAGTAAGACCATTTACGGCTAAATTCTCTTAATGTCTTTACTATTGTATTGCAAGCAGCATTTATGTTAGTTGCCGTAGTAACGTGTTCCGCACTGTGATTAGTCTCAAGTATTAGTTACAGCATTTTTTGGTCAAGATTCTTTTGTCATTCTTTTGAGTATTTCACATGACAGACAAACATTTTAGTGACAAACACCAAAGGGAAAGGCACTTGCAGCAGGAATAATTCTGACCTAGAATGTCTCAAATTTCCTAATATAATTTAAAACCACATAACCCTGCAGTGCTTTCTAAGTAAAATACATGCCACAGAAATGGATTCCCTGGTGTCAAGAGTTGAATTTTCCAAGTATAAGGCAGAAGGCTGGCAAACAATTGTGTTGGGAAACATGATCAACGATCTTGGAATACGGCGCCCTTTTAAAGAATTATATAACTTAATAGAAACCTTTGATAAGTATCATTCATAGCTCACTTTTTATTCTCAAATTAAACACACTGACAAGTATACTACTATTTTGAGGTTATTTAACAATGGCAAATGTGACTGGAGGCAGAGCAAGATGGCTGAATAGAAGCCTCCACTGATGGTCCTCCCTGCAGGAACACCAAATTGAAAAACTATCCACAATAAAAGCAACTTCCTGAGAACCAAAAATCAGGTGAGTAATCATTGTACCGGATTTTAACTTCATATCACTGAAAGAGGCACTAAAGGGGGTAGAAAACCAGTCTTGAACTGTCAATGCCACCCTTCACTCATCCCAAGAGCAGCCAGGTGGCAGGGAGAGAGAATCTCTGTGTTTGGAGGAGAGTACAGTGATTGTGGGACTCTTCATTGGAGCTCAGTGCTGCCCTGTCACAGTGAAAAGAAACACCAGGCAGAACTCAGCTGGTACCCACTGAGGGAGTATTTACACCAGCCACAGCCAGAGGGAAATCACCTATCCCAGCAGGTGGAACCTGACTTCTGACAAGCTTTGCTACCGTGAACTAAAGAGTTCTGCGATTCTAAATAAACCTGAAAGGCAATCTAGGCCACAAAGACTCCCAAGTCCTGTGCTGTGTTGTGCTGGGCTGAGAGCCACTGGACTTGGGGGTCATGTGACCTAGTGAGATACCAGCCAGGGTGGCCAGGAGATTGCTTGTGCCCCCACTTTGCAAATCCCAGGCAGCATAGCTCACAGCTCCAGGACAGACTCTTTCCTTTTGCTTGAGGAGAGGAGAGGGAAGAATAAAGAAGACTTTGTCTTGCAGCTTGAATATCACCTCAGCCACAGTAGGATAGGGCACCAGTCAGAGTCCTGAGGCCCCTGTTCCAGGCCCTAGCTCCTAGATGACATTTCCAGACATACCCTGGCCAGAGGAAACTCGTTCTCTTAAAGGGAATGACCCAATCCCAGCAGGATTCAACACCTGCTCTCTAAAGAGCCCTTGGGCCCTGAATAATCAGGTACTACTTGCAGTGGGCCTTCAGTGAGACTCAGAGACAGGCTACCTTCAGGTGTGACATAGCACATTCCCAGCTGTGGACACCATGGGAAGAGACTTCTGGTTGAGAAAAGAAAAGGAAAGAGTAAAGAGGACTTTGACATATGGTTTAGGTACCAACTCAGCCACAGTGGGGTAGGGTACCAAGCAGACCCTTGGGGACCCTAATTCTAGGCCTTGGCTTTTAGATGGCATTTCTGGACCTTTCCTGGGATGCAGGGGAGCCCACTTCCCAGAAGAGAGAGTCGTAGTCCTGGTAGCATTTACCACAAGCTGATTGACAGGCCCTTGCTTGGGGCCTGAGTGAACATCAGCAGTAGCCAGGTAGTACCTGCTGTGAGCCTGGGGGGGTTGCTAGTGGACACAGGGAGAGACTCCTTTGCTTGTGGAAAGGGAAGGGAAGGGTAGAAAGGACTTTGTCTTGTGGCTTGGGTGCCAGCTCAGCCAAAGTAGAATATAGCTCCAAGCAGATTCCTAAAGTTTCTGACTCTAGGTCCTGGATCTTGGACAGCATCTTGGGACTGGCCTTGGGCTGGGGGACATTTGCAGCCCAGAAGGGAAGGACACAAGCGGGGCACGCTTTGCCACATGCTGAATGTGGAGCCTTAGAACCTTGAGCCAACAAAGGCAGAGGCCAGGCAGTGGTTGCTGTGGAGCTTGGGTGAGACCCACTGCCATGCAGGCTTCAGGTCTAACCCAGTGTGGCCCCTGTGGAGGGAGCCAGAGGGGTGCTTGTGTCACCTCTCCGCCAGCTTTCCAGACAGCTTAGCACAGAGATTGATTCTGTTTGGGAGAAAGTAAGGGAACAGAACAAGAGTCTCTGCCTGGTAATCCAGACAATTCTTCCAAATCTTATCCAAGACCACCAAGGTGGTATCTCTATGAGTCTGCAAGACTACAAGAGTCACAGCATTACCCAGCTTGGGATGCCCTCTAATGCAGATAGAGATGCAGTGACCAACAACTTAGATCACAATACTCAACTCTCTTTGAATACCTGGAAAGCCTTCCTAAGAAGTATGGGCACAAACAAAGCTAGATTGCAAAGACTATAATAAATACCTAACTTTTCAATAACCAGATATGAATCAATGTCCACAGCATCCAGGAAACACACCACCACCAAATGAACTAAATAAGGCCCCAGGGACCAATTCTGGAGAGACAGATATATGTGAATGTTTAGACAGAGAATTCAAAATAGCTGTCTTGAGGGTATTCAATGAAATTCAAGATAACACAGAGAAGAAACTCAGAGTTCCATCAGATAAATTTCACAAAGATACTGAAATAATTTAAAGTAATCAAGCAGAAATTCTGGAGTCAAAAATGCATTTGACACACTGAAAAATGTATTAAGAGTCTCTTAATAGCAGAACTGATCAAGGAGGAGAAAGAATTAGCGAGCCTGAAGACAGGCTATTTGAAAATGCACCATCAGAGGAGACAAAAGAGAAAAGAACAGAAAACAATGAAGCACATCTATAAGATCTAGAAAATAGCCTCGAATGGACAAATCTAAGAGTTATTGGCCTTAAAGAGGAGGCAGAGAGACAGATGGGGTATAAAGTTTATTCAAATTTTCCAAACCTAGAGAAAGGTATCAATATTCAATATTGTTAAAATGGCCATAGTGCCCAAAGCAATTTATACATTCAATGCTATTCCTATCAAACTATTAATGATGTTCTTCACAAGACTAGACAAAAACTATTTTAAAATTCATATGGAACCAAAGAAAAGCTTGAATATCCAAGGCAATTCTAAGCAAAATGAACAATACTGGAGGCATTATGCTATACAACTTCAAACTATACTACAGAGCTACAATAACCAAAACAGCATGGTATTGGTACAAAAAGACACACAGATCAATGAAACTGAACAGCAAGCCCAGAAATAAGGCCACACACCTACAAACATCTGATCTTTAACACAGCTGACAAAAGCAATGGGGAAAGTACCCCCTATTCAACAAACGGTGCTGGGGTAATCAGCTAGGCACAGGCAGAAGATTGAAACTGGACTCCCTCCTTACACCATACACAAATATGAATTCGAGATGCATTAAGGACTTAAATGTAAAACCCAAAACTATAAAAACCCTGGAAGACAACCTAGACAATATATTTCTGGATATAGGAATGGGCAAATATTTCATGATGAAGATGCAAAAAGCAATTACAACAAAAGCAAAATGGACAAATGAAATCCAACTAAACTAAAGAGCTTCTGCACAGTAAAAGAAACTTATCAACAGAGTAAACAGACAACCTACAGAATTGCAGAAAAGTTTTGCAAACTATCCATCTAACAAGGTATATCCATTATCTATAAGGAACTTAAAGAAATTTACAAGAAAATAACAACCCCATTAAAAAGTCGGCAAGGGACATGAACAGACACTTTGCAAAATAAGACATACATGTGGTCAACATGCATATGAAAAAAAGCTCAACATCACTGATCATTAGAGAACTGCAAATCAAAACCACAATGAGATAACTTACACCAGCAGTCAGAATGGCTATTATTAAAAAGTCAAAAGATGCTGGTGAGGTTATAGAGAAAAAGAAATGCTTAAACACTGTTGGTGGGAGTGTAAATTAGTTCACCCATTGTGGAAAGCAGTGTGGCAGTTCCTCAAAGAGTAAAAACAGAACTACCATTCAACCCTGCGATCGTATTACTGGGTATAAACTCAAAGGAACATGAATCGTTCTATTATAATGATACATGTATGTGTTCACTGCAGCATTATTCAGAAAAGCAGAAACATGGAATAAAACTAATAATAAAGCTAATAATAAAGCTACCACTGCATGTCAGTGGTACACCAGATAAAGAAAATGTGCAAATAAAAATAATAAAATAAATTCCAGAGAGGAGAAAAAAAAGAGAATCCATGTGTGTAAAGGTGTATGTATTCTCTAAATGTGCCTTTCTTCCTGATACCTACAGTGACTGACGCTCTAGATACGTGTGCCCTCTGCCCACTCATACTCAAGTCCCCTTGTAAGGCATTTATTATGGAATGCCCCATTATCAAGTTCCATAGCCAAAATTGAGACGTTGCATCCTGTGATTTCTAAACCTCAGCTAGCAGAGCCATAGTCTGCTACTGATGCCTCTGCATTTGGTTTATTGAATGCAGCTCATCACAAACAGGCTGACAAATTCAACATGTTATAGACAACTAGAGCTTTTCTTATTCCAACAGCAGCCCACTCAGCTATTAATAATCTCAGAGATCAAAAATCAACTTTCTCATCTAGGCTTAAGACCCAGACCTCAGCGTACATCTTAAAGAGACTGCTGTCAATCTCTTTTAAAAATTTTATATCCTCTATAAACCTGATTATAAATAATGATGCTTGGAAAAAAAAAAACAGAAAATGTAGTACATATACACCATGGAATACTATGCCACCATAAAAAAAGAATAAGATCATGTCCTTTGAAGAAACATGTATGGAGCTGGAGGCCATTATCCTTAGCAAACTAAGGATAGTTTCCTATCCAAATACCACGTTTTCACCAATTAGCGGGAAACCAAATACCATGTTTTCACCAATAAGCGGGAGCTAAACATGAACACATAGAGGGCAACAACAGACACTGAGAGTGGCCAGAGGGTACAGTGTGGGAGGAGGGAGATAATCAGGAAAAAATAAGTTATGGGTGCTAGGCTTAATACCTGGGTGATTAAATAATCTGTACAACAAACCTGTGGCACAGGTTTACATATATAACAAATCCACATATGTATCCATGAACTTAAAATGAAAGTTTAAAAAAAGAATAACATTGAATATAAATGGACTAAACTCTCCAATCAAAAGACATATAGTGTCTGAATGGATTTTTAAAAAAAGACCTAACCATCTGTTTCCTATAAGAATACATTTTACCTATATAAAGACACATATAAACTAAAAATAAAGGGATGAAAAAAGACATTTCATGAAAATGGAAACAAAAAAAAAGAGCAGGACTAGCTATATTTATATCAGACAAAATAGACTTCAAGAGACAAAGATGGTCATTATATAATATGAAGGGGTCAATTCAGTAACAAGATACAACAACTGTAAATATATGTGCATCCAACACTGGAGCACCAGATATAGAAAGTAAATATTCTATTTAAATAGACAAACTCCAAAATAATAATAGCTGGAGACTTCAACACCTCAACTTTACATATTGGACAGATCATTGAGACAGAAAACCAACAACAACAACAAAACCCAGTGGACTTACTCTGCACTAGAGACCAAATAGATATTTACAGAACATTTCATCCAATGGTCACAGAATATACATTCTTTTCCTCACACATACATCATTCTCAAGGAAAGACCATATGTTAGGCCACAAAACAAGTCTTAAAACAATCAAAGTGAAATCATATCAAGTTTCTTCTCTGACCACAAGGGAATAAAACTAGAAATCAATAACAAGAGGAATTTTTGAAACTATATAAAAACATGGAGACCGGATCCAAGATGGCCGTTTAGGAACAGCTCAGGATCGCAACTCCCAGTGAAAGCGCAGAGGGTGAGTGGACGCCGCGTTTTTATTGCCCACAGACTAGGAAATTCCCGGGCGGAGGTGCTCCAAGGTCACCAGCGCGGCTGTTTCGGCCAGCGCGGCTGTGCCGGCCAGCGCCGCCGCTTTGCCCCGCGCGGCTGCTTTGTCGGCGCCCCGGAGCCGCGCTTCTCCGTACAAAATACACCGGTCCGGGGGCCCTTTTGGCTGGCGATTGGAGCCACGGGAAGTCGCCCGTACGCCGACTCAAAAAGGGGACTGAGCAGAGAACCAGGACAGTAGATTCCACGGGAAAAAACAAAAAAAAGCGCCACAAACCTCAGTACCGCTGTTTAAGCCAGCACAGTGAGTGGCCGCAGGGGAAAACAAACAGACCCCGGCGCCTCTTCAACAGGCGACTGGAACACCAACTTAAAAAAGGCTCTAAAGCAGGGAGCCAGGCGATCAGGCTCGGCTGGTCCCACCCCCACAAAAGAACAGCAATCAGAAACTCTGGATTGAGACTTTCACAGCAAGCACAGCTGAACCCGGGACGGTCCAGCCCTGTGGGGGAGGGGCGTCCGCCATTACCGAGGCAGCCCGCCGTTGCCAAGGCAACCCGCCACAGCAGAGACTCCGCCCCAACAGAGGCGGGCCACTATCCCCAAAGCAATTCTAACTACACCCATATAAACAGGACTGCAGGGAAGTTCACTCGGCAGCGGGGCGGAGCCCACAGCAGCTCAGCAAAGCTGCTATAGGCCGACAGTGACTAGGCTGCCCCCTTGCTGGGCTGGGCAGGTCTGAAGGAGAAAAAAAAAAAAGAAGGTGGCAGCATAACAGAAACTCACAAATAAAGCCCTAAATCCCTGGGACAGAGCACCTGGGAACAAAAAGCAGTTTATAAGTACTGCTACAGCAGACCTAAAAGTACCTGCCCAGCAGCTCTGAATGAACAACAGAAGAACTCGCAGCTAACCGTTTGAGCTCCTATAAAGAAGAGACCATCTCCTCCAGCAGCTCCCTGACCCCTATATATCCAAAAAGACACCTCATAAAAGAGAGATCAGATTGACACTAGGCGGGTATCCTTCTGGGACAAAGATAGCAGAAGAAGAAAACTGGTAACAACCCTTGCTGTTCAGCAGCTGCTGCAGGTGAACCCCAGGCAAACAGAGCCTGGAGTGAACCTCAGCAGACCTACAGCAGAGGGGCCAGACTGTCAGAAGGAAACCAAGAAACAGAAATAACCTCATCATCAACAAACAGACCGTCAATCTGAAAGATTTGAGACCCAATCTGAAAGCCAACAACCACAAAGTCAACAGGTGGATAAATCCTTAAAGATGGGAAGAAACCAGCGAAAAAAGGATGAAAACACCCGAAACCAGAACACCTCTCCTCCTAAAAGGGATCACAACTCCTCACCAGCAAGGGAACAAAGTTGGAGGGAGAACGAGTGTGATGAAATGACAGAATCAGACTTCAGAAGGTGGGTAGTAAGAAACTTCTGTGAACTTAAAGAACATGTTCTAACCAAATGCCAAGAAACTAAGAACCTTGAAAAAAGATTTGACGAAATGCTAACAAGAATGGACAAAATAGAAAGGAATATAAGTGAATTCATGGAGCTGAAAAACGCAACACGAGAACTTCGTGAAGCATGCACAAGTATCAACAGCCGAATTGACCAAGCAGAAGATAGGATATCAGAGGTCGAAGATCAACTCAATGAAATAAAACGGGAAGGCAAGGCTGGAGAAAAAAGGGTAAAAAGGAATGAACAAAGTCTCCAAGAAATGTGGGACTATGTGAAAAGACCTAATCTACGTTTGATAGGCGTACCCGAATGCGACGAAGAGAATGAATCCAAGCTGGAAAATACTCTTCAGGATATTATCCAGGAAAACTTCCCCAACCTAGCAAGGCAGGCAAACATTCAAGTCCAGGAAATACAGAGAACACCACAAAGATATTCGTCAAGAAGAGCAACCCCAAGGCACATAATCGTCATATTCACCAGGGTCGAAATGAAGGAGAAAATACTAAGGGCAGCCAGAGAGATAGGTCGGGTTACCCATAAAGGGAAGCCCATCAGACTCACAGCAGATCTCTCAGCAGAAACCCTACAAGCCAGAAGAGAATGGGGGCCAATATTCAACATCCTTAAAGAAAAGAACTTTCAACCCAGAATCTCCTATCCAGCCAAACTAAGCTTCATAAGTGAAGGAAAAATAAAATCCTTTGGGAACATGCAGGTACTCAGAGACTTCGTCACCACCAGGCCAGCTCTACAAAAGCTCCTGAAAGAGGCTCTACACATATAAAGGAACAACAAGTACCAGCTCAACTAAAGGGCAAAACAGCCAGCTAGCACCAAAATGGCAGTACCAAATTCACACATAACAATATTAACCCTAAATGTAAATGGACTAAATGCCCCAATCAAAAGACACAGAATGGCAAATTGGATAAAAAGCCAAAACCCATCGGTGTGCTGTATCCAGGAAACCCATCTCACATGCAAGGATACACAAAGGCTCAAAATAAAGGGATGGAGGAAGATTTACCAAGCAAATGGAGAGCAAAAAAAAGCAGGAGTTGCAATTCTCATCTCTGATAAATTAGACTTTAAAGCAACAAAGATCATAAGAGACAAAGAGGGACATTACATAATGGTAAAAGGATCAATGCAACAAGAAGAGCTAACGATCCTAAATATATACGCCCCCAATACAGGAGCACCCAGATACATAAGGCAAGTTCTTAATGACTTACAAAGAGACTTAGACTCCCACACAATAATAGTGGGAGACTTTAACACCCCATTGTCAACATTAGACAGATCAACCAGACAGAAAATTAACAAGGATATCCAGGACTTGAACTCAGACCTGGACCAAGCAAACCTAATAAGACATTTACAGAACTCTCCACCCCAAATCCACAGAATATACATTCTTCTCAGCACCACATCACACCTACTCTAAAATTGACCACATAATTGGGAGTAAATCACTCCTCAGCAAATGCAAAAGAACGGAAATCGTAACAAACAGTCTCTCAGACCACAGTGCAATCAAGTTAGAACTCAGAATTCAAAAACTAACTCAGAACCGCACAGCTTCATGGAAACTGAACAACTTGCTCTTGAATGTTGACTGGATAAACAATGAAATGAAGGCAGAAATAAAGATGTTCTTCGAAACCAATGAGAATGAAGACACAACATACCAGAATCTCTGGGACACATTTAAAGCAGTCTCTAGAGGAAAATATATAGCAATAAGTGCCCATATGAGAAGCAAGGAGAGATCAAAAATTGACACCCTATCGTCAAAACTGAAAGAGCTAGAGGAGCAAGATCAAAAAAACTCAAAGTCTAGCAGAAGACAAGAAATAGCTAAGATCAGAGCAGAACTGAAGGAGATAGAGACACAAAAAACCCTTCAAAAAATCAATAAATCCAGGAGCTGGTTTTTTGAAAAGATCAACAAAATAGACAGACCGCTAGCCAGATTAATAAAAAAGAAAAGAGAGAATAACCAAATTGATGCAATAAAAAACGATCAAAGGGATATCACCACAGATTCCACAGAAATTCAAACCATCATCAGAGATTATTACAAACAACTCTATGCACACAAACTAATAAACCTGGAAGAAATGGATAAATTCCTGGACACTTGCCTCCTGCCAAGCCTAAACCAGGAAGAAGCCGAAACCCTGAACAGACCCATAACAAGGTATGAAGTTGAGGCAGCAATTAAGAGCTTACCACCCAAAAAAAGCCCAGGTCCAGATGGGTTCACAGCTGAATTCTACCAGACATACAAAGAGGAGCTGGTACCATTTCTTCTGAAACTATTCCAAACAATACAAAAAGAGGGAATTCTTCCCAAATCATTTTATGACACTAACATCATCCTGATTCCAAAACCCGGCAGAGACTCAACAAGAAAAGAAAACTTCAGGCCAATATCCATGATGAACATAGATGCAAAAATCTTCAATAAAATACTGACAAGCCGATTGCAACAGCACATCAAAAAGCTTATCCACCATGATCAAGTAGGCTTCATCCCGGGGATGCAAGGCTGGTTCAACATACGCAAGTCTATAAACGTAATTCACCACATAAACAGAACCAAAGACAAAAACCACATGATTATCTCAATTGATGCAGAGAAGGCCTTTGACAAAATTCAACAGCCCTTTATGCTAAAAACACTCAATAAGCTAGGTATCGATGGAACATATCTCAAATTAATAAAAGCTATTTATGACAAACCAACAGCCAATATCATACTGAATGGGCAAAAACTGGAAGCATTTCCCTTGAAATGTGGCACCAGGCAAGGATGCCCACTCTCACCACTGCTATTCAATATAGTATTAGAAGTTCTAGCCAGAGCAATCAGGCAAGAAAAAGAAATAAAGGGCATTCAAATAGGAAAGGAGGAAGTCAAATTGTCTCTATTTGCAGACGACATGATTGTATATCTAGAAGACCCCATCGTCTCAGCCCCAAACCTCCTGAAACTGATAAGCAAGTTCAGCAAAGTCTCAGGATACAAAATCAATGTGCAAAAATCACATGCATTCCTATACACCAATAACAGACTTAAAGAGAGCCAAATCAAGAACAAACTTCCATTCACAATTGCCACAAAGAGAATAAAATACCTAGGAATACAACTAACAAGGAATGTAAAGGACCTCTTCAAGGAGAACTACAAGCCACTGCTCAACGAAATAAGAGAGGACACAAACAGATGGAGAAACATTCCATGTTCATGGTTAGGAAGAATCAATATCGTGAAAATGGCCATACTGCCCAAAGTAATTTACAGATTCAATGCTATCCCCATCAAGCTACCAATGACCTTCTTTGCAGAACTGGAAAAAACCACCTTAAACTTCATATGGAACCAAAAGAGAGCCCGCATAGCCAAGTCAATTCTAAGCAAAAAGAACAAAGCGGGGGGCATCACACTACCAGACTTCAAACTATACTACAAGGCTACAGTAATCAAAACAGCATGGTACTGGTACCGAAACAGAGATATAGACCAATGGAACAGAACAGAGGTCTCGGAGGCAACACAACATATCTACAACCATCTGATCTTTGACAAACCAGTCAAAAATAAGCAATGGGGAAAGGATTCCCTGTTCAATAAATGGTGTTGGGAAAGCTGGCTAGCCATGTGCAGAAAGCAGAAACTGGACCCCTTCCTGACACCTTACACTAAAATTAACTCCAGATGGATTAAAGACTTAAACATAAGACCTAACACCATAAAAACCCTAGAAGAAAATCTAGGTAAAACCATTCAGGACGTAGGTGTAGGCAAGGGCTTCATGACCAAAACACCAAAAGCATTGACAACAAAAGCCAAAATAGACAAATGGGACCTAATCAAACTCCACAGCTTCTGCACAGCAAAAGAAACAATCAATAGAGTGAATCGGCAACCAACAGATTGGGAAAAAATTTTTGCAGTTTACCCATCTGACAAAGGGCTGATATCCAAAATTTACAAAGAACTAAAACAGATTTACAAGAAAAAAACTAACAAGCCCATTCAAAAGTGGCAAAGGATATGAACAGACACTTTACAAAAGAAGACATACGTGAGGCCAACAAACATATGAAAAAATGCTCATCATCACTGGTCATCAGAGAAATGCAAATCAAAACTACATTGAGATACCATCTCACGCCAGTTAGAATGGCGATCATTAAAAAATCTGGAGACAACAGATGCTGGAGAGGATGTGGAGAAATAGGAACACTTTTACACTGTTGGTGGGAGTGTAAATTAGTTCAACCATTGTGGAAGACAGTGTGGAGATTCCTCAAGGACATAGAAATAGAAATTCCATTTGACCCAGCAATCCCATTACTGGGTATATATCCAAAGGATTACAAATCGTTGTACTATAAGGACACGTGCACACGAATGTTCATTGCAGCACTGTTTACAATAGCAAAGACCTAGAACCAACCCAAATGCCCATCGATGATAGACTGGATAGGGAAAATGTGGCACATATACACCATGGAATATTATGCAGCCATCAAAAACGATGAGTTAGGGTCCTTTGTAGGGACATGGATGAACCTGGAAACCATCATTCTCAGCAAACTGACAGAAGAGCAGAAGATCAAACACCGCATGTTCTCACTCATAGGCAGGTGTTGAACAATGAGAACACATGGACACAGGGAGGGGAGCACTACACACTGGGGTCAGTTGGGGGGAAATAGGGGAGGGAGGGTGGGGGGTGGGAAGCTGGGGAGAGATAGCAAGGGGAGAAATGCCAGATGTAGGTGATGGGGAGGAAGGCAGCAAATCACACTGCCATGTGTGCTCCTATGCAACAATTTTGCATGTTCTTCACATGTACCCCAAAACCTAAAATGCAATAAAATAAAGGGGAAAAAAAATAAGAATAAAAATAAAAATGTGGTATTAACAAAAAAAAAAAAAAAAAAAAAACATGAAAATTGAACAATATGCTCCTGAATGACCAGTGGGTCAATGAAGACATTAAGAAGAAAATTGAAAAATTTCTTAAAACAAATGGGGCTGGGCGCGGTGGCTCAAGCCTGTAATCCCAGCACTTTGGGAGGCCGAGGCGGGTGGATCATGAGGTCAAGAGATCGATACCATCCTGGTCAACATGGTGAAACCCCGTCTCTACTAAAAAAAAAAAAAAAAAAAATACAAAAGATTAGCTGGGCATGGTGGCATGTGCCTGTAATCCCAGCTACTAAGGAGGCTGAGGCAGGAGAATTGCCTGAACCCAGGAGGCGGAGGTTGCGGTGAGCCGAGATCGCGCCATTGCACTCCAGCCTGGGTAACAAGAGCAAAACTCCATCTCAAAACAAACAAACAAACAAACAAAAAAAAAAAAACAAATGATAAAGGAAACACAACATACAAAACCTATGGGATACACCAAAAGCATACTAAGAGAAAGGTTACAGCTCTAAATGTGTATATCAGAAAAGAATAAAAACTTCAATTAAACACTTACCAATGCATCTTAAAGAACTAGAAAAACATAAGAAAACAAAACCCCAAATTAGTAAAATAAATAAAATCAGTGCAGAAATAAATAAAAAGTTGGTTTTTTGAGAAGATAAAATTGACAAACCTTTGGTCAGACTAAGAAAAACAAGAGAAGATTCAAATAAATAAAATCAAATATTAAAAAGTAGACATTAAAACTGATACCATAGAAATGATACTAAAAAATTAGAAAACCTAGAAGAAATGGATAAATTATCCTAGACACATACAATCCACCAAGACTGAAACATGAAGAAATCCAAAATCTGAACAGACCAGTTACTAAGTAATGAGATCAAAGCTGTAATACAAAGTCTTCCAGCAAAGAAAAGCCTGGAAACCAATGTCTTCACTGCTGAATTTTACCAAACGTTTAAAGAAGAATATTAATTTTCCTCAAACAATTGTGAAAAGTAGAGAAGGGAATACTTCAAACACATTCTACAAGGCCAGTTAACACTCTGATACCAAAACCAGACAGACATATCAAAAAACAAAAACTACAAGGCAATATCCGAGATGAACATTCATGCAAAAATCCTCAACAAAATACTAGCAAACAGAATTCAACTACACATTAAAAAGCTGTTGTTGAACATGACCAAGTAGGGTTTATCCAAGGGCTGCAAGGATGATTTAACATATGCAAATCAATCAATGTGATACATCATATCAACAGAATGAAGGACAAAAACCGTGTGATCATTTCAATTGATGCTGAAAAAACATTTGATAATATTCAACATCCCTTCATGATAAAAAAAAAAAACCCTCAAAAAACCAGGTATAGCAGGAACATGCCTCAACACAATAAAAGCCATATACTGACAGACTCACAGCCAATATCATACTCAATGGGGAAAAACTGAAAGACTTTCTTCTAAAAATTGGAACACAACAAGGATATCAGCTTTCACCACTGTTACTCAACATAGTTCTGAAAGTCATAGCTAGAGCCATCAGACAAGAGAAAGAAATAAAGGGCATCCCAGTTGGAAAAGAAGTCAAATTATCTTGTTTGCAAATGATATGATGTGGCATTTGGAAAAACCTAAAGACTCCAGCAAAAACATTTAAGAACTGATAAACAAATTTAGTAAAGTGGCAGCATACACAACCAGCAGTGTTTCTATATACCTGCAGCGAATAATCTGAAAAAGAAATCGAGAAAGTAATTGCATTTACAGTAGCCACAGTCAAAATTAAATACTTAGGAATAAACTTAACAAAAGAAATGAAAGATTTCTACAATGAAAACTATACAATGTTGATGAAAGAAATGGAAGAGGGTACAAAAAATGGAAAGATATTCTATGTTCATGGAATGGATGAATTAATACTGTTAAAATGCCCATACTATCCAAAGCCATCTATAGATACAATGCAATCCCTACCAAAATACCAATGACATTCTTCACAGAAATAAAAAAAGTCCTGAAATTTTCATGGAACCACAAAAGACTCAGAATAGGCAAAGTTGTAATTGGCAGAAAACAAAACTGGAGGAATCACATTGCCTGACTTCAAATTATACTACAGTAAACCAAACAGCATAGTACTGGCATAAAAACAGACACATAGACAAAGAGAACAGAAGAGAGAACCCAGAAACAAATCCACACACTAGTGAACTCATTGTTGGCACAGGTGCCATGAACATGCATTGGAGAAAGGACAGCCTCATTAATAAATGGTGCTGTGAAATCTGGATACCCATGAAACAATGAAAGCAGAACAATGAAAGTAGATCCCTATCTCTTGCCATACACAACATTCAAATCAAAATGGATTAAAGACTTAAATCTGAGACCTCGAACTATGAATCTACTACAGAAAAACATTGGGCAAACTCCAGGACATTGAACTGGCAAAGATTTCTTGAGTAATACCCCACAAGCACAGGCAACCAAAGCAAAAATGGACAAATGGGATACCATTAAGTTAAAAAGCTTCTGCACAGCAAAGGAAACAATCAACGATGTGAAGAGACAACCCACAGAATGCCAGAAATATATTTGCAAGCTATCCAACTGACAAGGGATTATTAACCAGAATATATAAGGAGCTCAAACAACTTCATAGGAAAAAAAAAAATCTAATAATCAGATTTTAAAATGGGCAAAAGATCTGAACAGACATTTCTCAAAAGAAGACATACGAATAGCAAACAGACATTGGAAAAGGTACTCAACATCATCAATCATTAGATAATGCAAATCAACACTAAAATGAGAAACTGGGCATGGTAGCTCATGCCTGTAATCCCAGCACTTTGGGAGGCCGAGGCGGGAGGACTGCTTAAGCCCAGGAGTTTGGGACCAGCCTGGGAAATATAGTGAGACCCCATCTCTACAAAACCAACCAAACAAAAAAAGACAATGCGATATTATCTTACCCCAGTTAAAATGTTGTTTATCCAAAAGACAGGCAATAATTAATGTTAGTAAGGATGTGGAGAAAAGGAAACTCACGCACACTGTTGTTAGCAACGTATATTAGTACAAGCACTATGGAGAACAGTTTGGAGGTTCCTCAGAAAACTAAAAATAGAGGTATCATATGATTTACAAATCCCACTGCTAGGTCTATACTCAAATGAAAGGAAATCAATATATTGAAGAGGTATCTACACTCTCATGTTTATTGTAGCCACTGTTCACAATAGCTAAGATTTGGAAGCAACCTAAGTGTCCACCAACAGATGAATGAATAAAGAATATGTAGTACACATACACAATGAAGTACTATTCAGCCATAAAAAAGAACAAGATACTGCCATTTGCAATAACATGCATGGAACTGAAGATCATTACGTTAAGTGAAATAAGCCAGGCATAGAAAGACAAAGTTCACATGTTCTCTCTTATTTCTGGAAGCTAACAATTATAACGATTGAACTTATGGGGACAGAGTAGAATGGTAGTTACCAGAAGCTGAGAAGGGTAGCAGGGAGTGAAGGAATGGGGGATGGTAAATAGGTATGAAAGTATAGTTAGAATGAATGAGATCTAGTATTTGAAAGCACAACAGGGTGACTATAGTCAAAAATAATTTATTGCACATTTAAAAATAACTAGAAGCATATAATTGGATTGTCTGTAACACAAAGAAAGAATAAGGGCTTGATATGATAGATAATCTTTAACCCTGATGTGATTATTATACACTGTATGCCTATATCAATATGCCTTATGTACCCCATAAGTATATATACCTATTATATACTCACAAAAATTAAAAGTTAAATAAAATAAAAATGGCAAATGTGATAAAACTCTGGCAAAAATTCCTACAGAGATGTCTAGAATATATGAGAAATAAAATTATATGGACTAGATCCTATGTAAACTTCCAGGATTCCTTTGGGTAGCTGTTCTTTTTTTGTAACAAAATATATTACATTTACTTGACATTCCTGGGTTTTTTACATTTCTTCCAGAATTACCAATGACCATCCATCCATCCATAGTAGGAATAATTACTGATATAGATGTCATACAAACCTATTATTACAAATTCAAGAAAGTTAAACATAACCTAGAAATAGTCAGAATTCTTACCATCTGTTGTTTTGTCAATACATCGTTGTAGATTGCTTCTCTTCGTTTAACATCAAGCTCCTGGCTGGCTTGTCTACTTAATGCTAACGCCTGTACTTGGGCCTCTGAGAGATTCATGTTTTCCTTCCACTAAAAGAAAAATTTTCTATTTATTCCTTAGTACTGCACAATTGAGGAAAAATAATTAAGGTATTTAAAGATATTTGGGATTTTCCAAGGTTTTCCCCCCTTTTCCCTTATTCTTTTCTAAAGAAAAACATAATTCAAAAACACGGTACACTAAGTTGTTCACTGCTGTGCTTGCGCCGGC
Organism: Sapajus apella; assembly: GCF_009761245.1. Classification (NCBI taxonomy): domain Eukaryota; kingdom Metazoa; phylum Chordata; class Mammalia; order Primates; family Cebidae; genus Sapajus; species Sapajus apella. The sequence goes on from NW_022437015.1 coordinate 4,336,320, forward strand.
TATCTCTGGAATGAAACAATAATTTAGATTTAATTTGTGTAACTGGTAATTAAAATGTTTATGTAAACAATACATACATTTCCATGTTTGATTTTTGATTTCTCAATTCTTATATTTCACCCATTTCTCATTTGTGCCAACATCTATGCAAAATTGCTGGGTTACAGCTTGGCACTATTATCCATCCATTCTACTAATATTTTACTATTGCAAATCAAGTTATAAGAAGTAAAGGAAACAATTAAAAATTAAAACAAATGGCAGTTGGGGGTGGAGGGCACAAACTGGAGGCTGGAATAAGACAATTGCCAATTAGCTTACGACAGCTGAAATTATATCTTCAAGAGGTTGAATCCTCACTGCTGTCACACTGTTTGTTGCTTCCACAACTTTTTCTCTTCCTTGATTAATGAGGTCCTAGGAGAATGCAAAAAATAAGTTATATAAGGCAGAAAGACAGCACAGTGTTAAAGTATAGGAATCCTTCCATTTGCCAATTTATAGCAGTTGTTTTTAAACCTCTTTAAATAATTGAAGAGAATAGCAAAATTCAGTGTCAATAAAGTGAAGTAAAACGTATCAATGTCCAAAGGGTCTTGTTAGGAAGATAAAAGTTTGAGTCTTATCACACCAATAATTTCATAATTTAGATGAATCCATAAGCACATTTTATAATGTGTTTCAGATTTAACTAAGTCATTATTGGTATAATAAAAACCCAATCTTTCCTATTTAATTTACAGGTGATTCTAGCTTTAAATAATTTATTTCATAATATTGGGCATTATATATTTAAGTGTACATCTATAATGCACTAAAATAGAAATTAATGAGTATATTTTATCTTACTTTTAAGCAGTAAGATAGGAATTTGTTTATTATAAATATTTTATAACTGAAGAAGGTGCTATTTCCCCAAGCTGGTCAGCAGCCCTATTGTTTCTTAATTAAAATAATTCAAAGTACATTAATTCACCGACTGATTCCTTTGTGCTCTGAACAAACCACATTTTACAACATTATGTTAGTTCAAAACAGTCAACAAATAAAAGAAAAATTTCTTGGTCTATTCAGAGGTAATCTTTTGGAGAATGTGGTATTCCTGCATGGTGAACCCTCAACAACAAGGCACTTGAAATTGCCTTTAATTCATGTTAAATTACTTTTGTACTTCACAACTTACCTCCAGCTGTTGATTACTCATTGCTGACAGGGCACCCAAATTGAAAGGAATATAAGGAGTTTGAGAGTTGAAAGTGACAGGGGGTAAATTGGTCCCAGTTGGTATGTTGAAACGCATGGTCAGTCCCTAAAAACCAAAAAAATATGTACTTTTCACATTGTGATTTAAACCTTGAAATTCTACATGACCTACTGGTTTAGAAAAGAATCCACATTCTCAAATCCAGGAAATTATTAACACTCTTCCACACACAAACAAAACACCCTTTTCACCGAAAAGCAAGATCTTATTACACGGAAAGCTTTAACCCATAAAGGTGTACTTTTTTTCTGATAATTCCCACAGAATAAGGGCAACTCAGAGAATTCTGATGAGACTCTGAACATCACATTAATGTTAGAAGAAGTTTGGTACAATAAGTTAGGAGTTTGAAAAGGATTCAGGTATTAAGATAAGGTTTCCCATGCTCAGGCACATTTTTGCTCAAGTGGGTTGATGTTTAAAACATAGAATCATCTTAAATAAAGCTGCTGCTGGAGCAAATGGCATTAACGTCTAATAATGAAATATTTTTGTGTTCTGATATTCAGCCAAAATTTAGATTTCATGGTATACATGCTAAAGTTACATTTATTTCCACCTCCAAACTCTAAGCTCCTTTATGTTTTTTACTACAGAGAGGGTACTGATGCTAAATATATGGCTTCCCACTCATCACTCAATTCAATAAATACTAAGCAGAAATAGGGTTACCACTCTTTAAGTGTAAACTATTTTCTTCTGTCTTCTCCTCCTACTCTACCACCAAAGGTAGTTGAAATCAACCCATAAAGAGATTCTTGTAATTGGGAACTGTGTTCCTAAAACCCACTATATTATTATTACCTGTTTCAAATGTGACCCTTTTTTTCTTCATTGCTTTCAAATTACTAACATGACAAAAACGAAAACGCATTTTGCATCAACTACCTTCTTCTCTGCTTCATACTCAGCCCAAGCTGCTTTTCTTTCTTCTTCAGTCAACTCTTCTTCTTCTTTGTGGTCCAAAAGAGAATCATGTTCATGATATCCTACAATGTGTTCTTTATGTATCTGAAGGAGTTCTGCAAGTATGGTATCCTGTTTAGAGGGGTTGAAATAACAGACAATTATTTTCTCCCTCTGAATAGTATAGTATCTCCAGAGTTCTATGGTCAACTGTACTAGAAACCAGAACCTGATTGCTACATATATTTCTGAAAAATATGACAATTACTAAGAAAACAGCAACAAAACATGTAACACCAGCCTCTTATATAAGACATTCATGTTTATACAGTATGTTTTAGGCCTTCAATTTTTTTAAAATGACCACTTTTCAAGGTATTTCTACCAACTTAACATTTTTTTCACACGCATTTTGTTTTGTGCTTAATTCTGAGTTGATAAATGCTAAAATAAGTATGCTTAAAGTAGTGATTATATTGGATGCCTATGCTAGAAATCATGGCTACTCCTATTTATACATAATAAACAACTTTATTTTCACAATCACTTTAGCTACCAACAAATATACTAATAAAAAAACGAATCTAAATTAATCTAAACAGTTACAGGACAGTTTAGCTGGAACATATCAGGCTTATATTCCAACTGCAGAAAGGTCAAATGTAAATTACATTGTAAAGACTCATGGGTCAAATTTAAATTGATATACATTTTTCAATTTATCACAGTATATATATTTTTAAGAAATCATGGTGGCTTAAGCCAATCTTTTAAGATTAAAAAATTAAAAGCTGAAAAAATTGGAATCATTTATATACTCAGTAAGAACGCTAAACTCCTGCTCTGTGAAATTATAACTGTGAGAATGAGACACAAAGAGAGATGGGGTGGGGGTTTAAAGTGAATCACAGATATTTTACTTTTAATAAATTTAATATATTCATAAGTTGTTCATTAAGAAATAACATATGAAAACCTCGATCTATAAAAGGCAAATTAATTCACTTTACAGAAGGATTTTCCATAGCTTTTAACAAGTTCTCCTAGATCACACTTTCTAAATTGAGTGTGAATTTAGTGAAAGGACATAATTACTGATCAAATGAAGGTAGCGGAGGTATATATATAGCACACTGAATTCAAATTTAATCTGCATGTAGTGATGCTTAATGCATCGATAATTTTTACATAGACAAAGCCCACATTTGAAAATAATTATGCCTTTACTTATTCAACCATGCCTTAAGTATAGGGTCCAAAAAGTGGTAAGAACTCAAATGTGTATTAAATAACTCAAGATGAAAAATTGAAATCACGAGGCCCTAAGTTTTTTTCTATATAATAGCAAATGCTGACACGAATTCCAAATATTCTGATATTTAATATCTTGTAAACAGCTTTCTATCTTGCTACTCCAATAAACATTCAAAACAATTATTTCCTTTCGTAACAGAACTGACCCTTTTTTTTTTGAGGGGGATGGAGTCTTGCTCTGTTGCCCAGGCTGGAGTGCAGTGGCACAATCTCAGCTCACTGCAACCTCCGTCTCCTGGGTTCAAGCCATTCTCCTGCCTCAGCCTCCTGAGTAGCTGGGACTACAGGCGCATGCCACCATGCCTGGCTAATTTTTTGTATTTTTAGTAAAGACAGGGTTTCACCATGTTAGCCAAGATGGTATCGATCTCCTGACCTTGTGATCTGCCGGCCTTGGCTTCCCAAAGTGCTGGGATTACAGGTATGAGCCAACACACCCGGCCCAGAATTTTCTTAACAGATATAACCATAATTGAAACGTCATAATTCTTCTTCCTTTTTTTTTCTTTTCAGATAGGGTCCTTCTCTGTCACCCAAGCTGCAGTGCAGTGGTATGATCATAGGTCACTGCTGCCTTGAACTCCTGTGCTCAAGTGATTCTCCTGCCTGAGCCTCCTGAGTAGCTAGGACTACAGGTGTATACCACTGTACATAGGAGATTTTAAAAATTTTGTAGACATAGGATGTCACTATGTTTCCCAGGCTGGTTTCAAATTCTTGGCCTCAAGTGATCCTCCTACCTCGATCTCCCAAAATAGTGAGATTACAGGTAAAATGCATTTTGAAATGTCTGTGTGTGCTATTTCCTTTGTTGAAAACAGAAAACAATAAAAGACCATACAAATGAGAGGACTCAATAAAATCTACTGGTAGAATACATAGATGCTAATGGGTTTAGTTCCTTTGAAATGTTAACTAAATTCTTCTCTTTCACACCAAAGTAGAAACTTGCTATCAAAACTGACTTCTCCAGCCTATGCCACATACAACAGGTTTATCATCACTAGATCAATATCCAAAGTCCACTGTTACTGAACAGGCAGGCAAGAAGACAGGCCAATTTGCATTAATTTATTCAACTAAAAGATAGGGCTTCCTTAAATGTGTAACTCCTATGCCCATCCCCCCAACACACATATGCCAAACATGGCTCAAGAGAGAGATAAAATAATAAAACTAGATAACATTGACTAACATTTTTAGCACATTTACCAAATACAATGAGAAAAATCAGCTGTTCTACAACACACCAAATAAATTACAAGATGAAAATGTTCTATAGATAATCCCTAACTTTACTTCTGTCTAGCAATAAATGATCTTAATGATAGTCAGATCAGTTCATTTCTCTAAGAAAGCAACCTGATTAAGAGAAAGACGAAGAAAATTGTACACTAGGAACTAATTCATTTCTATCTGTACAACTAATTCTCTCAGTAACATTGGATAATAACTTAGTCTATGACTGTAAATTAAATATGGATAATATACTCTCTGCTCACATGTTTAACAGGATGATATATGAGAATAGCAGGAATAAAAAAAGGATGAAAATAAGCAATTCTTTGGAAATAAACAGTCAAGTGTGGTATTTATTTCTCGATTATAAACACCACAATTTATAACATTAATGAAGTGCTAAGGGCAACCAGAGAGAAAGGTTGGGTTACTCACAAAGGGAAGCCCATCAGACTAACAGCAGATACCTCTGTAGAAACCCTACAAGCCAGAAGAGAGTGGGGGCCAATATTCAACATTCTTTAAAAAAAAAAAAAAAAAAGAATTGTCAGCTCAGAATTTCATAATCAACCAAACTAAGCTTCATAGGCAAAGGAAAAATAAAATCCTTTACAGACAAGCAAATGCTGAGATTTTGTCACCACGAGGCCTCCCTTACAAGAGCTCCTGAAGAAAGCATTAAACATGGAAAAGAACAACCAGTACAGGCCAACGCAAAAACACACCAAACTGTAAAGACGATCGATGCTATGAAGAAACTGCATCCACTAATGGGCAAATTAACTAGCTAGCAATATAATGGCAGGACCAAATTCACATGTAACAATATTAACATTAAATGTAAATGGACTAAATGCCCCAATTAAAAGACACAGACTGGCAAATTGGATAAAAAGTCAAGACCCATCGGTGTGCTATATTCAGGAGACCCATCTCACATGCAAAGACACACATAGGCTCAAAATAAAGGGCTGGAGGAATATTTAACAAGAAAATGGAATGCTAAAAAAAAAAAAGCAGGGTTTTCAATCCTAGTCTCTGATAAAACAGACTTTAAACAAAGATCAAAAGAGACAAAGAAGGGCATTACATAATGGTAAAGGGATCAATGCAGCAAGAACTATCCTAAATATATATGTACCCAATACAGGACCACCCAGATTCATAAAGCAACTTCTTAGAGACCTGCAAAGAGACTTAGACTCCCACAAACTAACAGTGGGAGACTTTAATACCCCACTGTCAATATCAGACAGAACAATGAGACAGAAACTTAAAGATAACCAGGACTAGAACTTAGCTCTGGACCAAGCAGACACAATAGACATCTTCATTAACTCTCCACCCCAAATCAACAGAATATACATTTTTCTCAGCACCACATCACACTTATTCTAAAATTGACCATATAATTGGAAGTAAAACACTCCTCAGCAAATGCAAAAGGATGGAAATCATAACAGTCTTTTAGACCACAGTGCAATCAAATTAGAACTCAGGATTAAGAAACTCACTCGAAACTGCAGTTACATGGAAATAGAACAACGTGCTCCTTGATGGATACTGAATAAATAACAAAATGAAAGCAGAAAAAAAAAAAAAAGACGTTCTTTGAAACCAATGGGAACAAAGACACAACATACCACAATCTCTGGGACACATTTACAGCAGTGTGTAGAGGGAAATTTATAGCACTAAATGCAAACAAGAAAAAGCAGGAAAGATCTAAAATCGACACACAAATGTCACAATTAAAAGAACTAGAAAAGCAAGAGTAAACAAAATCAAAAGCTATCAGAAGACAAGAAATAACTAAGATCAGAGCAGAACTGAAGGTGACAGAGACACAAAACACTCTTCAAAAATAAAAATCAATGAATCCAGGAGCTGGTTTTTGGAAATGATCAACAAAATAGACCACCAGCAAGACTAATAAAGAGGAAAAGAGAGAAGAATCAAAGAGATGCAATAAAAAACAATAAAGGAGATATCCTACCAATCTCACAGAAACACAAACTAACATCAGAGAATACTATAAACACTTCTACACAAATAAACCAGAAAATACAGAAGAAATGGATAAATTCCTGGATACTTACACCCCACCCCCAACACTAAACCAGGAAGAAGTCAAATCCCTGAATAGACCAATAACAAGGTCTGAAACTGAAGCAGCAATAAATAGCCTACCAACCAAAAAAAGTCCAGGACCAGACGGTTTCACAGCTGAATTCTACCAGACATACAAAGGGGAGCTGGTACCATTCCTTCTGAAACAATTCCAAACAATAAAAAAAGAGGGACCCCTCACTAACTCATTTTATGAGGCCAACATCATCCTGACACCAAAATCTGGCAGAGACACAACAGAAAAAAGAAAATTTCAGGCCAATATCCCTGATAAACATCAATGTGAAAATCCTCAATAAAATACTGAAAAACCGAGTCCAGCAGCATATCAAAAAGCTTATCCACCATGGCCAAGTCAGGTTCATCCCTGGGATGCAATGCTAGTTCAACATATGCAAATCAATAAACGTAATCCATCACATAAACAGAACCAAAGACAAAAACCACATGATTATCTCAATAGATGCAGAGATGGCATTCAACAAAATTCAACAGCCCTTCATGCTAAAAAACTCTCAATAAACTAGGTATTGATGGAACATATCTCAAAATAATAAGAGCTATTTATGACAAACCCATAGCCAATATCATACTGAACAGGCAAAAACTGAAGCATTCCCTTTGAAAACTGGCACAAGACAAGGATGTCCTTTCTCACCACTCCTATTCAACATAGTATTGTTAAGTTCTGGCTAGGGCAATCAGGCAAGAGGAAGAAATAAAGGGTATTTAATTAGGAAAAGGGTATTTAATTAGGAAAAGAGGAAGTAAAATTGTCTCTATTTGCATACGACATGACTATATATTTAGAAAACCCCATCTCCTCAGGCCAAAATCTCCTTAAGCTGATAAGCAACTTCAGCAAAGTCTCAGGACACAAAATCAATGTGAAAAATCACAAGCATTCCTATACACCAATAACAGACAAACAGAGAGCCAAATAATGAGTGAGCTCCCATTCACAACTGCTACAAAGAGAATTAAATACCTAGAAATGCAACTTACAAGGGATGTGAAGGACCTCTTCAAGGAGAACTCAAGACACTTCTCGAAAAAATAAGAGGGGACACAGGAAGATGGAAAAACAGTCCATGCTCATGGTTAGGAAGAATCAGTATTGTGAAAATGGCCATACTGTCCAAAGTAATTTATAGATTCAATGCTATCCTCATCAAGCTACTATTGACTTTCTTCATAGAATTACAAAAAACAACTTTAAATTTTATATGGAACAAAAAAAGAGCCAGCATAACCAAGACAATCCTAAGCAAAAAGAACAAAGCAGGAGGCATCATGCTACCTTACTTCAAACTATACTACAAGGCCACAGTAATCAAAACAGCATCATGCTACTGGTACCAAAACAGAGACATAGACCAATGGAACAGAACAGAGGTCTCAGAAATAATGCCACACATCTACAACCATCTGATCTTTGACAAATCTGACAAAAACAAGCAATGGGGAAAGGATTCCCTATTTAATAAATGGTGTTGGGAAAATTGGCTAACCATATGCAGAAAGCCAAAACTAGACCCCTTCCTTACACCTTACACAAAAATTAACTCAAGATGGATTAAAGACTTAAACGTAAGTCCTAAAACCATAAAAATCCTAGAAGAAAACCTAGGCAGTACCATTCAGGACATAGGGATAGACAAAGACTTCATGACTAAAATACCAAAAGCAATAGCAACAAAAGCCAAAATAGACCAAGTGTGATCTCATTAAACTAAAGAGCTTCTGCACAGCAAAGGAAATTATCATCAGAGTGAACATGCAACCTACAGAATGGGAAAAAAAACTTTTGCACTCTCTCCCTCCAACAAAGGGTTAATATCCAGAATCTACAAAGAACTTAAATTTACGAAAAAAAAACAAAGCAACTCCACCAAAAAGTAGGCAAAGGATATGAACAGACACTTCTCAAAAGGAAACATTTATGCAGCCAACAAACATATGAAGAAAAGCTCACCATCACTGGTCATTAAAGAAAAGCAAATCAAAACCACAATGAGATACCATTTCACACCAGTTAGAATGGTGACCATTAAAAAGTCAGGAGACAACAGATGCTGGAGAGGATGTGGGGAAATAGGAATGCTTTTACACTGTTGGTGGGAGTGTAAATTAGTTCAACTGTTGTGGAAGACAGTATGGTGATTCCTCAAGGATCTACAATTGTAAATACCATTTGACCGAGCAATCCTATTACTGGGCATATACCCAAAGGAGTATAAATCATTCTATTATAAAGACACATTGACGTGTATGTTTACTGCATCACTGTTCACAGTAGCAAAGACTTGGAACCAACCCAAAGGCCCATCAATGACAGACTGGATAAAGAAAAGTATTGCACACACACACCATGGAATACTGTGCAACCATGAAAAAAGGGATAAGTTAATGTCCTTTGCAGGGAGGGACATGGATGAAGCTGAAACCATCATTTTCAGCAAACTAACACAAGAACGGAAAACGAAACACTGCATGTTCTCAGTCAACACATGGGAGTTGAACAACGAGAACACATGGACACAAGGAGGGAACATCACACACCAGGGTCTGTCAGGGGATGGTGGGCTAGGGGAGGGATAGCACTAGGAAAAATACCTAATGTAGATGATGAAGTGATGGATGTAGCAAACCACCATAGCACGTGTATACCTATGTAACAAACCTGCACATTCTCCACATGTACCCCAGAACCTTAAGTATAATAATAATAATAATAATAATAATAATAAAAGATATATACAGGTTCTCACATTGGAACTGAATAGGCAAAAAGCACAGAGAGCAAGGAGAAGGTAGGAGGCTATAGCCCATCCGAGAGCCTCATGGAGCCAAAGGAACTCCCACCCCAAGCCAGTGGAGGCAGTGAGTGATTATGCAACCTGCCCAGGAAGCCATGTTTCTCCCATGGACCTCTGCAACATGTGGAGCAGGAGAACCCCCAGTGAGCCCATTCCACCAGGACCTTGGGTCTGATACACAAAGCTGTATCTGTGCACAGAGAGATTCCGAGCAAAACAGCAGCTCAGGCGCACAGTGAGACCCAGGAGTTTTGCATGCTCCTGTCCTGGGATCCCCACCAAGGCAGAAAATCCATACATACACAACCCTAGGAAGAGGTCTGAATACAGGGAGCCAAGCAGCATGGCTCAGGAGGCCCCACTTCCATGGCACCTCACAGGCTAAGACTACTGGCTTGTAATCCCAGCCAGCCAACAGCAGAGGGCTGAAGTCAGCCTGAGACAAAACTCAGTTCCAGGGGAAGGGCGGTCGCCATCTCTGCATTTCAGGGGAAATAGCCATCCAGCCTGCCAGACAAGACCCAGAGGAGGAGGGACCCCCACAGCGCAGTGCAGTGGCCTTGCCAGATCAGGGGGCCAGACCTCTTCTTTAACCAGCCAGACCCACTCCAAACTGAGCAAGACTTCCCATGTGGGGCTAGAGATCAGATCTCTCTCTGGGAGGCTGCTGGGGGTGGCGGGGAGGGACAGCTAATATCTCTGTGGTTCTGGACTCAGTTGTTCCAGCCTGCCGGCTGTGGAGAGTGCAGACTGCCCAGACAAGGAGGGCTCCCCTCACCAGAAGGCACAGTGCAGCTGCCTTGCCAGATTGTAGCCAGACTGCTTTTTTACAGTCCCCGGCCCACTCCTCCTCACTGGACAAGTCTTAGGTTCCACAGACAGAGATATGATTTCTCCCTGGGAGGGAGCTCCACAGAGGAGGTCCGACGGCCATCTCTGTGCTTCCCTTAAATCAGCCATTCCAGCTTGCTGGATATGAAGAATACAGGTGGTACAGAGGTAGAAGTGTCCACCCCAGTGCAACATGCCTGCTCAACCAAGAAGCAAACAGACTGCTTCATTGGGCAGGTCCCTGATCCCGTCCCTCCTAACTGGGTGAGATCTTCCAGTGTAGGTCGCCAGCCACCTCCTGCAGGTGTGGGAGAGGCTGAGGAGAGTGAGGTCTAGAGAAGACCCCCAGCTAACCACAGGAGCCCTACAGTAGAGTGGTGTGACTTTTAAAGGAAAAACAACAGAAAACAACAGCAATGTCAACAAAAAAAGACTCCAAAAAACTCCATTCAAAGGTCAGCAACCTCGAGGATCAAAGGTAGATAAGCTCACAAAGATGAAAAACAATCAACGCAAAAATGCTGAAAACTCAAAAAGTCAGAGTGCTTTTTCTCCTCCAAATGACTTGTAACACCTTGCCAGCAAGAGCACAGAACTGGGCTGAGGCTGAGAAGGATTAAATGACAGAAATAGCTTCAGAAGATGGGTAATAACAAATTTTGCTGGGCTAAAAAAAAAAAGCATGTTTTAACCCAATGCAAAGAAGCTAAGACTCATGATAAAAATAATACAGGAGTGATAGCCAGATTAGCCAGTTTAGAGAGAAACATAATCAACCTAGTGGAGCTGAAAAACACAACATGAGAACCTCACAATGCAATCACAACAATCAATAGCAAAACAGACCAAGGGGAGGAAAGAATTTCGGAGCTGGAATGTTATCTTTCTGAAATAAGACAGGCAGACAGAATAGAGAAAAGAGAATGAAAAGGAATTAACAAGACCTCTGAGAATTATGGGACTGTGTAAAGAGACCAAACCTACGACTGATTGGGGTACCTAAAACAGATGGGGAGAATGGAACCAAGCTGGAAAACACACTTCAGGATATTATCAAGGAGAACTTCCACAACCTACCAAGACAAGCCAAAATTCAAATTCAGGAAATACAGAGAATCCCACCAAGAAGTTCCACAAGAAGATTAACCCCAAGACATATAATCATCAGCATCTCCAAGGTTGAAATGAAAGAAAAAATGTTGAGGGAAGTCAGCGAGAAAGGCCAGGTCACCTACAAAAGGAAGCTCATCAGACTAACAGCAGATCTCTTGGCAGAAAACCTGTAAATCAGAAGAGATTAGGGGCCATCGTTCAACATTCTTAAAGAAAAGAAATTCCAGCCCAGAATTTCATATCCGGCCAAACTAAGCTTCATAAGCGAAGGAGAAATAAGATCCTTTTTAGACAAGCAAATGCTAAGGGAATTCATCACTAGCAGGCCTGCCTTGCAAGAGGTCCTGAAGGAAGCACTAAATAAGGAAAGAAAAAATCATTATCAGCCACTAAAAAATACACTGAAGTACACAGTCCAGTGACACTATGTAGCAACCACACAAGCAAGTCTGCAAAATAACCAGCTAGCATCATGATGACAGGATCCAATTCACATATAACAGTATTAATCTTAAATGGAAATGGACTAAATGCCCCAATTAAAAGAAAGAGAATGGCAAGTTGGATAAAGAGTCAAGCCCCATCAGTATGGTGTCTTCAAGAGGCCCATCTCATGTGTAAAGACACCCATAGGCTGAAAATAAAGGGACAGAAGAAAATTTATCAAGCAAACAGAAAACAGGAAAAAGCAAGGATAGCAATAATAGTTTCTGACAAAACAGACTTTAATCTAACAAAGATCAAAAAAGACAAAGATGGGCATTACATAATGGTAAAGGGTTCAGTTCATCAAGAAGAGCTAGCTATCCTTAATATATATGCACACAATACAAGCACACCCAGATTCATAAAGCAAGTTCTTAGGGACCTACAAAGATAATCAGACTCCCATACAATAATAGTGGGAGACTTTAACACCCCTTTGACACATGAGACAGATCGATCATCGAAACAGAAAATTAACAAAGACATTCAGGACCTGAACTCAGCTCTGCATCAAGTGGACCTGATAGATAGTTACAGAACTCTTCACCCAAAAAAGACAGAATATACATTCTTCTCATTGCCACACAACACAAACTCTATAATTGACTACATAATAGGAAAATACTCCTTAGAAAATGCAAAAGAACTGAAATAATAACTGTCTCTCAAACCACAGTGCAGTCAAATTAGAACTCAAGAATAAGAAATCCACTCAAAACTCCACACAACATGGAAATTGAACAACCTGCTCCTAAATGATTCTTGGGTAAATAATGAAATTAAGGTAGAAATCAAGAAGTTTTTTGAATCTAATGTGAACAAAGAGACAACATACCAGAATCTCTAGGATGTAGCTAAAGTAATGTTGAGAGAAACTTGTAGCACTAAAATGCCAACATCAAAAAGCTAGAAAGGCCAGGCACCATGGCTCATGCCTGTAATCCCTGCAGTTTGGAAGGCCAAAGCAGGTGGATCACTTGAGGTCAGGAGTTCAAGACTAGCCTGGTCAACAATGGTGAAACCCTAGCCTGGCCAACAATGGTGAAACCCCATCTCTACTAAAAATACAAAAAATTACCAGGTGTGGTGGCAGGCACCTATAATTCCAGCTACTTGGGAGGCTGAGACAAGAGAATTGCTTGAACCCAGGAAGCGGAGGTTGCAGTGAGCCGAGACTGTGTCACTGCACTACAGCCTGGGCAATAGAGAGAGACTCCATCTCCCAAAAAAAAAAACTAGAAAGATCTCAAGTTAACAACCTAACATCTCAACTAAAAGGACTAGAGAACCAAGAGCAATCAAACCCCAAAGCTAGCAGAACATAAGAAATAACCTAGATCAGAGCTGAGCTGAAGGAAACAGAGACATGGAAAACCCATTAAAAAAAATTAACAAATCTGGGAGCTGGTTTCTTTAAAAAATTAATAAAATAGGTAGACTGCTAGCTTGGCTAATGAAGAAAAGAAAGAAGAATCAAATAAAATCAGACATAATAAGCGGGACATCACCACTGACCCCACAGAAATGCAATCAACCATCAGAGAATACTACAAACACCTCTATGCACATAAACTAGAAAATCCAGAAGAAGTGGACAATTTCCTGGACAAATACACCAAGACTGAGCCAGGAAGAAATCAAATCCCTGAATAGACTAGTAAAATGTTCTGAAATTGAGGCAGTAATAAATAGCCTACCAGCCAAAAAAGCCCAGATCCAGATGGATTCACAGCTGAATTCTACCACAGGTACAAAGAGGAGCTGAATACTGAAAGTATTCCAAAAAATTAGAGGAAGGACTCCTCCCTAACTCATTCTATAAAACCAGCATAATCCTGATACGAAAACCTGGGAGAGATACAATAAAAAAAGAAAACTTCAGGCCAATATCCTTGAGAAGCATTGATGCAAAAAATCCTTAATAAAATACCGTCAAACTGAATGAAACCAGCAGCACATTAAAAAGCTTATCCACCATGATCTAGTTGGTGTCATACCTGGAATGCAAGGTTGGTTCAACATATGCAAATAAATAAATGTGATTCATCACATAAACAGAACTAAAGACAAAAACCACGATTATTTCAACAGATGCAGAATATGCCTTTGATAAATTGAGCATCCCTTCATTGTTTAAAACTCTCAATAAACTAGGCACTGAAAGAGCATATCTCAAAATAATAAGAGCCATATACAACAAACCCATGGCCAATATCATACTGAATGGGCAAAAGCTGGAAGCACTCCCTTTGAAAACCGGCACATGACAAAGACAACTTCTCTCACCACTTCTGTTCAACATAGTATTGGAAGTCCTGGCCAGGGCAATCAGGCAAGGGAAAGAAAGAAAGGGTATTCAAATAGGAAGACAGAAAGTCAAATTATCTTTGTTTGCAGATGATATGTTCCTATAGCTAGAAAACCCCATGGTCTCAGTTCAAAAGCTTCTTAAGCTGATAAGTAGCTTCAGCAAATTCTCAGCATATAAAATCAATGTGTAAAAATTGCTAGCATTCCTATACACCAACAACAGGCAAGCAGAGAGCCAAATCATGAATAAACTCCCATTCACAATTGCTACAGCAAGAATAAAATACCTAGGAATACAGCTAACAAGGGGGAAGTGAAAGTCCTCTTCAAGGAAAATGACAAACCTCTGCTCAGAGAAATCAGAGAGAATACAAACAAATGGAGAAACATTCCATGCTCATGGATAGGAAGAATCAGTATTGTGAAAATGGCCATATTTCCCAAAGTAATTTATAGATTTAATGCTATTTCCTTTAAACTACCATTGACAATTCTTCATAGAATTAGAAAAAAAAAATTATTTGAAAATTCATATGGAACCAAAAAAGAGACCAAATAGCCAATGGATCCTAAGCAAAAAGAACAAAACTGGAGGCATCATGCCACCCAACTTTTAACTATACCATAAGTCTACAGAAACCAAAACACCATGGTACTGGTACAAAAACAGACACACAGACCAATGTAACAGAATAGGAAACCCAGAAATAAGACCACACACCTACAGCCATCTGCTCTTTGACAAACCTGACCAAAACGCGCAACGGGGAAAGGATTCCCTATTTAATAAATGGTACTGGGAGAACTGGCAAGCCATATGCAGAAAAGTGAAACTGGAACCCTTCCTTACACCATATGCAAAATTCAACTCAAGATGGAACCCCAAACTATAAAAATCCCAGAGGAAAGTCTAAGCAATACCATTCAGAATATAGGCATGGGCAAAGATTTCATGAGAAAAACAGCAAAAGCAAAATTACGACAAAAGCCAAAATTGACAAATGAGATCTAATTAAACTAAAAAGCTTCTGCACAGCAAAAGCAGCAACTTACAAAATGAGAGAAAACATTTGCAATCTATCCATCTCACAAGGGTATAATATCCAGAATTTACAAGAAATTTAAACCAACCTATGAGGAAAAAATAACCCCACTAAAAAGTGGGCAAAGGACATGAACAGTTACTTCTCAAAAGAAGACAAATATGTGGCCAATAAATATATGAAAAAAAGCTCAACATCACTGATCATTAGAGAAGTGCAATTCAAAACCACAATGACATACCATCTGATGCCAATCAGAATGGATATTATCATAAAGTCAAAAAACAAAAGATGCGGCAAGGTTGTGGAGAAAAAGAAACATTTTTACACTGTTGGTATTCAACCATTGTGGAAGACAGTGTGGGAATTCCTCAAAGACCTAGAGGCAGAAATACCATTTGACCCAGCAACCCCATTACCGGGTATATACCCAAAGGAATAGAAATCATTCTATTATAAAGATACATGCATGCATATGTTCCTTGCAGCACAATTTAGAAATAGCAAAGTCATGGAATCAACCTACATGCCCATCAATGATAGGCTAAAGAAAATGTGGTACATACACACCATGGTACATGTATATATACTATGCAGCCATAAAAAGAATGAGATCATGTCCTTTGCTGAGACATAGATGGAGATGGAAGCCATTACTCTCAGCAAACTAACACAGGAACAGAAAACCAAACCCCACGTTCTCACTTATAAAATGGGAGCTGATCAATGAGAACATGTGAACACATGGGGAGGATAACACACACTGGGTACTTGTGGGGGGTGGGGAGAGGGAGTGCATCAGGAAGAAGAGCTAATGGATGATAAGCTTAATACCTGGGTAACGGGATGATCTATGCAGTAAACCACCATGGCATACGCTTACCTATGTAACAAACCTGCACATGTATCCCTGAACTTAAAATAAAAATTGAAAGAAAAAAGTGTAATTGAAGTATATGTAGTTTCAAAACATACTCTTATCAAAAGATAAGAGCCATCTTTCCATGGGCATCACTTTACATCAAATCCAACCCTTCATTATTTTTAATAGCTGCACAGTGCTTATATTATATAGTTATACTTTATCATCTATTTAGTCATTCCCTTACTTAAGAGTTTACTAAAACATCAAGACCGCTTCCAGTTTTATTACCAAATCTCCAAATAAGGGTTAATGAATAAAGTTTAATGTATTTCAATCACTTCTTTATATGATTATGCCAAAAATATTCAAAGACTAAGAGAAGTATGCTTTCCATAATTTTCATTTTAACAAAGAAAAGACAGTGCAAGTAAGTTAACTTTTTTTTTTTTAATGGAAAATCATTTATGTCGTTCATAAGCAGGAAGGCAGAAGTCTTTCTTTCCTCCAGAGTGCTATGTAAGGCACAAATAACAGAAAAAAGATACAGAATTTCTGATACAAACTGTTTCTAAATCCTCCCCTTTTAAATTAATGGCAGCATACTATCAATGTAAGAAACAAATAATGAAATAAAGAAGACAAAAAAGTATTTGTAACAGGATCTTTAGATTATTTATTTGGGAAAAAACAGTTTTGCAAAGTCCAGAGCAAGTAATAAAAGTTAATAAAGAAAATTTTCACCCCAGTACACAACACAACTGGTGGAAAGGTTTTTGTTTCATCCCCTAAAAGCATGCATTTATATTAGTTGCTAGAGTAACACTATTATTGAAAACAATACTGGAACAGAATTTATAATCACTAGGCCAACAGTCATCAAAATGAGATTTAAATTACATCCAAATGTGTACCTTTACTTTTCTTTGTCTAAACTTTTTTTTCCTTAAATAAGTGAAAAAGCTGATACGCTGGGAAAAGCAAGGTCTATATTCTAGCTCACAATCTAAATTAGTTTAAGCTTTTAAAATGACTAGTTCAATTAATAAAACAAAACTAATGATAAATTAAAAGTTTGAGTTAATTTATTTAGAAGTTTACAGTATTTGGCAAGCTGACAAAAATTCCCATCTAATTAATTCTGAAATTCAACCTTGAAAATAAAATATCTAAAAAAATAATCAAGGCTTTGCCTGGGGGTAAGGGAGGGAGTTTGCCACGTCTCAAAAATATTTTGCTTGCCATTACTTTGAATTTGAGTTTTATAATATCTGGAAATAAAATCACCAGAATACTTAACTGCCACATGACCCGCTCAAAAAGCTATGAAAAATTCCTTTTATTGCTTAAATAAGTCTAGCTTCTTAGTAAAGAAATTTAATATTCCTGGTCAAAAAGCTTCTATTTTCAAATTTGAAGGCTTTTTCTTCCCAAACTACACTGGGAAAAAAATGCAATGAATTTGATAAGTAACTAGAGAGCTTACTGAATGAAATTCATGTAACACCTTGTATCAGACTTTCTGGTCAAGAGCACATAACCTTTGCCAAACGGCATTTATAAATATATCCAGATTCCGAAATTGTTGGTATGAATAAGATAGTGACTACAGAACTTGTCACTTTGTCTGAAAGAAAAGGCAGGGCTGCCAAACTGACTTAGGTGGATGGTAAAAGCCTCCTTTGGTAAGATTGTTTTCTCCTTAACACTTAAAGAACTAGATACTATATTTAGCACTTTACCTTTAAAAATTTGATATCCGTTACAGCTATTACATATGCCACATGCCACTGTGAGGTAGAAAGTCATCATTCTAGATTTTATATGACTGCAGTGACATTCTAGAGGTTGCAGCTTTCCAAGTATAGCTTGAATTGAAACTCAATTTTCATTCTACACAATCGTGAGTTAATATTATTTCACAAACATTGTTACAATCTCTAACTCAACTATAGGTGTAATGTGAAAAGAAAATAGAAGACATGAAATAGGAATGAAAGTAGCTATTTAGCAGTTCAAATTATATCTTTTTTTTTTTTTTTTTTTTTTTTTTTTGAGACAGAGTCTGACTCTGTCACCCAGGCTGGAGTACCGTGGCACAATCTCGGCTCACCGCAACCTCTGCCTCCTGGGTTCAAGCAATTATCTTGACTCAGCCTCCCAAGTAGCTGGGATTATAGGCACTCGCCAACACCACGCCTAGCTAATTTTTTTTTATTTTTAGTAAATACAGGGTTTTCCATGTTGGTCAGGCCAGTCTCGAACTCCTGACCTTAAGTGATCCACCTGCCTCAGCCTCTCAAGTGCTGGGATTACAGGTGTGAGCCACCAAGCCTGGCCATATCATAGGTTTTGTTTTTAAGCGACAGGAGCTTGCCCAGGCTGGAGTGCAGTGGCTATTGATGGGTGTGATTATGTGTTGGATAGCCTCAAACCCCTGAGCTCAAGCAATCCTCCTGCCTCAGTCTCTTGAGTAGCTAGGACTACAGGGTGTACCACCACACCTGGCTTTCGAATTATATCTTAGAGAAAGAAAACATTAATAAAAGATAAGAAGTGCAATAAAAAAGGAAATAAACAAGACCATCTAGTAATTCTTACACTGATGAAAATGTCTCTTGCAATTTATACTCCTTTAAGGGTCAAAAATAATAAATTTGATGTAAAAAACTTGGTCATGCAAACAGCAGTAATGGAAGAGACAAAAGTGAGGTATTCACCTACTTAAGCCCTTAAAAGAATCATAGCTTCAATTTCTTGCTACTCTTATTCCATAAGTGTTAAAAGACTAACATGTATGAATCAGTCAACCGAACCAATACAGTAATACCACTTTAAGATAATAATATATAGATACTGTGTCACTCAAATATCTATATTAATTCAGAATCATTAATCATTTCAATATGTTATTTTCTTCTGAACTGTAAATGAAAATGGGGAAAAAATTAAAGGACATATAGCTTTGTTTCCAGGTTTCTCTCTACAATAGATAATTGCATGACCAGGTTGCCTAAAATGTAAATACCAATATAATGTCTGCAATCACCTTATTTGATAAAAAGATCTGTGTCAGCCTTTTGAATTTCACAACTAATTTTCTGGAAGGACTTAAATGATATAATACACACACATGCACACACACAAAAGGTGGTAACTTTGTAAAGTGAGAGGCTTCAGGTGTAGTGATAAAGATCACAGGCTCTGGAATACTGTTCTCTAATAGTACTCTCTGCAACGATGGAAATGTTCTGTTTGTACTATCCAAGATGGTAGCTACAAGCCACATATGACTACTGAGTATTTGAAGTGTGCCTAATATGATGAAGAAACTGAATTTTTAACTTAATTTTAATGTAAATGCAAATAGCCATATGGAGCTAGTGGCTCTTGCATTGAACAATGAGTCTCAAGCAGATTTTAATCCTAGTTCCACCACTTATTAGCCCTGCATCCTTGAGCAAGTTATCTTGCTGAATAACAGTCTTCTGGTATATAAAATGGGCCTACTAGGCATCTACTTCGTGGGATTATTGTGAAGATTAAATATTATATAGGAAGTGCTTAGCACAGTGCCTGGTATACCAATGACCTTTGTGTCACTAAATCTAATAGTCAATTCTCAGACCTGATCCTATCTTACCCATCAGTAACATGTGACAGAATTTAATCACTCTCTTCATCAAAATACTCTCTTCTCTTGATCGGCTTCTGGGTGAACTCTACTGGTGTTATTTACCACTTTCGATTATTTCTAATACCTTTTCTAATAGTGTTAAAGCTGACCCTTACCTTAAAAAAAGAAAAGGCCTGGCATGGTGGTACACGCCTGTAGACTCAGCTACTTGGGAGGCTGAGGCAGGAGGACTGCTTGGGCTCAGGAGGTCAAGTCCAGCCTGGGCAACATAGTGAGACTCTATCTCTTAAAAAAATCACATTTCCATACAGAGGTGTTTTACACCCTAATCAAGTTTTTCTAATAAAAAATTGAGATGTTTGACAGGACAAATTATCTGATATTGGAGTTGTCCAAGAAAATCCTAGATATAAGGCTGCCATGACTTTAGAAAGACCAATAGTTATTACCTGTCCTGAAAATGTATATATGAATTTTTTAAAACTTAGGAGATACACAATAGCAAAGTCGTGGAATCAGCCTAAGTGTCCACCAATGGATGACTGGATAAAGAAAGCGTGGTAGGTGCATGTTCTCACTTATAAGTGGGAGCTGAATGATGAGAACACATGAACACGTTGAGGGGAAGAACACATACTGGAGCCTGTGGGGGTGGAGGGTGGGTTGAGGGGAGGGAGAGCATCAGAAGGACTAGCTAATAGATGCTAGGCTTAATACCTAGGTATTGAGATGATCTGTACAGCAAACCACCACAGCACAGGTTTACCTACGTAAACCTGCACATCTTGCACATGTACCCCTGAACTTGAAAGCTGAAGGATAAAAAAGGAAATGTGGTGTGTACACAAACACACACACACACACACACACACACACCCCATGGAATACTACTCAGCCATAAAAATAAACGAAATCATGTCTTTTGCAACAACATGGATGGAACTGGAGAGGCCATTATCTTAAAGAAATAACTCAATTAGAAAGTCAAATACCACACATTCTCACTTATACGCGGGGATTGAACAATAAACAATGTGCACACAAGGACAAACAGAATAGAATAAAAGACACTGAAGACTCCAAAACGTGGGAGGGTAGGAGGGATATAAGGGATAATAAATTACCTACTGCGTACAATTAACACTATTCAGGCGATGGTTATACTAAAAACCCAGACTTCACCACATTCAATATATCTGTTTAACAACAATGCACTTGTACCCCCTAAATCTATAAAAATAAAAAAATTTTTAATTAAAAAAAGTTAAAAAGAAAAGTTAGTTGATGCATAAAGGACACCTCTTCTTGCCTAAAATGAAAAACACAGTAAGCCTGAGCAATTGTGAGGATCAAATAATGTTGGAATCGTAAGAGACTCTGGAAATAAGTTAATTTGCTGCTCTTATTTTACCAGAAACTGAGGCATGGACAGTAAGTGATTTGTTAGTAATTTTTATGTTTATGTAAAGATAAAAGGCCTTGTTGGAATTTTTTCCTTCTCTTTATGAATGCTAATTTTGCTCCTTAAGAGTTGGATGATCCTGGTCAACTGGCAAGATGGCCGATTAGGAGCAGCTCTGGATTGCAGCTCCCAGCGAGAGCATGGAAGTGAGTGGATGCTGCATTTCCAGATGGATTTTTATTGCCCAAAAACCAGTATATTCCTAGGCAGAGGAGCCCCATGGGTCGCCAGCATTGCTGTTCTGGCTGGCGCGGAGGGTCTCCGCACAAAATACACGGGTCTGGGCGCAGTTTTACGTGGCGATTGGAGTGCCTGGGAGACAGAGTCAACCATTCAACTGACAAAAAGGGAAAGAGGACTGCAACAGGGAGCCAGGCCAGGAGATTCCTGGGTGAAAAAGTGCCACAAACCTCCAGGGTGGCTATTTCAGCCAGTGCAGTGGGTCGCCGCTCAGGAAATCACACAGATCTGGGCGCCTTTTCAACAGCTGACTGGAACACTTGGGAGAAAGAGTCGCCCATTCAACTGAAAAAAAGGGGACTGAAACAGGGAGCCAGGCCAGGAGATTACCGGGCGAAAAAGCGCCACAAGCCCCCAGTGTGGCTGTTTCAGCTGACGCAGCGGGTGTGTGCACAAAATCTCACACAAATCCGGGCGCCTTTTCAACTGGCAACTGGAATACCTGGGTGACAGAGTCACCTGTTCAACTGAAAAAAACAGGACTGAAACAGGGAGCCAGGCATGGAGATTCCACAGCGCAAAAGTGCCAGGACTCTCCAGTGGCTGTTTCAGCTGGCGCGGCGGGTCTACGCACAAGAAATCACACAAATCCAGGTGCCGTTTCAACTGGTGACTGGGACGCCTGGAAGACAGAGTCGCCCATTGAACTGAAGAAAAAAAAAAAAAAAAAAAAAAACAGGGGGTGGGGGCTCTGAGGCAGGGAGCCAGGTGATCAGGCTTGGCCTGCCCACCCCCACAAAAAACAGCAATCTGAAACACTCTGGATTGAGAGTTTCACAGCAAGTACAGCTGAACCCAGGAACACCTAGCTCTGTAGGGGAGGTGCATCTGCCATTGCCAAGGCAGTCCACCACTACTGACATACTCTGCCATTGCCGAGAAAGACCGCCATTACCGAGAGAGTCTGCCACTACAGAGGTGGGCTGCCATTGCCGAGACAGTTCTAACTATATCCCTATAAACAGGAATGCAGGGAACTTCACACAGCAGCTGGGCAGAGCCCAAAGCAGCTCAGCAAAGCCTCTGCAGGCAGACTGTGACTAGGCTGCCTCCTTGCTGGGTAGGGCAGGCCAGAAAAAAGGCAGCAGCACAACAGAAACTTATAAATAAAGCCCAATGTTTCCAGGACAGACCACCTGGAGAAAAAAAAAAGTGTTTATGACTTCTGCTGCAGCAGACTTAAACGTACCTGCCCAGCAGCTCTGAATGGAACGACAGAGTTCACATTTCAGCACTTGAGCTCCTATAAAGGACAGACGGTCACCTTGAGCAGCTCCCAGACCCTTGTATATCCAAAGAGCCACCTCATAAATGAGAGCTCAGGCTGACATCTGTCAGGTATCCTTCTGGGACAAAGAAAGCAGAAGAAGAAACTGGCAGCAACCCTTACTGTTCCGCAGCTGCTGCAGGTAATCCCCAGGCAAGCAGTGCATGGAGTGGACCACAGCAGTCCTACAGTAGAGGGGCCTGACTGGTAGAAGTAAAACTAAGAAACAGAAAGAAATAACTTCATCATCAACAAACTGGATGTCCACTCAGAGACCCAATCTGAAAGTCAACAATTACAAAGACCACAGGTAAATAAATCCAAGAACATGGGAAGAAACCAGCACAAAAAGGAGGAAAACATACAAAACCAGAACACCTCTCCTCCTCCAAGGGATCACAACTCCTGACGATCAAGAGAACAAGGCTGGATGAAGAATGAGTCTGATGAACTGACAGAAACAGGCGTCAGAAGGTGGGTAATAAGAAACTTCTCTGAGCTAAAAGAACATGTTCTAACCCAATGCAAAGAAACCAAGAACCTTGAAAAAAGGTTTGACAAAATGTTAAGGAGAATAAACAGCTTAGAGAGGAACATAAATGAATTGATGAAGCTGAAAAACACAACACCAGAACTTCGTGAAGCACACACAAGTTTCAATAGCCAAATAGGCCAAGGAGAAGAAAGGATATCAGAGGTCGAAGATCAACTCAATGAAATAAAATGAGAAGGCAAGATTAGAGAAAAAAGGGTAAAAGGAAATGAACAAAGTCTCCAAGGAATATGGGACTATGTGAAAAGACCTAATCTACATTTGATAGGTATGCCTGAATGTGACAGAGAGAGTGAATACAAGCTGGAAAATACTCTTCAGGATATTATCCAGGAAAACTTCCCCAACCTAGCAAGGCAGGCAAATATTCAAGTCCAGGAAATACAGAGAACATCACAAAGATATTCCTCATGAAGGGCAACCCCAAGGCACATAATCGTCAGATTCACCGGGGTTGAAATGAAGGGCAAAATGCTAAGGGTGGCCAGAGAGAAAGGTCGGGTTACCCACAAAGGGAAGCCCATCAGAGTCAGGGCGGATCTCTCAGCAAAAACCCTGCAAGCCAGAAGAGAGTGGGGACCAATATTCAACATACTTAAAGAAAAGAACTTTCAACCCAGAATTTCATATCCAACCAAACTAAGCTTCATAAGCAAAGGAGAAATAAACTCCTTTATGAACAAGCAATTACTCAGAGATTTCATCACCACTAGGCCTGCTTTACAAGAGCTCCTGAAAGAAGCACTAAACAGAAAGAAACAACCAGTACCAGCCACTCCAAAAATATACCAAATGGTAAAGAGCATCAACACAATGAAGAAACTGCCTCAACCAATGGGCAAAACAGCCAGCTACCATCAAAACGGCAGGATCAAATTCACACATAACAATATTAACCCTAAATGTAAATGGGCTAAATGCCCCAGTCAAAAGACACAGACTGGCAAATTGAATAAAAAGCCAAAACCCATCAGTGTGCTGTATCCAGGAAACCTATCTCACATGCAAGGATACACAACGGCTCAAAATAAAGGGATGGAGGAAAATTTACCAAACAAATGGAGAGCAAAAAGAAGCAGGAGTTGCAATCCTAGTCTCTGATAAAATAGACTTTAAACCAACAAAGCTCAAAAGAGACGAGGGCATTACATAATGGTAAAAGGATCAATGCAAGGAGAAGCGCTAATGATCCTAAATATATACGCACCCAATACAGGAGCACCCAGATACATAAAGTAAGTTCTTAATGACTGACAAAGAGACTTAGACTCCCACACAATAATAGTGGGAGACTTTAACACTCCAATGTCAATATTAGACAGATCAACGACACAGAAAATTAACAAGGATATCCAAGACTTGAACTGAGACCGGGACCAAGCAAATCTCATAGAAATTTACAGAACTTGCCACTCCAAATCTACAGAATATACATTCTTCTCAGCACCATATCACACCTACTCTAAAATTGACCACATAATTGGAATTGAATCACTCCTGAGCAAATGCAAAAGAATGGAAATCATAACAAACAGTCTCTCAGACCACAGTGCAATCGAGTTAGAACTCAGAATTCAGAAACTAACTCAGAACCGCACAGTTTCATGGAAACTAAACAACTGGCTCTTAAATTTTGACTGGATAAACAATGAAATGAAAGCAGAAATAAAGATGTTTTTCGAAACTAACGAGAATGAAGACACAACACACCAGAATCTCCGGGACACATTTAAAGCAATGTCTAGAGGAAAATATGTAGCAATAAATGCCCACATGAGAATCAAGGAAAGATCTAAAATCGACACCCTATTCTCAAAATTGAAAGAGCTAGAAGAGCAAGATCAAAAAAACTCAAAACCTAGCAGAGACAAGAAATAACTAAGATCACAGCAGAACTGAAGGAGACAGAGGCAGAAAAAACCCTTCAAAAAAAAAAAAATCAATAAATCCAGGAGCTGGTTTTCCGAAAAGATCAACAAAATAGACAGACCACTAGCCAGATAAACAAAAAAGAAAAGAGAAAATAATCAAAGAGATGCAATAAAAAACGATAAAGTAGTATCACCACAGATTCCAGAGAACTACAAATCATCATCAGAGATCACTACAAACAATTCTATGCACATAAACTACTACACCTGGAAAAAGTGGATACATTCCTGGACACCTGCATCCTCCCAAGCCTAAACCAGGAAGAAGTCAAAACCCTGAATAGACCAATAACAAGGGCAGAAGTTGAGGCAGCAATTAAAATCCTAGTCTCTGATAAAATAGACTTTAAACCAACCAAAAAAGCCCAGGTCTAGATGGGTTCACAGCCAAATTCTACCAGACATACAAAGAGTAGCTGGTATCATTCCTTATGAAGCAATCTGAAACAATACAAAAAGAGGGAATCCTTCCCAAGTCATTTTATGAGACCAGCATCATCCTGATACTGAAACCCAGCAGAGACTCAACAAGAAAAGAAAACCTCAGGCCAATATCCATGATGAATATAGATGCAAAAATCTTCAACAAAATACTGGCAAATCATTGCAACAGCACATCAAAAAGCTTACCCACCATGATCAAGCAGGCTTCATCCCGGGGATGCAAGGCTGGTTCAACACACGCAAGTCTATAAACATAATTCACCACATAAACAGAACCAAAGACAAAAACCACATGATTATCTCAACAGATGCAGAGAAGGCCTTTGATAAAATTCAACAGGGCTTTATGCTAAAAACCCTCAATAAGCTAGGTATCAATGGAACGTATCTCAAAATAATAAAAGCTATTTACGACAAACCCACAGCCAATATCCTACTGAATAGGCAAAAACTGAAGCATTCCCTTTGAAATCTGGGACTAGACAAGGATGCCCTCTCTCACCACTCCTATTCAATACAGTATTGGAAGCTCTAGCCAGAGCATTCAGGGACGTTGCAGCCAGAGCAATCAGGAAAGAAAGAGAAATAAACGGTATTCGATTAGGAAAGGAGGAAGTCAAATTGTCTCTATTTGCAGACGACATGATTGTATATTTAGAAGACCCCACTGTTTCAGCCCAAAATCTCCTTAAACTGGTAAGGAACTTCAGCAAAGTCTCAGTATACAAAATCAATGTGCAGAAATCACAAGCATGCCTATACACCAATAACAGACTTAACGAGAGCCAAATCAAGAACGAACTGCCATTCACAATTACTACAAAGATAATGAAATACCTAGGAATACAACTAACAAAGAATATAAAGGACCTCTTCAAGGAGAACTACAAACCACTGCTCAAAGAAATAAGAGAGGACACAAACAGATGGAAAAACATCCCATGCTCATGGTTAGGAAGAATCAATATCGTGCAAATGGCCATACTGCCCAAAGTAATTTACAGATTCAACGCTATCCCCATCAAACTAACAATGACCTACTTCACAGAACTGGAAACAACCACCTTAAACTTCATATGGAACCAAAAGAGAGCCCGCATAACCAACTCAATTCTAAGGGGGAAAAAAAACCCACAAAGCTGGAGGCATCAAACTACCTAACTTCAAACTACACTACAAGGCTGCAGTAATCAAAACCGCATGGTACTGGTACCAAAACAGAGATATAGACCAATGGAACAGAACAGAGGCCTTGGAGGCAATGCCACACATCTACAGCCATCTGATCTTTGACAAACATGACAAAAACAAGCAATGGGGAAAGGATTCCCTCTTTAGTTAATGGTGTTGGGGAAACTGGCTAGCCATGTGCAGAAAGCAGAAACTGGACTCCTTCCTGACACCTTACACTAAAATTAACTCCAGATGGATTAAAGACTTAAACATAAGACCTAACATCATAAAAACCCTAGAAGAAAGCCTAGACAAAACCATTCAGGACATAGGCACAGGCAAGGACTTCATGACCAAACACCAAAAGCATTCATTGGCAACAAAAGCCAAAGCCAAAATAGACAAATGGGACCTAATCAAACTCCACAGCTTCTGCACGGCAAAAGAAAGTCATTAGAGTGAATAGGCAACCAACAGAATGGGAAAAAAGTTTTGCATTCTACTCATCTGACAATGGGCTGATATCCAGAATCTACAACGAACTAAAACAGATTTACAAGAAAAAACAAACAAGCCCATTCAAAAGTGGGCAAAGGATATGAACAGACACTTTACAAAAGAAGGCATATATGAGGTCAACAAACCTGAAAAAATGCTCATCATCACTGGTCATTAAAGAAATGCAAATCAAAACTACATTGAGATACCATCCCACGCCAGTTAGAATAGTGATCATTAAAATATCTGGAGACAATAGATACTGGAGAGGATGCAGAGAAATAGGAACACTTTTACACTGTCGGTGGGAGTGTAAATTAGTTCAACCATTGTGGAAGACAGTGTGGCGATTCCTCAAGGACCTAGAAAAAGAAATTCCATTTGACCCAGCAATCCCATTACTGAATATATATATCCAAAGGATTATAAATCGTTCTATTATAAGGACACATGCACATGAATATTCATTCCGGCACTGTTAACAACAGCAAAGATCTGGAACCAACCCAAATGCCCATCGATTATAGAATAGACAGGGAAAATGTGGCACATATACACCATGGAATACTGCAGTAATAAAAAATGATGAGTTCGTGTCCTTTGTAGGGACATGGATGAACCTGAAAACCATCATTCTCGGCAAACTGACACAAGAACAGAAAATCAAACACTGTGTTCTCACTCATAGGCAGGAGTTAAACAATCAGAACAGATGGACACAGGGAGCGGAGCATCAAACACTCTGGGGTCTGTTGAGGGGAAACAGGGGAGTGACAGTGGGGCGTGGCGAGTTGGGGAGGGATAACATGGGGAGAAACGCCAGATATAGGTGATGGGGAGGAAGGCAGCAAACCACACTGCTATGTGTGTACCTACGCAATAGTCTTACATGTTGTTAACATGTACCCCAAAACCTAAAATGCAATTTAAAAAATAAAAAAAAATTTTTAAAAAGAGTTGGGTGGTCCTTTACTACAAAGGAATAATATCACTTATGCCTTGGAGCTATTGTAAGGATTAAATTAGACAATGTATTTAATGGCAGATAGTATAAGCACTCTCTCTCTGTCTACACACACACACACACACACACACACACACACACACACACACACACACACATTCTATATGATTCGGCTTGTAGAGAATTTCTTTGATACGACTTTAAACTGCTTTAGTCAATACTGTGGGTTTATGGAAAGCCACATTCAGTTTTATCAAGGTGTAGAATAATTGGGGAGGGTATGGATTTCATCTGGTTACTACACAATCTTCCTTAATTGTCCTTGGTGCTGAACTTACTGATCCTTAGCCCTAAGTCAGTATAGCAGAGTGGTTAAGAAAAGGGGCCCAGGGTTTTTAAATCCTGATCTTAGTCAAAATATCTGATTTCTGTGCCTAAGTTTCTTCATCTACAATTCTGAAAAAATGTGTGTCTATTAGTTCTTCAAAAATAATATCCTTTCCATTTTTATTTTTGTCTCCTTCTGAAACTGTTATCTGAATGCCTGCTCTTTTGCTTTTAGTCTTTGTATCTTTTAGCTTTCCTTTGCATTTCTATTTCTTTATTCTTTCCTACTATCTTCTAGAAGAGTATCTCAGTCTTATTTCCTAATTCACTAAGATATTCAACTGTACCCCTCCTGCTGGTTATACTGAGTTATTTTTTAACTGTTATTTTTTATTCCTAATATTTCATTTAGACTCTTTTAAATTTTTCTTGGAATTTTATATTGGTAATATCTTCCCTTAGTTCATCTGTTTCAGTAACTCTGCATATATATATATATATATATATATATATATATATATATATAGAGAGAGAGAGAGAGAGAGAGAGAGTGCTTATATATAATATATATAAAATATTATACAATTCTTATATAATATACATATAATTCCTTTTCTCATCTGTTTTTAAAATTCATCCCTTTTTACATATCATCCATAAAACATTCTTGCTAAAAATGTATGTCATGAACCTAATCAAGCTTTTAGATCTAATTTCTGATTTCTAGTTTACAGAATATATAAAAGGAAGAACTTATAAGAGGTAGAATAAGTTCAAACATATTATCAGGAAATAATTAAAGAAATCCAGAATGGAGGGGGAGGAAATGAATGCACTGAAATAAAAGAGATGTAACAAAGAGAACCAGCCACCAAATGCAGTGCGTACAACTTGAATGGAACTTGATACGAACAAACTAGCTATAAAAGACAATTTGGATACAACTTGGGTAATGTGAACATGCATGTGGTATTACCTCACGTCAGGGAATTAGGAAGTTATTCATTTTATGGTATTATAGTTATGTAAGAAATGTCTTACTATTTCAGAGATGTACTGTATACTCAAGTATTTATAAGTAAAATGCCATATACTTGTAATTTAAAAGACATCAGAAAAATAGACATGGCAAAACAATAACTGCTAAATCTAACTGATGTGTATATATTTTTCTGGTTTTAAAATGTTCACACTTGAAAATTTTTGAAAATTAACCATTTTTTTCCCACATTTTCTTTGCAACAAGAGAGAAAGAAAACCTTAGAATATACGGCAGAATGCTGGGACAGCTCAAACTCTAAAAGAGACGGTCAGTATACTTCCCCACTCTCGTTAGCTCTATATTCTAGTTTTTCCAAAGAGTATTTGAAAGCTGGCATCTGGACACAACTTAGCCCTCTGTAGGTTTGTTTAAAGCCAAACTGAATGCATGGCTGCATACCAGCGCTGTTCTAAGAACTTCTCATAAAATATTTAATTTTTCATAACTCTATGAGGCACATACAATTATCATCTGCATATTATGGACAAAACTACTAATATGGTAAACCAGCATGGGCTGCTAACTCCCACCATCAAAACCAACTCTGCAGAAACTATAGAAAGGAAAATGAAATATGAATTCCAGAAACTTACAGACACCTGTGCATATGTGCATGTGCATACATACAAACATCCCTGGGGTGACAACTGGCATCATATGCTATCTGAAGCAGAGTTACTGAAACAGATGAACTAAGGGAAGATATTACCAATATGAAATTCCAAGAAAAATTTAAAAGAGTCTAAATGAAATATTAGGAATAAAAGATAACAGTTAAAAAATAACTCAGTATAACCAGCAGGAGGGGTACAGTTGAATATCTTAGTGAATTAGGAAATAAGACTGAGATGCTCTTCCAGAAGATAGTAGGAAAGAATAAAGAAATAGAAATGCAAAAGAAAGCTAAAAGATATGAAGGCTAAAAGCAAAAGAGCAGGCATTCAGATAACAGTCTTGGAGACAAAAATAAAAATGGAAAGGATATTATTTTTGAAGAACTAATGGACACACATTTTTCAGAATTGTAGATGAAGAAACTTAGGCACAGAAATCAGGTATTTTGACTAAGATCAGGATTTAAAAACCCTGGGCCCCTGTTCTTAACCACTCTGCTATACTGACTTAGGGCTAAGGATCAGTAAGTTCAGCACCAAAGACAATTAAGGAGGACTGGGATGAGCTCTGGAATCATAAGATTGTGTAGTAACCAGATGAAATCCATACCCTCCCCAATTATTCTACACCTTGATAAAACTGAATGTGGCTTTCCATAAACCCACAGTATTCATTAAAGCAGTGTAAAGTCACATCAAAGAACTTCTCTACAAGCTGAATCATATAGACTATTAATGTCAGCATAGAATAGTGTAATGGTTAAAGAGTATGGATTCTGGAGTCACAGCACTGAGTTCAAACCCCAGTGCCACCACTTTCCATGCCATAATTTCATCAGAAAATAGAAATAAATTGTACCTGCTTTGCAAGGATTAAATAAGATAATGCTAATAATATCCTTAGCACAGTGCCTGGCATAAACATTGCTCAATAAAAGTTACATACTGTTTATTTTCTTTAATTCAAAGGTTTAGCTGATAACTATTGTAAAGGTAAATTATACTACTACGCACCTTGTACACACAGCAGTGGTGGACTTTGTCCAAAATAGATTCCCAAAGCCTACCTCCAGCAATTCTGATTCAGTAGGTCTTAGATGAGGCCAGAAGTCTGCATTTTTTTTTGAGACGGGGTCTCACTCTGTCACCTAGGCTGGAGTGTAATGGTGTGGACTTGGCTCACTACAGCCTCGACCTCCTGGGCTCAAGGGATCCTCCCATCTGTGTCTCCTATATAGCTAGAGCTACAGGTGCACGTTGCCAAGCCTGGCTAATTTTTTGTAGAGACAGTCTTGCCATGTTGCCCAGGCTGGTCTGGAACTCCTAGGTTCAAGCAATCCTCTCACCTCGGCCTCCCAACATGCTGGGATTAGAGTTGTGTGCCACTATGTCCGGCTAGGAATCTGCATTTTTAACAAGCCACGAGGTGATTCTCATGTATGTTAGTCCAATAAGTACACAAAGGAAAAAATACTATTTTAAAGGCATGTCAACTACTGCCTCACAACATTCAGCTTGCTATTTTGGCACAAAAATCATTTGTTCACATAGTACATTTTTATTGAATATCTGCTATGTGCTGTATTATGTATTGGGCCAGGTATTGGGCATAGAGGAATGAGGATGCATTGATATAGTTCTTGCCCTCATAGGTTAATAGGAAGCTTATATTCTAGAGGGAATAGATATTTTGTCTATAAAGTAAAAAAGCTTACTACTTAATTCACTTACTAAATGAGCATTACTAAACATACACTTGGTATTTTAAATTTCAGGATTTCTATGATCTTAAGTAGCAAGTATTTCTAGTGCTTCTAACTCTCCCTAAGAAGACACTTTTTAAAGTCTATCCTAAACTCTCCCCAATGAAATCTTGCATACCATCCCCAACTCCACCCTCCACCCCAACACTGCCAGCAAGGCTACCTTATCTACATTGATGTGTTCACTGACAATTATTTGTAAGACAGCTTGTCACTGTTAGGGAGGCTGCCCTCTCAGGGTATCATTGGCTCCATGATCTCTGTAACCCAAATGTTTTCCCAGAAGACTTAGTAGCTGGCTCCTTAATAGTTTTTCTTGTCTCATAAGGTGGTACAGTAAAAATAAGACAAAACAGCACTATAAATAAAGTATGGTTAGTCTGTTAACAAGTATTTATTGTGTAGCTTGTAGAGGGACACCAGAAGCATCTCTTTGCTTTAGAAAATTACTACAGAAGCATCAGTTGTCTATCAGGTAAACTTTCTTCTAAAGTTGCCTATATTATTTAAGGAAAAAAAAAAACCTTTCAATGTTCTTTGTCAACTGCATGCTAACTTTACTGAAAGTGAAGATCAGTATCTAATACATATTATATTCCCTCCTGATTACAACTGATATCTGAGGGAATGCAAGCCTCAAATACCTATGTCTTCTGAAGCTTAGCTGAGATGATTTCCTCTGGCTCCTAAATGTTTTTAGTTTTCTACTAATCTGTCACATATCAAGCTTAATCTTCTCCTCAGGATCAGGACCTCACATGACTCCTCTGAAATTCCAAAAATATAAGTCCAAACTTATTTCAGAGAAATGAACCTAGTATAATGGTAATATTAATAACAACTATGGAAACAGAAACAGTAGCTAACATTTGAGCACTTACTATGTGCTAGATAATATGTTTACATGAATTACATCCTCTGTGAGGGAAGTGCTGGCACTATTCTTATCTTCTTCAGAAAAATGAGGCTTAGAAAGCTCACATGGTTTGCATAAGATTACATCTGAAGGCCAGGCGCGGTGGCCCAAAATCCCAGCACTTTGGGAGGCCGAGGCGGGTGGATCACGAGGTCAAGAGATTGAGACCATCCTGGTCAACATAGTGAAACCCCGTCTCTACTAAAAATACAAAAAATCAGCTGGGCATGGTGGCGAATGCCTGTAATCCCAGCTACTCAGGAGGCTGAGGCAGGAGAATTGCCTGAACCCAGGAGGCGGAGGTTGCGGTGAGCCGAGATCGTGCCATTGCACTCCAGCCTGGGTAACATGAGTGAAACTCCGTCTCAAAAAAAAAAAAGATTACATCTGAAAAGGGTGGTTGGCAAGTTATCTAGGAGAGGGCTTAAACAAATTGCTCTTTCTACTTGGCATCAACCACTCCAGCAAACAACAAATAGGAGACTTTTGTAATCTGCAAGTAAATGGTAGAATTAAAATAATTTCTCTGGTGCTTGTTATTTTTTTCTGGTGGTCTATTCATATTCAGATGAATAATAATCATTTTTATGCTAGTAAACACAAAGATAGGAATAACATTCAAACTTGTTTTATTAAACAAAAAAAAAATCCTAAACCTGTGATAAAAAAAGGCAAAGAAGGAGGAGGCAGTGACATCAAACCTCATATATGTTTCAATTATTAGCATGGCTTCCTAGAGGTATATGACAACAAATAATAAGTTCACATACCACCATGTGGTTCATAACCCATAGGCTACTAACACTTGCCCTACAATTAAATGGGTCCTTTTGAACCTTTATTCTCAAAAGCAAATGTATGCAGGTTCAGAGAAAGTTCCTGAAATAGGGTGATTAGCTACTTCATACTTCATATCAAATTATTTTAATGGAATGTACTTCACTCTAGTGTTAAGAATGACTAAGGTAAAACCTTATATTACCATCTGCTGGCTAATAAAACTGTATAATAACATCTCTGTTCAGTAAATTATGCTTTGAAGTATTAAAGTTTGAATAAAAGACTAAAAAAGGGGAGAACATTGTACACAAATTCAGCATAGAGAACACAAACCTAAAGCCTCACTTAGGATACTTTAAATCCCCATTTTGTTCTCCCTGTAATCATCACATAGACTACATTTAAAAAGACTTAAGTAGTACAGTGCTGGAAAAGGGAAGTATAAAAAAATTTCTATGCCAGTTTTACTGGCTTTTGTTTTCTTAATAAAGGGTATAGAGCTTAGGCTGTATATACTGTACTTGAGAGGAACAAAACACCCACTCAAGCATATTATAAACTATAACCTTGGCTGCACATGGTGACTGATGCCTGTAATCCTAGCACTTTGGGAAGCCGAGGTGGTTGGACTGCTTGAGGCCTGGAGTTCAAGACCAGCCTGGCCAACATGGCATAACTCTGTCTCTACTAAAAATACAAAAATTACCTAGGCGTGGTGGCACATGCCTGTAATACCAGCTACTTGGGTGGCTGAGGCATGAGAATCACTTGAACTCCGGAGGCAGAGGTTGCAGTGAGCTGAGATTGTGTCACTACACTCTAGCCTGGGTGACAGGGTGAGACTCTGTCTCAAAATAAAATAAAACATGACCTTGACCAAGTTTTTCATCTGTGATATCTGTATAATTAATAAGTTTATTACCAGAAAAGGTACTTTCTCTAACATAATTTACATAAATGTTAACAGAGGTTAGCTCTCAATTTAACATTTACATAAACGTTAAAAGAGCTGGCTATTAATTTAACATTTTAAACACAAGCCATTAAGAATAAGTCAACAAATCTGTATTACTAGAAACTTGTGTTAAACTACTTACAAGTCTGGATTGTGCTACACTTTCAAAATGGCTGAGAAACATTATCCTGAACAACTGAAGACATGCACAGATATTTGGTAGAGATGATTCAGGAGATCCTTAAATCAGTTTATTAAAAAAATAGGTTCATAGGACCTCAAGGCCATTGTATTTCCAAAAGGGAAAAGAAACAACAGTAAGAATCCAATGAGGGGATTTAAAATAATAAAGCAGGCAGGCATGGTAGCTCATGCCTGTAATCCTAACACTTTGGGAGGCTGAGGCATGAGGATCACTTGATGACAAGAGATCAAGACCAGCCTAGGCAATAAAGCGATATCCTGTCTCAAAAATAAAATAAAAATAATAAAGTAATGAGTGGAGTGGTGAATGAAACTGACTAAGATAGCAAATTAAGTATACAACTGAAGATACAAATCAAAGCTCCAATTTGCTTCCTTCCACAAACCCACTGTGACAGACTAACCAATCTTCATCTCAATTTCACTGCTTCAAAAATGAGTCTAATTCCAACACTGCTTTTCAATGATATATGGACCATTAAGGAACACTATAAAGGCAACTAGAATTTCAAAATAGTCTAGATAAAAGTGCCCAGCATTCCATTTCACTAAGGATGGTGAAGGAAGCACAGAATGCAGTTCTTGCCTTTAAAGAGGTGCAAAGACAAAGACAAGAAAAATAGTCAAGTGGCTAAGTATGAGGCATTAAATCAAATTAGAAGTAAAGAAGTAAAAGCTAAACAAGAACAGAAATGGAGGAACAGAAATTAAGTAATAATGAAGAGGAAGTGATGAAGCAGAAAGAGAGATAGTAATCACATATCAAGTAAGTTAAAAAGAAGTGCTTTCGGGGCAATCAAAAGACAAAAAAACCTCATAAAAGGCACAGAATTTAATTATTACTTAGATGACAGCAATTGAGAGGATGAAAATGTATCATTTTTAGCAGCCTTTCATCTTAAAAATCACGGACAAGAAGGAAGGTGGTTGCAATTGTACTATGATAACAGGAACCAACTTTAAAATACCTTGAATAAAAGCAGCTTCAAATACCAAGAAATCCCTCACCATGAATATCAAAACATGTACTCATTTCAGATGACCAATTTTCAAATTCTATTAAACTAGTGGCAAAGTTACATGAAATTGTAACTATAAATCTAGGGAACATTAATATTTACTAAGTATCTACATTATGCACAGTACTTCTCTGTCTCCACTGCTAATACCTCATTTCAGGCCTGCATTACCTCTCCCACCTGGATCATTTTAACAGCATCTTAACAAAGATCTTAATATCCATTTTCTTTTCTCCAATCCATCCTCCACACTGATACATGAAATGATTTTTTTCTAAAATGAAAATGACCATGGACTCTTACTTAAAATTGTTAAACAGATACCACAACCATTTAACACAATGTACAAACTAACTTCTATGATCTTATTCTCACCTACCTTTCCAGCCTTTTCTTTTACCTCTTCCCAGACTCACCCCTACTCAATATCTCCTTATACTCTTACTTATTTTTAACTACTTGAGGTTCTTCAAATTTGACATGCCATGCCAAAATGACATGCCATTTTTTCTGTTCCCCATCTTGAAGGGCATTCTGCTTTTCTGCCCTCTTAGCAATGCAAACAGTTACCCAGTTCTATTTTTAACATCTGTTCAAGCATATCAATATACATCCCCAACATTCCAAGAAAGAAATGAATATTCCTTCCTTGGTGCCTGTACAGATACTATTATAGGATCTGTAACTCTTAGGGTATTATTTACTTAAGGTAAGCTTCCTGGGAACAGAATCCCAGACTTATTTATCAGTGCATCCTCAGTGATAAGTACGACTGGCATATCACAGGTACCCGAAAAAGTTTTAAACTAATGAATGAATAAATAAGCTTCATTATTTAAGATAAAAATTTTCGGCTGGGCAAGGTGTCTCAACCTTGTAATCCCAGCATTTTGGGAGGCCAAGGCGGGTGGATCACCTGAGGTCGGGAGTTTGAGACCAGCCTGGCCAACATGGTGAAACCTCATCTCTACTAAAAATATAAAAATGAGCTGGGTATGGTGGCACACACCTATAATCTCAGCTACTTGGGAGGCTGAGGTACAAGAATCATTTGAACTCGGGAGGCAGAGGTTGCAGTGAGCTGAGATCAAGCCATTGCATTCCAGCCTGGGCAACAGAGTGAGACTCTGTCTCACAGGAAAAACAAAATCACCGCCTACCCCTATAAAAGCTAGTCTATCATCAGTTGAGTTCTACCATTTATTTCCATGAAATGTCTGATTGACCCCACAATCATTACTCTAGGCTAATTTTCTAAAAGCCCAGAATCATCATATAACAGCCCTATTCAATAACTTACAGTAAATATTATTTTAAAGCCCAATGGCTCCATTTGCCTTTCATGGCTTTCCTACTTATCCAACCTCCACTATTCATCAATGCCAGGCCAATTTCATCATCCCTTAAGCCTGGTACATAAATTCTTACCTCTGTCCCTTTGCCCAAATTGTTCAATCTCCCATTCACACTTGATTCTTCCCTTTATCCAATTAAATACTAACCATCTTT
Source organism: Sapajus apella (assembly GCF_009761245.1). NCBI lineage: Eukaryota > Metazoa > Chordata > Mammalia > Primates > Cebidae > Sapajus > Sapajus apella. Next base: position 4,373,935 of record NW_022437015.1, read on the forward strand.
TTATAGGCCAACCAGGTCTGATTTTTCTCCCACCAAAACTATACCCAAATGCTCCATCCTTCCTCTAACTACTATAAGCAAATATACTTGGTACCAGTCACATCAGCACTTCATTCTTTCCCTTTTAAGAATGTTACTTTATCCCCCCAACCGGATTATCAGCTTTTTCAGGAATCTGATTGCACTTCCTTTATAGATCCCTGTTTTTAGTTACTGTGATAGAAAGACAGCATGGCAGTGTTTTAAGAACATTTTTTTTAAAAGCAGGCACATTCTCAATTTGAATTAAATCTTATGTTGAAGTTCAATACATTAAAAACATAAAAGTGGGGCTCTGACTGAAATGGAATAATGGGGATTAGAGTGTTCAGATTGAATGGTCCCCCTGTACTTGCTTAGCCACATGGTAGCAGCCCCTAAAGCATCTCCTGGGGTTCCTTGTAACACAGTTTGAAAACTACTGGGTTCACAATTAGATAGTATCTTATGCCAGTTAGAATAGCAATCATTAAAAAAAGGAAACAGCAGATGCTAGCGAGGACGTGGAGAAATAGGAACGCTTTTACACTGTTGGTGGGAGTATAAATTCGTTCAATCATGGTGGAAGACAGTGTGGCGATTCCTCAAGAATCTAGAACCAGAAATACCATTTGACCCACCAATCCCATTACTGGGTATACACACAAAAGATTATAAATCATTCTACTATAAAGACACATGCACACGTATGTTTATTGCAACACTATTTACAAATAGCAAAAACCTGGAACCAACCCAAATGCCCACCAATAACAGACTGGATAAAGAAAATGTGGCACATATACACTATGCAGCCACAAAAAGAATGAGTTCGAGTCTGTTGCAGGGACATGGAAGAAGCTGGAAACCATGATTCTCAGCAAACTAACACAGGAACAGAAAACCAAACACGTTCTCACTCATAAGTAGCAGATGAACAATGAGAACACATGGACACAGGAAGGGTAACATCACACACTGGGGCCTGTTGGTGGGAGGAGGAAAGGGGAGGGAGAAGATTAGGACAAATATCTAATGCATGTGGGGCTTAAAACCTAGATGACAGGTGCACCAAACCACTATAGCACATACATACCTATGTAACAAACCTGCATGTTCAGCTATTGTAAAACATAAAAAGGGGGGGGGGGGCAAGTGGTGACTCATGCTTGTAATCCCAGCACGTTAGGAGGCTGAGGCAGGCAGACCGCGAGGTCAGGAGTTCAAGACCAGCCTGGCCAATACAGTGAAATCCCAACTCTACGAAAAATACAAAAAAAAAAAAAAAAAAAAATTAGCCAGGCGTGGTGGTGGACACCTGCAGTCCCAGCTTCTTGGGAGGCTGAGGCAGGAGAATCACCTGAACCTGGGAGGCAAAGGTTGCAGTGAGCCAAGATTGCACCACTGCACTATAGCCTGGGCAACACAGCAAGACTGTCAAAAAAAAAAAAAAAAAAAAAAAACCAGAAAAAACAGAAAACTACTGGGATCATATTCTAGCTGTAACAGTTACTGGCTATGAATCCTTGTGTAATCACAAACTCCCTAAATAAGCTTCCTAAGACAAATATGTATGAGAAAGGCCTTTGTAAACCTTAAAGCTTTCCATAAATTTGGGAATATTGCTAAACTGACTATATCATACCATCTTAACAGTTATATCACACAATATTGCTGACTGTGAAAGCATTCTATATTTTAAAGTCCAGATTTATTTAAAATAAAATAAAGCATCCTAAGTGTCATTCAATTCTGGAAATCTCAAGTCCTCTGCTTTGTTTCTTGTATTTGAAAATAACATTCTAGGAGAGTGATCCAAGATGGCCAAAGAGGAACAGCTCTGAAGTGCAGTTCCCAGCAAAAACAACGCACAGGGTGAGTGATAAGCACATTTCCAAACAAGTTATTACTGCCCACAGACCAGGAGATTCCCAGGCTGAAAAGTGCCATGAGTTTCCAGCACGGCTGTTTCAGCCGGCGCAGCAGGTGGCCACACAAAAACTCACACAAATCCAGGCGGCCATTTCAATTGGCGCCTGGAATGCCTAGGAGACAGAGCCACCCATTCAAATGAAAAAAAGGGAGCTGAAACAGGGAGACAGGTGATCTGGCTCAGCAGGTCCCAACCCACAAAGACCAGCAGTCTGAAACACTCTGGATTGAGTTTCACAGCAAGTGCGGCTGGACCCGACAGGGTCCAACTCTGTGGAGGAAAGGACGTCTGCCATTACTGAGGCAGTCCACCATCACTGAGGCAGTCTGCCATTAAACAGGCAGTCCATCATTACCGAGGCAGATCGCCATTACCAAGGCAGTTCTAACTACACCTCTATGAACAAAACCACAAGGAAGTTCACACAGCAGCTGGGCAGAGCCCATGGCAGCTCAGCATGCCTCTGCTGGCAGACTGTGACTAGGCTACCTCCTAGCTGGGCAGGGCATCTCTGAGAAAAGGCAGCAGCACATCAGGAACTTATAAATAAAGCCCCACCTTCCCAGGACAGAGCACCTGGGCAAAAAGATGGTTCTGACTTCCACTGCAGCAGACTTAAACGTACCTGCCCAGCAGCTCTTAACAGAACGGAGCTCACAGCTCAGCACCTGAGTTCCTATAAGGGTCAGACTGCCTCCTCAAGCAGCTCCCCGACCCCCATCTATCCAAAGAGACACCTCAAAAAGGAGAGCTCAGGCTGACATCTGGTGGCTATCCTTCTGGGATGAAGATAACAGAAGAAGAAACTGGCAGAAACCCTTACTGTTGTGCAGCTACGGGAGGTGATTCCCCAGGCAAGCAGGGTCTGAAGTGGACCTCCAGGAATCCTAGAGCAGAGGGGCCTGACTATTACAAGGAAAACTAAAAAACAGAAAGAAATAACTTTATCATCAACAAAAAGGATGTCCACTCAAAGACCCCATCCAAAAGTCACCAACTACAAAGATCACAGCTAGATAAATCCACAAAGATGGGAAGAAACCAGCACAAAAAGGATGAAAACACCAAAAACCAGAATGCCTCTCCCCCTCCAAGGGATCACAACTCCACACCAGCAAGGGAACAAAGCTGAATGGAGAATGAGTCTGTTGAATAGATAGAAACAGGCTGCAGAAGGTAGGTAATAACAAACTTCTCTGAGCTAAAAGAACATGTGGTAAGCCAAAGCAAACAAACCAAGAACCTTAAAAAAGGTTTGATGAAACACGAAGGAGAATAAACAGCTTAGAGAACAATATAAATGACCTGATTGAGCTGAAAAACAACACGAGAACTTCGCAATGCATACACAGTTTCAATAGCCGAATCAAACAAGCCGAAGAAAGGATATCAGAGATTGAAGAGCAACTCAATGTAGGAAAACAAGAAGGCAAGATTAGAGAAAAAAGAGAGAAAAGAAATGAACAAACCATCCAAGAAATATGGGATTATGTGAAAAGACCTAATCTATATTTCATAGGTGTACCTGAATGTGACGGAGAGAATGAATCCAAGCTAGAAAACACTCTTCAGGATATCTTCCAGGATCACTTCCCCAATCTAGCAAGGCAGGCCAATATTCAAGTCCACAAAATAGAGAGAACACCACAAAGATATTCCTCAAGAAGAGCAGCCCCAAGGCACATAATCGTCAGATTCACCAGGGTTGAAATGAAGGAAACAAGGCTAAGGGCAGCAAGAGAGGAAGGTCAGGTTACCCACAAAGGGAAGCCCATCAGATTCACAGTGGATCTCTTGGCAGAAACCCTACAAGCCAGAAGAGAGTGGGGGCCAATATTCAACATCCTTAAAGAAAAGAACTTTCAACCCAGAATTTCATATCCAGCCAAACTAAGATTCATAAGCCAAGGAGAAATAAAATCCTTTACAAACAAGCAATTGCTGAGAGATTTCCTGATCACCAGACTGGCCTTATAAGAGCTCCTGAAAGAAGCACTAAACACAGAAAGGAACAACAAATACCAGCTACTCCAAAAATGTACGAAACGACAAAAAGCATTGACATGATGAAGTAACTGTGTCAACTAATGGGCAAAACAACCAGCTAAAATCAAAATGGCAGGATCAAATTCACACATAACAATATTAACCTTAAACGTAAATGTTCTAAATGCCCCAAACAAGAGACACAGACTGGCAAATTGGATCAGAAGTCAAAACCCATTGGTGTGCTGTTTCCAGGAAGCCCATCTCAAATGCAAGGACACACAAATGCTCAAAATAAAGGGATGGAGGAAGATTTACCAAGCAAATGGAGAGCAAAAATACGCAGGAGTTGGAATCTTAGTCTCTGATAAAATACTTTAAAGCAACACATATCAAAAGACACAAAAAAGAGCATTACATAATAGTAAAAGGATCAATGCAACAAGAAGAGCTAATGATCCTAAATATATACACACCCAATACAAGAGCACCCAGATACATAAAGCAAGTTCCTAATGACCTACAAAGAGACTTACCCACACAATAATAGTGGGAGACTTTAACACTCCACTGTCAAAGTTAGACAGATCAATGAGACAGGAAATTAACAAGGATATCCAGGACTTGAGTTCGGATCTGGACCAAGCAAACCTAATAGACATCTACAGAACTCTCCACCCCAAATCCACAGAATATACATTCTTCTCAGCACTGCATTGCACCTACTCTAAAACTGACCACATAATTGGAAGTAAACCACTCCTAAGCAAATGAAAAAGAATGGAAATCACAACAAACAGTCTTTCACACCACAGTGCAATCAAATTAGAACTCAGGATTAAGAAATTAACCCAGAACCACACAACTTCATGGAAACTGAACAACTGGCTCTTGAATGTTGACTGGATAAACAATGAAATGAAGGCAGAAATAAAGATATTCTTTGAAACCAATGAGAATGAAGACAAAACATACCGGAATCTCTGGGACACATTTAAAGCAGTGTCTAGAGGATAATATATAGCAATAAATGCCCACATGAGAAGCAAGGGAAGATCTAAAATCGACACCCTATCGTCAAAATTGAAAGAGCTAGAGGAGCAAGATCAAAAAAACTCGAAAGTTAGCAAAAGACAAGAAATAACTAAGATCAGAGCAGAACTGAATAGACGGAGACACAAAAAACCCATCAAAAAAATCAAAAAATCAAGGGGGCTGGTTTTTTGAAAAGATCAAAAAATAGAAAGACCACTAGCCAGATTAATTAAAAAAAAAAAAAGAAAAGAGAGAGAAGAATCAAATACATGCAATAAAAAATGATAAAGGGGATATCACCACAGACTCCACAGAAATACAAGCTACCATCAGAGTTTACTACAAACAAGTATACGCACATAAACCAGTAAACCTGGAAAAATTTGATAAATTCCTGGACACCTGCACCATCCCAAGCATAAACCTGGAAGAAGTCAAAACCCTGAATAGACCAATAACAAGGGTGAAGTTGAGGCAGCAATTAATAGCCTACCCACCAAAAAAAGTCCAGGTCCAGATAGGTTCACAGCCAAATTCTACCAGAAATACAAAGAGGACCTGGTACCACTCCTTCTGAAACTATTCCAAACAATCCAAAAAGAGGGAATCCTTCCCAAATCATTTTATGTGACCAACATCATCCTGATACCAAAACCTGGCAGAGACTCAACGAAAAAAGAAAACTCAGGCCAATATCTATGATGAACACAGATGCAAACAGTTCAATAAAATAATGGCAAATCGACTGCAACAGCACATCAAAAAGCTTATCCATCACGATCAAGTAGGCTTCATCCCGGGGATGCAAGGCTGGTTCAACACATGCAAGTCTATAAACGTAATTCACCAAATAAACAGAACGAAAGACAAAAACCACGATTATCTCAATAGATGCAGAGAAGGCCTTCGACAAAATTCAACAGCCCTTTATGCTAAAAACCCTCAATAAACTAGCTATGGAGGGAGAATATCTCAAAATAATAAAAGCTGTTACAACAAACCCACAGCCAACATCATACGGAATGGGCAAAAGCTGGAAGCACTCCCTTTGAAATCTGGCAATAGACAACGGTGCCCTCTCTCACCACTCCTATTCAATACAGTATTGGAAGTTGCAGCCAGAGCAATCAGGAAAGAAAGAGAAATAAAGGGTATTCAATTAGGAAAGGAGGAAGTCAAATTGTCTCTATTTGCAGACAACATGATTGTATATTCACAACACGCGATGATCTCAGCCCAAAATCTCCTGAAACCGATAAGCAACTTCAGCGAAGTCTCAGGATACAAAGCAAATGTGCAGAAATCATAAGCATTTCTATACACCAATAACAGACTTAAAGACAGCCAAATCAGAATGAACTGCCATTCGTAATTGCTACAAAGAGAATCAAATACCTGGGAATACAACTAACAAAAGATGTAAAAGACCTCTTCAAGGAGAACTATAAACCACTGCTTAAGGAAATAAGAGAGGACACAAACACATGGAAAAACATTCCATGCTCATGGTTAGAAAGAATCAATATTGTGAAAATGGACATACTGCCCAAAGTAATTTATAGATTCAGCACTATCCCCATCAAGCTACCTATGACTCTCTTCACAGAACTGGAAAAATCCACCTTAAACTTCATATGGAACCAAAAGAGAACCTGCAAAGCCAAGACAATCTAAGCAGAAATAACAAAGCTGGAGGCATCACACTATCTGACTTCAAACTATACTACAAGCCTACAGTAATCAAAACAGCATGGTACTGGTACCAAAACAGAGATACACAACCAAGGAACAGAACAGAGGCCTCGAAGGCAACACGACACATCTACAGCCATCTGATCTTTGACAAACATGACAAAAACAAGCAACGGGGAAAGGATTCCCTCTTTAGTTAATGGTGTTGGGGAAACTGGCTAGCCATGTGCAGAAAGAAGAAACTGGACCCCTTCCTGACACCTTACATTAAGATTAACTCCAGATGGATTAAAGACTTAAACAAAAGACCTAACACCATAAAAACTCTACAAAAAAACCTAGGCAAAACAATTTAGGACACTGGCATAGGCCAGGACTTCATGACTAAAACATCAAAAGCATTGGCAACAAAAGCCAAAATAGACAAATGGGATCTAATTAAACTCCAGAGCCTCTGTACAGCAAAAGAAACAGTCATTAGAGTGAATCGGCAACCAAGAGAATGGGAAAAATTTTTTGCCATCTATCCATCTGACAAAGAGCTAATATCTAGAATCTATAAAGAACTAAAACAGATTTACAAGAAGAAAAAGTGCTCATCATCATTGGTCATTAGAGAAATGCAAATCAAAACTACATTGAAATACCATCTCATGCCAGTTAGAATGGTGATCATTGAAAAATCTGGAGACACCAAATGCTAGAGAGGATGTGGAGAAATAGGAACACTTTTACACTGTTGGTAGGAATGTAAATTAGTTCAACCATTGTGGAAGACAGTGTGGCGATTCCTCAAGGACCCAGAGATGGAAATTCCATTTGATCCAGCAATCTCATTACTGGGTATATATCCAAAGCATTATAAATCGCTCTATTATAAAGACACATGCACAGGTATGTTCACTTCAACACTGTTTACAATAGCAAAGACCTGGAACCAACCCAAATGCCCATCAATGATAGACTGGACAAGGAAAATGTGGCACATATACACCATGGAACACTATGCAGCCATAAAAAAATGCTGAGTTCTCGTGTCCTTTGTAGGGACATGGATAATCTGGAAACCATCACTCTCAGCAAACTGACACAAGAACAGAAAATCACACACCGCATGTTCTCACTCATAGGCGGGTTTTGAAGAATGAGAACACATGGACACAGGGAGGGGAGCATCACACACAGGTCTGTTGGGCGGGAACGGGGAGGGACAGCAGGGGGTAGGGAGGTTAGGGAGGGATAACATGGGGAGAAATGCCAGATATGGGTGATAGGGGGATGGAGGCAGTAAACCACATTGCCATGTAGTTACCTATGCAACAATCCTGCATGTTCTGCACATGTACCCCAGAACCTAAAGTGCAATTAATATATATATATATATATATATATATATATATATATATATATAAAACTTTCTAAACTCCAGCTGGAGAACTAAAAATTATAATGATTAAGTGTAATGTTTTTGAGTTGGTCAGATATAATTTGAAGGCCAGCTTTACGACATGGTGTACACACTTGGGTAAATTACCTAACCTCTCTGAGCTTCAATTTCATCTTGAAAATGAAAACAGGGCTATCTGTTTTTCAATTGCTGCTAGATTGAGGGAGATAATCTGAACAATGTCTTGTTTTTCTTAGTATGCTCTCACAGTATACCTCTCAAAGTCAGCAAATAATAAATGTTTATAAAATTAACTGGTTTCCTGCAACCAGAAATTCACCATATGAAGAATATATTCAAAGCAATTTCCCCTTTTCTAATTGGAAAATTTGTCTGCTACTTCTCCTAAAGTTGAAGTTTAAAGTATAATATTAGAAAATATTCTAATTAGATATAAAGTCATTCTCCTATTGAAAAGGGAAACGTTATTTTTTAAATTATAAAAACATTTACAAATCCTTAAAAGACTACTACTTGTCATATAAAAATAAGTAACTGATTATGAGAGATGTTAGGATGTAAGAATTAAGAAACCAGGCAAGTAAACACTAAGCAGTGTTTTTAAAAAGGTGGTATGTGTCCCAATATGGAAAGATGTTCAAGATACATCTAAGTAGAAAAAATGCTGTAGGATTGTATGTATGGTATAATTCCATTTGTATTTGTGTGCTTTTAAAGGTATAGAAATGAAATTTGTGCACAGGAAAAGTTTTTAATTTTTAATCAAGAATCTTAATCACATTCTGTAGTAATATAATCAGAAAAGCCAAATCATTGTTAAATTGAAATATTTTTGTAAAAAGTATGTTAAAACTAATAGAAAAAAAAATGGTAGATTTAAATCCCTAAGTGGCACTAAGCCATTATTCAAGGGATTTGATTAATGTCGTCACAAAAATAAACTCTTGCTTAAATGTTGTATCAGTGAAGTGGAAGCTCACTGATTAGACAAAGTATTTGCTTACATATGTAAATGACACTTAAAAATATTTTCAAAATGCTTAGTGTACACATTGACATAAACACTGAAATTTTAACTGGAGAAATCATTGATTTATATTACCATTAGAAAAACATTTCTTTCTATTACCTTTTATTGTAAATGTGACCAACCATATGAAGAACTAATATACTTTTGAGCTTTTTATAAGTGACTAAAGTGACTTGGGTATAGTGATACCATATCCTGGTGGCTGTTTCCCAATTGTCTTAAAAGTAGCACAGAATATTAAGTGCTTGCATTTGAAACCAAGACTACAGGAAAGGCACCCCTCCCTTAAGAGACTTTCTCCCAAAGTGGGCTTTTACATAAATAGAGTAAATTTTAATACACAACATCCTTATTTAGATCAGAAAACATAAAATTTTCTCTTATGTTCAAAAGGTCACAATGGTATCTACCATCATATTAAATTTTATAAAATAAATATGCAATCACCATTTTACCTAGAAGAATCTTTACTTGCTATATTAATATTAAATAGCATTTTCATATGAACGAACAATAGATCAGAAGATAGATGTAGACACTACTCCTGGATCTGACACTTGCTAGTTGAAAACTGTGGGCAAGCCAACGTTTCTGACCCTATGTTTTCAAATCTATAAAACAAGATGGCCTCGCTAGATTGCCTCTGAGCGTCCTTTTCCACATGTGAAAGTCTTATTTTTATGACAGGGAAAAATATCAAGAAACATTGTCTTATTTGGTAATTCTTTTTAAACACAGATGAATAAAAAATTATTGCCCCCGGCAGGAAATGTGTTAGAGCAGAAATACAATAAATTTATAGTGAGAAAATGTGAATTGCAGTACTGATTCAACAAACAAATTATTGATTTGTGACCATGAATAAGTCATTCATACTGAGAGTCCATGTTTTCATCTGTGGAGTAGGAATACTGATACTATTTACCTTACCAACCTGGAAAGAACTATATAGTTATAGTTTTTAAGTAAAAATTCTTTTAAATTTAGAGCTACATCTCCATAATTTTTGACATTCAAAAAGCTATAAATATGTAATGTATTCTATTATTATTTTTATAGAGATGGGGTTTCACCATGTTGGCCAGGCTGGTCTTGAACTCCTGACCTCAGGTGATCCACCCGCCTCAGCCTCCCAAAGTGCTGGGATTACAGGTGTGAACCATCGTGCCCAGCCCAATTATTTTTTTTTTTTTTGAGACAAAGTCTTATTCTGTCGCCCAGGCTGAGGGCAGTGGCACGATCTTGGCTCACTGCAATCTCTGGCTCCTGGATTTGAGCAATTCTCCTGCCTCAGCCTCCAGAGTAGCTGGGGATTACAGGTGTGCACCATCATGCCCAGAAAATTTTTGTATTTTTAGTAGAGTCAGGCTTTCACCATGCTGGTTAGGCTGATCTTGAACTCCTAAGCTCAACTGATGCGCCTGCCCTGGCTTCCCAAAGGGCTAGAATTATAGACCTGAGCCCCTGCACCCAGTCTAACATACTCAATTTGATGAGTTTGGAGGAAAGTAATCACTGAAATCATCACTATAATCAATACCATAAACATATCTATCATATCTAAAAATTTCCTCCCATTCTCTATTTTTTGTGATAATACTTAAAAGATCTATCCTTTTAGCAAAATTTTAAGTATATAGTACAGTACTATATTAAATAAAGGCACTATATTGTATAGATCTCCAGGATTAAATTATCTTCCCCAGCTGAAATTGTGTGTCCTTTGACCAACATTTCCCTGTTTCCCCTTCTCCCCTGCCCCTAGAAATCACTGTTCTACTCTCTGCTCCAATAAGTTTGACTAATTTTAGATTCCTCACGTAAGTGTGATCATGCTTCTGTGTCCAGCTTATTTCACTTAACATAATGGCCTCCAAGTTCATTCATGGCATTGCAAATTGCAGGATTTCCTTCCTTTTTTTCCCTTCTTTTCTAAGTCTGAATAATATTCCATTGTATCTACCACATTTTCTTTATCCATTCATCTGTTGATGAACATTTAGGTTGCTTCCATGTTTTAGCTATTATGAATAATGAATACAATGAACATGAGAGTTCAGATATCTCTTTAACAACCCAATTTCAATTTCTTTGGACATATACCCAGAAGTGAAATTGCTGGACCATATGGTAGTTTTATTTTTAATTTTCTGAAGAATTTCCATACTGTTTTCAATAGTGGCTGTACCAATTTACTTTCCAACCAATAATGTACCAAGATTCCCTTTTCTCCATATGCTTAGTATCTTCTGTTTTTCTGATACTAGTAATTCTAACTGGTGTGAGATGATATGTCATGGTGACTTTGACTTGCATATCCCTGATGACTAGTGATGCTGAGCACCTTTTCATATACTTGTTGGATATTTGCTGATTCTTAACTGCTCTATGATAGAAAAGAATGTTAAAGAAGAGACAGTTTAATTTTATGTAGAATTATTTAAATTGTGTATGCCCTCTACTGGAGAGCTGAACTTTTTATTTTGCATAAAATATGTGTTTCAGAATATACTATCTTTTTGTGGTAATATATGGAAAATTGATCAAGCACTCTCTCATTTATAATTTTCTAAACAAAATTCATTAAATATCAATTTACTCTCCTTGAAAAATTCTGAAATATAGCCTTAATCAGATGACTAACTTTCATAGTAGTAGTAAAATTCCCTTAGTCCACTTTGGTTTGTTAAGCCAATAATCTAAATATGTTTACCTTTGGTAGCATGGGAGTATCCCTCTTCTTTTTCTTTTCTGAATTAGGGTCATCTAATAAGTCTGGCTCAAAAGTATAAAGTTCAGTAAGCTCATTCATAGTAAAATGACGCTCAACCTGCTGCTGATCAACAACTCGAAAAGACAGTGACTGCTTAGTTACTTGCCGATCATAAATCTTATCTTCCATGGTCCCCTTAGTAAAAAGGAAGAGTATACAAAAAAATTAAATTTTGTAAGCATAAAAGTTAATCAAGGATAAACACTGGTTAATATAAAATGGTAAAACTTCATGGTAATATATTGCCATAAAGAAAATCTCATCAGCAATTTTGCTTAATCCATGAAAGATTTCATCTGTGTAGCATAGTATATCACAACAAATAAAATTACATTATTGATAATCATTCTATATTATCTGACCAAAATGCATTCATGTGTTGCTTTATATATTTCTGTACTCGGTAGTAGAAGGATAGCAGGCAGATACCAGAGTAAACAAAAATAAAGGAGCACACACAGAAAACATTTAGGTAAATATTGAAGTTAGAATGCAAGAGAATAGTCTGATTCCTTTTCAATGTAATATAATAAGCTATCAACAAACAGTATAAACTGCTTTTATATCAAGTCTTATTTGCTATAATTTCAAGACAGAAAGCTAATATAAATTCCATATCCATTACATATAAACTACATTAGATTAAATGTATACATAAATTATATTAAATGTATATTAAATATAATAAAATTATATTATAAATGAGAATGTAAAGAAGTTCTAAACTTAAATAACAGGTAAGAAAAAAGTAAAGGGCTGGGCATGGTGGCTCATGCCTGTAATCCCTGTACTTTGGGAGGCCAAGGACAGCAGACCACCTGAGGTCAGGAGTTCGCGACCAGCCTGACCAGCATGGAGAAACCCCGTCTCTACTAAAAATACAAAATTAGCAGGGCATGGTGGTGCAGGTAATCCCAGCTACTTGGGAGGCTGAGGCAGGAGAATCACTTGAACCTGAGAGGCGGAGGTTGCAGTGAGCCAAGATTGTGCCATTGCACTCCATCAGCCTGGGCAACAAGAGCTAAACTCCGTCTCAAAAAAAAAAAGAAAGAAAAAGAAAAGGAAAAAGTAAAAACAAAGAAATAAATAATAGTAAAGAGTTTACATAAACTTGTCAATAATATGTAGTTATTAAAGAAGATCAAATATGCAAGGATCTACCAAGTAAGCAACGATCTATTAAAAAAAAAAAAAAAAAAAAAGTCTCTGGTTGAGAAGCCCAGATTTTGGACGCAGGTTGAGAAGGGTCTGCTTTGGGTAGCACATGCTAAATCTGTTTACTCACACAAAACAATCTCAACCTGAGAATGATGAAATTACAGAAATGGATATACTACAAAACAGAAAATCAAGAAACGGCAAAATTGACTTTCATTGCTTTATGTACAGAAATGGTATTTCCAACTTTGTTTCGCTCATTGTAATACATATATGTTCTATACCTCTAAAATATTATCAGTTCTACATGAATTTTCAATATGAAAAAGAGAATTATAAACCTACCTGAGCTAAGAACCTGTATACATAAACAGGCTTAGTTTGTCCAAAGCGATAAACTCTGAATATACTCTGGATGTCATAAGATGGATTCCAAGAAGCATCAAATATAATTACTCGATTAGCAGCTACCAGATTAATTCCTAGAGATCCTGCTTTAGTAGAAATGATGAATAATCGCCCTCTGAAAATGAAAATATAGAATAAATGCTTCAGTAATGAGTGCTTTACAATATGACTTTTTGATACTTAGGCAGTTGTTTTTTTTTAACTATGAGGAGTTCAGATAATTCATTTCTTACTTACTGAAGAAAGTAAGACATTATCTAAGGATTCAGGCTGATAATACAAATAAATGCCCAGGAGGAATTCTACTGTTGAAAAACAGTCTGACTGAAGAATAAAAATGAAATGAAAATCATATATTTACAATGTAGTAAAGGTTTTATTTACAGATTTCTGAATAAATTTAGAGAATTTATACATAACTTGGAAATCTACATTGTATTGAGTACAGCTAGGGCCACTAAGTACATGATAATGACGAACAATGCAAAAGTAGGCGAATATGTAGGGGTGACTCAACATTTATAATCCAGCACAATGAAAATAAGGACAGAAGTTAGATAGATGCCAGGTACTGAGGTAGATAAAACAGGAGCAATAAAACAGACACAGGGCTCCAGGAAGGGTGTTTCTAAAGAAAAAGAAACGAAACTGATAGATTACCTGATGTGTTGAAACACAATGATTAATATTTCTTTTTTTTTTTTTTTTTAAAAACGTTTTTGGAGACAGAGACTCGCTCTGTCACTCAGGCTGGAGTGCAGCGGCGCAATCTCAGCTTACTGTAATCTCCACCTCCCAGGTTCAAGTGTTTCTCCTGCCTCAGCCTCCTGAGCAGGTGGGATTACAGGCGTGCATCACCATGTCAGGTTAATTTTTGTATTTTTAGTAGAGATGGTGTTTCGCCATGTTGGCCAGGCTGGTTTCGAACTCCTGACCTCAGGTGATCCACCTACCTCGGCCTCCCAAAGTGCTGGAATTACAGGTGTGTGCTACCACGCCTGGCCAGGATTTATAACATTTCTACAGGAGAATTTGGGAATGAATTGGTGATAGGTATATAGAAAACTAAGCAAATGGTAAAAACAAATCAATACTTCAGCAAAACATAATAAACAAGTACACAAAAAAGGAAAAACAATCACAGTAGTTAAGTAGCTTACAAATATTTACATAGCCACAATAAAGAAAACACTCCATATTAATTTAGGCAAATATGAAAAATTATATTGGGAAAACGAATGAGGAAAAGTGTGCATGTACTTGTGGTAAATTACTACCTTACACTTTAGAAAGGATGTATGTATGTAAGTAAGTACGAATTGCCAAGAGTTGAAATTGGTTACCTCCAGAAAGTAGAAATCACAGGTAGAAAGAGGTTTGGTCATGGGACTGGTTTTGATTTGAAGCCTTGTAAAACTATCTGTTTTTTAAAAATATGTATATATATTCCTTTGACATTAATCAAAATTTAATTTGAAAAAAATTGGATAAACACTTTTTGAAAATAAAAACAACTCTAAGGAAAAAAATTACTCAGTTCCAATCCCCGGAAACAACCTCCATTCAAATCATGATATATTTCCTATAGGTTTCTTTTTTCTAAGTATATACATTTAAAATTTTGTAGTCAGGATAACATCTGTATATACAGTATTTATTATGAATATTTCTCCAAATTTCTTGGTAAACACTATGCTTGGTAGCTGCAGAGTATTTCATTGGATGACTGTACAATAATTTATTTAATAATTTGCTTATTGCTGTTAAGTTACAGAGTGACAAAATCCCTGGAATATAATAAGCTCTCAATAATCAACACGAAAATGTCTTTCTTTTCTTTCATGAAAGAAAAATAATGACTAAAATGCCATACTAATTACATTTATAGCATTCATTATACACTAGAATGCAAAGAAATTCTAAATTTAAATGATGGGAAAGAGTTTACGAATCATATTATATACTAAAAAAAATAATGGTATAAAATAAATAGACATACTGAATTCATGTTTTATGTCAATTTGGAACTACTACACATCTATGAATACAGACTATAGAAATCATCACAAAAGCTGACCAATTTTGAAGAAAATATATTCAGTGTTATTTTATAATAGCATACATTTGAAAATTTTAAAGTATGTATAACATAGAGAACTAAGTTTCACTCTGGCTATATTACCATTAAAAATCCAAAATCTTACGTTATATGGAAGAAACGCAGAACACAGAGCCTTACTAAACACAATTGCAAATGTGTTAAAAAACAAAACACATACACACAATGTTAATAGTGGTTCTCTGTGGACAGTGGGATTATGATGACAAATTTCATCTTTACACCTCTATAACACATATTCATTATAGAGAATAAACTGTAGCATCTTTAATTAGAAGACACACTTGAAGGTTTATGGGTAAATGCTGCTCCAAAATTATTCCGCTTATTAGTATCTATCCCACATAAGCAAAAGATGGCATAGAGCTATACAAAAGAATCAAGCCTATGGAATGGTATAAACTACATAGGCTAAAAAACACACAAACATACATACACACAACACAAATGAAACCTTAAAGAACTTAAACATCTAAGTCCATACTGAGATAAACTACCCAGTACATTTTTTAGATATTCTTAATACTAAGTATTAGTATTAAAGTATATGCTTAAAACAAACATAATTAAAATATAAGGTATTTGCATAGTACTCCTATAAACCACCTTACACATGTCTTTTGATAAAAGCATTTCTGTCAGGTACATATCTAAGAGTGGAATTGCTGAGTCATAGGGTATTTATATGCACTGTTAAACTGAACAAACAGTTCTGTAACGTAGTTATTCCAGTTCACATTCCCACCAGCAGTATATGAGACTTCCAGTTGTTCTGGTCCTTGACAACTCATAGTACTATCTTTCTGTTTTTATTGTAAACCTTTAAAAACAGTTTAAGGTTCACAAAAATCACAGCAGTTGAGTTCCCATGTACCCTTCATTCGGCTTTCCCCCAATGGTACCCTACAACTTACATAACAACAATACATTGTCAAAACCAGGAAACTGATGTTGGTATAAACTCAGGTACAGAGTTCATTTGGGTTTCATCAGTTTTTGTTTGATGTATACTTCTACAAAATTTTGACATGTATGTAGAATCATGTTACCATTACCAAAGCTGGATATAGAACTGTTCTATCATCACAAAAAAATCCTTCCTTCTGTTATCCCTTTGTATTCAGGCCCTTCCCCTAACCCTAAACCCTGTCAACCACAGATCGGTTCTCTATCATTATAGTTTTGTCAGATCAAGAATGGCATTTTCCAGTCAGCATGAGATCCACCTAAGTTATTGCTTGGATCAGTATCAATAGTTCATTTCTTTTTATCACTGAGAAGTATTCCATTATATAGATATACCACAATTTGTTTATCCATTCGCATGTTAAATAACATTTGGATGTTTCTAGTTTGGGGGCCATAATAAATAAAAGCTGCTGTGAACATTTGTGTTTAGTTTTTACATGAAAATGTTTACAATTCTATGGGATAAAGTTCTGGGAGTGCAGTTGCAGGGTTATATGACAAGTATGTTTAGTTGTATAGTTTTGTTTTCATAAACTGCCAAATTCGTTTTCCAGAATGGTTGTATCATTTTATATTCCCGCCAATAATGTAGGACAGATCCAGTTTCTTTGTATCCTCAGCACCATTTAATGCTGTCACTATTTTTTATTTTAGCCATGCTGATAGGTGTAAAGTGACAACTCATGTGGTTTTAAATTACATTTTCTTTCTTCTTTAGAGACAGGATCTCACTCTGTCTCCCAGGTTGGGGTGCAGGGGCACGGTCATAGCTCACTGCAACCTCAAATTCCTGGGCTCAAGTCATCCTCCTGCCTCAGCCCCCTAAGTAGCTATGACTATGGTCATGTGCCACAATGCCCAGCTAATTGTATTTAGTTTTTTATAGAGACAGATTCTTGCTATGTTGCCCAAGCTGGTCTTGAATCCGTGGCCTCAAGTGATCCTCCCACCTCCGCCTCCCAAAGCCCTGGGATTATAGGCATGAGCCACCAGCCTCACCGAAATTACATTTCCCTAATGGCTAGTGATGCTATCTTTTCATATGCTCATTTGACATGCATAGCCTGCTTCAGATAAATGTCAGTTCAGGTCCTTTGCCCATTTTTTAACTGGATTTTTTCTTTCTGAGAGTTATTTGTACATTCTGATGATTCCTTTGTTAAGTATGCAAATTGCAAATATTTTCTCCCAGTCTGTGAGTTGTCTTTTCCTTAACAGTCTTCCACAGACAAAAGTTTTTATTTTTGATTAAGTCCAATTTTTGATTTTTTTCTTTAATGGATTATATGCCATTGGCATCATGACTAAGAACTCTGCCTAACCCTAGTTGAAGACGACTATATTCTATATACTGATACAAGGAAAACAGTTTTACATTTAGATTTATGATTCATTTTGACTTCATTTTTTTTAAATACGGGTAAGGCTTAAGTAAAGGTTTGTTTTTGGCCTATGAAAGTCTAATTGTTTCAATACCATTTTTTGAAAAGGCTATGCTCTCTCCATTTAATTGCTTTTGCATCTTTGTCAAAACCATTTTTAACTTGCATTTCTCTGATGATTAATAAGGATCATCATGCTTTCATACATTTATTGGCCATTTGGATATCATCTTTTGTATAAAGTCCTGTTCAAGTTTTTGTCCATTTTTCCACCGGGTTGTCTAGTTATTTGATTTTTAAAAGAGTTCGTTATATATCTTGGATGAGACTTCTTTGGATCTATATATTGGAAACAGCTTCTCCAACTTCATGGCTTGCCTTTACACTCTTAAGGTGAAATGACATTTGCATTAGTCAGGGTATTCCAGAGAAACAGAACCAACAGGAATTAAGAAATTGTGTGTATGTGCAGATATATTACGGGATTCACCTCACTGTGACTATGGAAGCTGAGAAGTGCTACAATGTGCTGTTCACAAGCTGCAAAAGCAGGGAAGCTAATTGTATAAATCCTGGTCCCAGTTCAAAGGCCTGAGATTCAGGGAGTAGGGTTGTGGGTGCGGGCAGTATGAAGGCTGAAGAACCAGGACTGCCAAACTACAAGGGCTTGATAAGATGGATGTCCCAGCTCAAAGAGAGAGAGCAAATTTGCCCTTCCTCTGCATTTTTGGTCTATTCAGGCCCTCAATAGATAGGATGATGCCCACTCACATTGATGAGGGCAATCTTCTTTACTGAGTCTACTAATTCAAATATCCTTTCAGGGATACCCTCACAGATGCATCCAGAAGTGTTTTACTAGCTGCACTGGTATCTCTTAGCCCAGTCAAACTGACATATAACATTAACTATCACATATTTGGTCAACATAAGTCCTTAATTTTAATGAAGCCCAAATTATCAATCTTTCCTTTTATAGTTAGTACTTTGTGTGCCCTGTGTATGGCCATCTTCTTACTACAAGATCAGGAAAATAATCTTTGTTGATTGCTTCTAAAAATTTTATTGTTTTCACTTCTGAATTAAACACTATAAGTCACTAAAAATAGTTACCAGAGAAATGCAAATTAAACTCTGAAGCCTTACCACTATATATCCATCACAAGCTTTAGAAAAAAGGACAAACAGCAAGTGATGATGAGGACAGAGAACAATTTAAATGCACACACAATACCGGTAGGAGTGCAAATTGGTACAACCATTTGTAAAAATGTTTTGGCTGTATAAGCTAAAGATGAACGTACCTATTACACAGCAATATCACTTTCAGGAATATATACACAAAAATACACACACACACTATTTTCTTCATCAGAAGCCATATACAACAATTATTTTTAAAGTTTAATCTTGAACTTTCACTTAGCGAGATGGAGTAGACATACTGTTCCCTATTCCTCACCACAAGTACAGCTAAATTTTCTGTATATATACAAGGAACAAAAGCAGCTCTGAAAAGTGAAAAGGATGAGGCAAATGGTAGGGACCTCAGGATATAAAGGATAATGTGGTACTGAGTTTCATGGGATACCTTTTTACTTTTAAAATCTTTTCCTTGAGACAGGGTCTTGAATTGTTCACCCACCCACGTTGGAGTGCAATGGTGTGATCACGGCTCACTCTAGCTTGGCCTGCAGGGCTCAAGTGCTCCTCCCGCCTCAGCCTGCCGAATAGCTGGGACCACAGAAATGCACTAATAAACCCAGCTAATTTTTTTTTTTTTTTTTTTTTTTTTTTTTTGAGAGACAGGGTCTCACTATGTTGCCCAGGCTGGTCTTAAACTCCTGTGCTCAAGTGATCCTCCTGCTTCTGCCTCCCAAAATGCCGGGATTACAGGTGTGAGCCACCAAACCCAGCTTTATTGGCTTTCTTTCTGCCTCATGTATCCTACATTGGTTGCTGAAGAACTCCAGAACGTGCAGTCAAAAAAATCTCCAAGAAAAACCTACCCTCCAGCCAAGGGACCAGGAAGGAGGCAGCATAGCAAGACAGAACTTGACAGGATAACCACCCAATTCCAACCAAACAGTACAGCAAAAAATGCAGCTGCGAGGGGGGAGATCCAAGATGGCCAAATAGGAACAGCTCCAGAGTGCAATTCCCAGCAAGAACAACGCAGAGGGTGAATGCTCACCACATTTCCAAACAAGTTTTCACTGCCCGCAGACCAGGAAATTCCTGGGCCAAAAAGCGCCACAAGTTATCAACACAGCTGTTTCAGCTGGTGCCATGAGTTGGCACACAGAAACTCACACAAATCTGGGCCGCCATTTCAACTGATGTCTGGAACACCTAGGACACAGAGCCACCCATACAACTAAAAGGGAGGGGGCTGAGACAGAGAGGCAGGCCATCTGGCTAGGGGGGGTACCACCCCACAAAGCAAGCAATCTGAAACATTCTGGATTGAGAGTTTCGCAGCAAGCAAAGCTGGACCCGGGACAGTCCAGCTCAGTGGGGGGAAGGGGTCTACCACTACCAAGGCAGTCTGCCAATATAGAGGCAGTTCACACACATAGCCTGCGGCAGCTCAGCAACACCTGTGCTGGCAGACGGTGACTAGACTACTCTGTGCAGGACACAGCATCTATGAAAAAAGGCAGCAGTACGTCAGGAACGTATAAATAAAGCCAACCTTCCTAGGACAGAGCACCTGGGAAAAGAGGCAGTTACGAGTTCCACTGCAGCAGACTTAAAAGTACCTGCCCAGCAGCTCTGCACAGAACAATGGAGCTCCCATCACAGCACTTGACCTCCTATAAGGGACAAGACTGTCACCTCAAGCAGCTCCCCAACCACCGTATACCCAAAGAGACCCCTCATAAAGGAGAACTCAGGCTGACATCTGGCGGGTACTCTTCTGGGACAAAGATAACAGAAGAAGAAACTGGCAGCAACCCTTAGTGTTCCGCAGCTCCCGCAGTGATCCCCAGGCAAGCAGGGTCTGGAGTGGACCTGCAGCAGTCCTGCAGCAGAGAGGTCTGACTGTTAGAAGAAAAACTAAGAAACAGAAAGAAATAGCTTGAACATCAACAAAAAGGATGTCCACTTGAGAGACCGCATCTGAAAGTCACCAACTACAAAGACCACAGGTAGATAAAACCACTAAGATGGGAAGGAACCAGCACAAAAAGGATGAAAACACCAAAAACCAGAACCCCTCTCCTCCTCCTAGGGATTACAACTCCTCACCAGCAAGGGAACAAAACTGGATAGAGAATGAGTGTGATGAATTGACAGAAGCAGGCTTCAGAAGGTGGGTAATAACAAACTTCTCAGCGCTAAAAGAACATGTGCTAACCCAATGGAAAGAAACTACGAACCTAGAAAAAAGGTTAGATGAGATCCTAACTAGAATAAACAGCTTAGAGAGGAATATAAATGACGTGACGGAGGTGATAAACACAGCACAAGAACTTCACGAAGCATACACAAGTTTTAATAGCCAAATCGACCAAGCAGAAGAAAGGATATCATAGAATGAAGATCAACTCAATGAAATAAAACGAGAAGGCAAGAACAGAGAAAAAGAGTGAAAAGAAATAACAAAGCATCCAAGAAATATGGGATTATGTGAAAACACCTAATCTATGTTTGATAAGTGTATCTGAATGTAACGGGGAGAATGAATCCAAGCTGGAAAACACTCTTCAGGATATTATGCAGGAGAACTTCCCCAGCCTAGCAAGGCAGGCCAATATTCAAGTCCAGGAAACACAGAGAACACCACAAAGATACTCCTCAAGAAGAGCAACCCCACGGCATATAACTGTCAGATTCACCAGGGCTGAAATGAAGGAAAAAAGGTTAAGGGCAGCCAGAGAGAAAGGTTGGGTTACCCACAAAGGGAAGCCCTTCAGACTCACAGCAGATTTCCTGGCAGAAACCCTACAAGCTAGAAGAGAGCGGGGGCCAATATTCAACATCCTTAAAGAACTTTCAACCTAGAATTTCATATCCAGCCAAACTAAGATTCATAAGCGAAGGAGAAAGAAAATCCTTTACGGACAAGCAATGGCTGAGAGATTTCATCACCACCAGGCCTGCCTTACAAGAGCTTCTGAAAGAAACACTAAACATGGAAAGGAACAACCAGTAACAGCCACTCCGAAAATGTACCAATGGTAAAGACCATCGACATACTTAAGAAAATGCATCAACTAACAGGCAAAACATCCAGCTAGCATCAAAATGGCAGGATCAAGTTCACACATAACAATATTAACCTTAAATGTAAATGTTCTAAATGCCCCAATCAAAAGACACAGACTGGAAAATTGGACAAAAAGTCAAGACCCATCGCTGTGCTATATTCAGGAAACCCATCCCACGTGCAAAGACACATATAGGCTCAAAATAAAGGGATGGAGGAAGATTTACCAAGCAAATGGAGAGCAAAAAACCAACAAAGATAAAAAGAGACAAAGAAGGGCATTAGATAATGGTAAAAGAATCAATGTGTCTAGAAGAGCTAACAGTCCTAAATACATACGCACCCAATACCAGAGCACCGAGGTACATTAAGCAAGTTCTTAACGACCTACGAAGAGACTTAGACTCCCACACATTAATACTGGAAGATTTTAACACTCCACTGTCAATATTAGACAGATCAATGAGACAGAAAATTAACAAGGATATCCAGGACTTGAACTCAGATCTAGACCAAGCAAACCTAATAGACATTTACAGAACTCTCCACCCCAAATCCGCAGAATATACATTCTTCTCAGCACCACATTGCACCTACTCTGAAATTGACCGGACAATTGTATGTAAATCACTCCTCAGCAAATGCAAAAGAACGGAAATCATAACAGTCTCTCACACCACAGGGAAATCAAATTAGAACTCAGAATTAAGAAACTAACTCAGAATCACACACCTTCATGGAAGCTGAACAACTGGCTCCGGAATGTTGACTGGATAAACAATGAAATGAAGGCAGAAATAAAGATGTTCTTTGAAACCAACAAGAACGAAGACACAAAGTATCAGAATCTCTGGGACACATTATAAGCAGTGTCTAGAGAGAAATTTATAGTAATAAATACCAACATGAGAAGCGAGGAATGATCTAAAATCGACACCCTATCATCAAAATTGAAAGAGCTAGAGGAGCACGATCAAAAAACTCAAAAGCTACAGGAGACAAGAAATAACTAAGATCAGAGCAGAACTGAAGGAGATGGAGACATAAAAAACCCTTCAAAAACAATCAATATCCAGGAGCTGTTTTTTCGAAAAGATCAACAAAAGAGACAAAAGATCATCAAGATGATCAACAAAAGATCATCAAGACCGCTAGCCAGATTACTTAAAAAGAAAAGAGCGAAGAATCAAATAGATGCAATAAAAAATGATAAAGGTGATATTGCCAGCAATTCCACAGAAATACAAACTGCCATCAGAGATTACTACCAACAACTCTATGTACATAAACCAGTAAACCTGTAAGAAATGGATAAACTCATGGACACTAGCACCCTTCCAAGCCTAAACCAGGAAGAAGTTGAAACCATGAACAGACCAGTAACAAGGGCTGAAGTTGAGGCAGAAATTAATAGCTTACCAAGCAAAAAAAAGCACAGGTCCAGAGGGGTTCATAACTGAATTCTACAAGATGTACAAAGAAAAGCTGATACTATTCCTTCTGAAACTATTCCAAACAATACAAAAAGAGGGAATCCTTCCCAAATCATTTTATGAGACCAACATCATCCTGATATCAAAAGCCGGCAGAGACTCAACAAAAAAAGAAAACTTCAGGCCGATATTCATGATGAACATAGATGCAAAAATCATCAATAAAATACTGGCAAACTGATTGTAACAGTATATCAAAAAGCTTATCCACCATGATCAAGTTGGCTTCATCCCAGGGATGCAAGGCTGGTTCAACATACGCAAGTCTATAAACATAATCCACCACATAAACAGAACCAAAGACAAAAACCACATGATTATCTCAATAGATGCAGAGAAGGCCCTCGACAAAATTCAACAGCCCTTTATGCTAAAAACTCTCAATAAACTAGGTACCGATGGAACGTATCTCAAAATAATGAAAGCTATTTATGACAGCTAATATCATACTGAATAGGCAAAAAGGAAGCATTCCTTTGAAATCTGGCACTAGACAAGGATGCCCTCTCTCATCACTCCCATTCAATACAGTATTGGAAGTTCTAGCCAGAGCAATTAGGCTGGAAAAAAAAAAAAAGGGTATTCAAATAGGAAAGGAGGAAGTCAAATTGTCCCTATTTGCAGACGACATGATTGTGTATCTAGAAGACCCCATCATCTAAGCGCAGAATCTCCTGAAACTGATAAGCAACTTCAGCAAAGTCTCAGGATACAAAATCAATGTGCAAAAATCACAAGCATTCCTATACACCAATAACAGACTTAAAGAGAGCCAAATCAAGAACGAACTGCCATTCAAAATTGCTACAAAGAGAATCAAATACCTAGGAATACAACTAACAAAAGATGTAAATGACCTCTCCAAGGAGAATTACAAACCACTGCTAAAGGAATTAAGAGAGGACAGAAACACATGGAAAAACATTCCATGCTCATGGTTGGGAAGAATCAATATCGGGAAAATAGCCATACTGCCCAAAGTAATTTATAGATTCAATGCTATCCCCATCAAGCTACCTATAATCCTCTTCACAGAACTGGAAAAAACCACCTTAAGCTTCATATGGAACCAAAAGAGAGCCTGCATAGCCAAGACAATTCTAAGCAAAAAGAACAAAGCAGGGGCCATGACACTACCTGACTTCAAACTATACTACAAGGCTAGAGTAATCAAAACAGCATATGGAACTGAAAGAGAGCCCGCATAGCCAAGTCAATTCTAAGCAAAAAAAAACAAAGCTGGAGGCATCACACTGACTGACTTCAAACTATACTACAAGCCTACAGTAATCAAAACAGCAATGGTACTCATACCAAAACAGACAGAACAATGGAACAGAACAGAGACCTTGGAGGCTAACGTCACACATCTACAGCCATCTGATCTTTGACAAAAATGACAAAAACAAGCAATGGGGAAAGGATTCCCTGTTTAATAAATGGTGTTGGGAAAACTGGCTAGCCATGTGCAGAAAGCAGAAACTGGACCCCTTCCTGACACCTTACATTAAATTAACTCCAGATGGATTAAAGACTTAAACATAAGACCTAACACCATAAAAACCCTAGAGTAAAACCAAGGCAAAACCATTCCGGACATAGGCATAAGCAAGGACTTCATGACTAAAACACCAAAAGCATTGGCAACTAAAGCCAAAACAGACAAATGGGATCTAATTAAACTCCAGAGCTTCTGCACAGCACAAGAAACAATCATTAGAGTGAACTGGCAACCAACAGAATGGGAAAAAATTTTTGCAATGTACCCATCAGACAAAGGGCTAATATCCAGAATCTACAAAGAACTAAAACAGGTTTACAAGAAAAAAACAAGCCCATTCAAAAGTGGGCAAAGGATATGCACAGACACTTTTCAAATAAAGACATTTATGAGGCCAATAAACATATGAAAAAATGCTCATCATCACTGGTCATTAGAGAAATGCAAATCAAAACCACATTGAGATACCATCTCACGCCAGTTAGAACAGCAATCATTAAAAAATCTGGAGACAACAGATGCTGGAGAGGATGTGGAGAAATAGGAACACTTTCACCCTGTTGGTGGGAGTGTAAATTAGTTCAACTATTGTGGAAGGCAGCGTGGCGATTCCTCAAGGACCTAGAAATAGAAATTCCATTTGACTCAGCAATCCCATTACTGGGTATACATCCAAAGGATTATAAATCATTCTATTATAAAGACACATGCACACATACGTTCATTGCGGCACTGTTTCTAATAGCAAAGAGCTGGCACCAACCCAAATGCCCATCGATGACAGGCTGGACAAGGAAAATGTGGCACATATATACCATGGAATACTATGCAGCTATAAAAAAACAATGAGTTCGTGTCCTTTGTAGGGACACTGATGAACCTGAAAACCATCATTCTCAGCAAACTGACACAAGAATAGAAAATCACACACCACATGTTCTCACTTATAGGGGTGTTGAAGAATGAGAACACATGGACACAGGGAGGGGGGCATCACAAAGTGGGGTCTGTTTGGGGGAGGACAGTGGTGGGTGGGGAGGTTGGGAAGAGACAACATGGGGAGAAATGCCAGACATAGGTGACGGGGGGATGGAGGCAGCAAACCACATTGCCACGTATGTACCTATTCAACAATCCTGCATGTTTTGCGCATGTACCCCAGAACCTAAAGTGCAATGAAAGAGATATATATATATATATATAAAATGCAGCTGAACCTCATCCTTCTACCATAACCAACTTATAACAAGGCACCTTCCAGGATGGGGTCAGAGAAGTCTGATTTAACAAGGTCCTCCCTCTCACCCAATAGTGTCAATAAAGACCACATAGGGAAACTATACATCCACCCACAACCAGCAGTTATTAAAAAACCCCTTCCCTTCCTACTGGAACTATACCACCATCCAGTAACTAGTGAGTCACCCCCTGTGGTGTCAGTGGAGGCCATCTGTGGAGAAGTAAACAGGTAATCTTGAGCCTCTGTCCCCCCACCCAGCCAAGGTAATACCAGTAGAGGCTTAATGAGGAGACTGAACTCCCACTATCAACTGGCAACAATGTGGTAGGGCACCTCATGCCCTGCCAAAATAATTGTTAGAAGACACCTACTGTAACAAAAGATTTAAATAAGATCCAGCATCTCATGATATAGTAACCAAAATGCCCAGTTTAAATAGTACTTTCTAATAAGAACCAGAAAAATCTCAAGTTCAATGAGAAAAGACAATCAACAGATACTAACACTGAGATGACAAAAAGGTTAGAATTGCCTAACAAGGATTTTTAAAGTAGTTATTATAAAAACGCCTCATAAGCAATTATTAACACACTTGAGACAAATGAAAGAAATAGTCTCAGCAAGGAAACAGAAGACATAAAAAAGAACCAAATGAAAATTTCAGGCTGGGCATGGTGGCTCACACCTGTAATTCCAGCATGTTGAGAGGCTAAGGCAGGCAGATTATTTGAGGCCAGGAGTTCAAAACCAGTCTGGCCAAAATGGTGAAACCCCATCTCTACTGAAAGTACAAAAGTTTACTGGGTGTGGTGGTGCATGCCTATAATCCCAGCTATTTGGGTGGCTCAGGCACGAGAATTGCTTGAACCTAGAAGGCAGAGTGCAATAAGCCAAGATCTTGTCACTGCACTCCAGCTTGGGTGAGAGTGAGACCTTGTTTCAAAAAAAAAAAAAAAATAGAACTGAAAAATATAACAAATTAAAAACTCAGAATGAGTTGAGTAGAATGCAGAGAAGAGAAGATTCTGTGACTTTGAAGCCTAAACAACAGAAATGGCCTAAATTGAACAACAGAGAAAAACAGAATGGAAAAGAGACTCAAGGACCCATGGGAGTATAACAAAAGATTTAACATTTTTGTCATTAGAGTCCTAAAAGAAAGTTCTCAAGGAGGGGCTGAAAATGTATTCAAAGAAATAATTACTGAAAATTACCAAAATTTATCAAGAAACATAAACCTGCAGGTTGAATGAACCACAAACAAGATAAACCCAAACAAATCCGTGACAAGATACATCAGTCAGTCATCTTCTGAAAATGTAGAAAAATAATCTTGAAAGAAGAGAGAAACAACACCTTATCTAAGGGGGGAAAAAACAACTCGAACAGCAGGTTTCTCATAAGAAACCAGGCAGACAAGAAGGTGGTGACACAATATTAATATTTTTCAAGTGCTGAAAGGAAAGAATTGACAACCTGGAATTCTATTTCCATCTGAAATACCATTCAATAATGAAGGGGAAATCATTTGTTGCCAGCAGACTTGCTCTGGCTAGGCCAGGTGTGGTGGCTCATGCCTATAATCCCAGCACTTTGGGAGGCCAAAGCAGGGAGATCACTTGAATTCGGGAGTTCAAGACCAGCCTGGGCAACATGGTGCAACCATCTCTACAAAAAATACAGAAATTAACCAGGCATGGTGGTGCACACCTGAGTCCCAGCTACTTAGGAGGCTGAGGTGGGAGGATGGCTTGAGCCTGGGAGGTCAAGGCTGCAGTGAGCTGAGATTACGCCACTGTATGCCAGCCTGGGTGACACAGAGCAACCCTGTATATATATATATGTGTGTGTGTGTGTGTATATATATATACATATATATATATATATATACACACACACACACACATATATATATGTATATATATATATGTGTGTGTGGGTGTGTGTGTGTGTGTGTGTATATATATATATATATATAAAGAATGGCTAAAACAAGTTCTCTAAATACAAAGCAAATGATATAAAAGAAGGAATAGTGAAACATTAGGGAGAAGTAACAATGAAAACAGCAAATTATAAATATGAGTCTATACAACACTTTCCTTCTGTAGTGTTTTCTAAATTATATTCTATAATTGAAAAAAGAATGACAACACAAAATGATATGGTTAAACACTTGAGACAGTCATATTATAAAAAGGGAATCAAAAGGATATAAAGAGGTAAGGTTTCTGCACCTCAATCAAACTTGCAAAATGACACCAGCAGACTGTAACAAGTGTGTGTATATATATGATGTAATATCTACTGCAACCATTATCAAAGCTATACAAAGAGATACACTTAAAAAGCACTATAGATGAATCAAAACAGAATTTTAAAAATATAAAACTAACCCACAGGAAGGGAGGAAAAATAAATCATAAACAAAAGAAAATAGAATGAAAGAGAAAAAATTGAACAAAAAAATAAAATGGCAGACTGAAGCCCTACATTAAATATCAACGGTCTACACACACCTTTTAAAAGAAAGAGTGGGTAAAAAATGAAACAAAAACATGACCCAAAAAAAAAAAAAAATGACCCAACCGCATGCTGTCTACAAGAAACTCACTTCAAACACAACAATATAGGTGAGATGAAGTAAAAGGATGAAAAACTATATACCATGCAAACATCAATCAAAATAAAACAAGAGTGGTTATATCAGTATCAGATTAAATAGATTTCAGAGGAAAGAAAATTATGAGGGATAGGGACACAGCAATACTAAACGTGTATAATAAACAACAGAGCTGAAAATATCAGAGGTAAAACCTAACAGAACTGAAGGAGAAACAGAGAAATCCACAGTTATAGTTGGAGACTTCAACCTTCCTCTGAAAAACTGAAAACCACCTAGACAAAAAAATCAGCATAAAGAAGAATACAGCAAACTCGTCGAAGAAAATATAATCAATATTTATAGAACACTCCATCCAACAACAGCAAGATACATATTCTATTCAACGCCTAGTCTACTTTGGACATAAAACATAGCACAACAAACTTAAAAGGACTGAAATCATACAGAGTATATCTCTTCAACATAATTGAATTAAACTAGAAATCCACAACAGAAAAATAATGGGAACCTCCAAATGCATGAAAATTAAACAACATGCTTCTAGCTATGAATCAAAGATGAATTCTGAAAGAAAATAAAAATATACTGAGCTAAATGAAAATATAACACACCAAAGTTTGTATAACTAAAGCAGTGCTGAAAGGGAAATTTATAACACTAAATGCTTAGAATTAAATTTAAATTAAAGAAGAAAAGTCTCAAACCAAATTAGTAATCTAAGCATCTACCTCCAGAAAGTAGAACAAGAAGAGTAAAACAAACCAAAAGCAACATGAAATTAAAATAGAAAAAAAAAAAAAAAAAAAAAAAAGAAAATCAAGGGAATAAACACTAGTTATTTGAAAGGATAAATGAAATTGACAAACCTCTAGCAAGTCTAATAAAAAGAAAACACCCAAATTACCAGTATTAGGAATGAAACAGAAGCTAATCACTATAGATCATAAAGACATGAAAAGCATATTAACAAAATGCTATGAACAAGTCTATATACATTTGAAATTACGAAGAAATCAACCAATGAAGTGAACAAAAGCACAAACTACCACAATTCTTAAGATTAACACAAATCTCCATAATCTTTATCAGAAAATAGAAAACAATTATTATTTTATGAGGTCAATATTAGCCTGATACCAAAACCAGACAACAACACAAAAACAACTGACTATATAACAGTAACACTCATAAATATCTCTCAACAAAATAACAGAACCCATACTATATAAAAAGAATTATCCTTATGATCAAGTGAGGTTTTATTACAAGAGTGAAAGGTTGGTTCAGTATTCAAAAACCAGTCTACGTAGCACACCATATTAACAGATTACGAAGAAAAAACAGACAATACTGAGGCAGAAAAAGCATTAGACAAATGTAAACACACATTTGTCATAAAAACTCTGAGAAAATTAAGAACAGAGGGAAACCTCCTCAACTCGATGAAGAGTAATTACAAAAAAACACACAGCATGGCTGTGCATTCTTATAGCCCCATCTACTCAAAGAGGGTAAGGCGGGAGGGTCCCTTTAGCTTAGGAGTTGAAGGCTGCAGTGAGGTATGATTACACCACAGAACTCTAGTCAGGGTGATAGACAGATACCTAGATACCTTGTCTCAAAACAAAAACAGAAACAAAATAACCCCCACCCCCAGCCAAAAAAAAACAAAAAAAAACCTTACAGCTAATATCACAGTTAATGAAGACAAAATGCTTTTCTTCTAAGATCAGGAAGAAGGTGAGGATGTCCACTCTCACCACTGCTATTAACTATATTACTCTAAAGTTTTAACCAGTATGAGCAATAGGGAGGGACATAGCAATACCAACCGTGCATGATAAACAGAGCTGAAAATATCAGAAGCAAAACCTGACAGAACTCAAAGGAGAAACAGACAAACTCACAATTATAATTGGAGACTTTTCTCCCAATAAAGCAAATGAGACGGACGGATGAATGAATGCATTCTCACACCATTACTGTGTTTCAAGTGGGCTGGGGATGGCCGTTGGCTGCTTTCAGAGGGTAAATTGCAACCAATCGACCCAGACCCTCTGTCCACCACACATTTATTCCCTCAAGATCTTACAACACAGGTTCTAAGTTAATACACTTGTGGATAATTAATATGGTTAAGAGAACGGTTTTGGGAATGATAAAAGCTTTAGGTTCTGGGGCCCAGAGTAAATACTATTAACAGGTAATTCCCTTTTGGTCCTCCCCAGAGGGGCAACCCAGCACAAAATTAGCATGAGTAAACAGACTGAAGGCAAATAGGTGTGGGGCAAGGCCTTTGATCGTATCTATCTCTCCCTAACTTAAAATAATGGACCAGCCACCACTTTCGGCCTATCCCAATAAAACCTTTCAGCCTTCCAAAAGGTTTGAGGTTATAATCTATAACTTTCCTTAAATATTTTCCATAATATTTTGCTGCCACCCCAAATCAATAGCAACAGGCAACAAAAGGAAACAAACAGCATACAGATCATAAAAGAAGAAATAGAGCTATCCCTACTAGCAGATAATATAACGGTCCATTTAGAAAATCCCAAGAAATCCACAAAACAAACTTCTAGAACAAACGAAGTCAGCAAGATTACAGACAAAAGACCAACAAAAAAAATCAATTGCATTTCTATATTTGAGCAATGAACACATGGAAACGAAAATTAAAAATACAGTATCATTTACAATGACTCAAAAAAAGAGAATACCTGGGTATAAATCTATCAAAAGATCTAGAGGACATGTATACTGAAAACTGTAACACACTGATGAAAGAAGTCAAAGATTAGCATCAATGGACAGATACACTGTGTTCACAGATCAGAAAACTCAAGGGTAAAGTTATCAATTCTCTACTGCTAAATATATTACAACTGAAAACAGATTTTAGACTTGCGCCAAGATGGCCGAATAGGAACAGCTCAGCTCCAGAGCGCAGTCCCAGCAAGTTCCCTCGCTCATAGGTGGGTGTTGAACAATGAGAACACATGGATACAGGGAGGGGAGCATCACACACTGAGGTCTGGGGCGGGGGGGGGGGACTAGGGGAGGGACAGTGAGGGGAAGGAAGTTGGTGAGAGATAACATGGGGAGAAATGCCAGATATAGGTGATGGGGATGGAGGCAGCAAACCACATTGCCATGTATGTACCTATGCAACAATCCTGCATGTTCTTTACATGT
Source organism: Sapajus apella (assembly GCF_009761245.1). Classification (NCBI taxonomy): domain Eukaryota; kingdom Metazoa; phylum Chordata; class Mammalia; order Primates; family Cebidae; genus Sapajus; species Sapajus apella. Next base: position 4,406,114 of record NW_022437015.1, read on the forward strand.
ACTCCAGAACCTAAAATGCAATATAATATATATATTTTTAAAAAGTTATAAAATTAAAAAATTAAATTTAGATTAAAAAAACAAATATAAAAAAATGGATACATATCTAGATTACATAAAGAATTCTCAAAACTCTACAATAAAAAAAGCAATCCAATAAGAAAATGGACAAAAAGATATAAAGAGATTTTCACCCAAGACGAAATATAATATTTGATGGCAAATAAATACATAAGATGCTCAATATAACTGGTCATTAGGGAATTGCAAATTAAGACCACAATAAGATACCACTATACACCTAGCAGAACACCTAAAATAAAAAATACTGATAATACCAAATGCTGGTGAGGATGCAGAGAAACTTGATTTCTCACACACTGCTGGTAGGACTATAAAATGGCACAGTCATTCTAAATAAGAGTTTGGCAGTTTCTTAAAAAAGTAATGCATACTTACCATGTGACCTAGCAAAGGCATTCCTGGGCATTTATCCTAGAGAAATGAAAACTTAGATCCACACAAAAAGCTGGAACACAATGTTCACAGCAGATTTATTTCTAATAGCCAAATCTGGACAAAACAAAAATGTCCTGTAATAAGTGAATGATTAAACATCTGTGGTACATCCATCCATGAAATACTACTCTGTAATAAAATGGAACAAACTATTGATACATGTGACAACTTGGATGGAACTCAAGGACATTATGCTGAGTGAAAAAAGCTAATCTCAAGAGATCACATATAATGAATGATACCATTTATATGACAGTCTTAATATAACAAAATAAAAGAGATGGAGGATAAATTAGTCATTGTCAGGGGTTAAGGTTAGTGACAAGGCTGGTAGTAAAAATGGGTGTGACTATAAAAGGGTAGTCTACTACTAGCAAAATTTCTTAGTTTTGATACTGAGCTATAAGATTTAACCATTGGGGAAAATTAGATGAAAGGTTCACAGGACTTCTCTGTACTATATTTGCAAGTTCAGGTGAATCTATAATCATTTCTAAATTAAAAGTAAGACAAACAAACCAAAAATAGTATCAAGCTAAGCAGACACTCAGAGTCTGCTGAAAATTACTTTCAGCTCACATAAAACAACAACGTTAGAAATGGCCATTATCTTAAAGTTTATTTTAATGTGTCTTTCAGACTGCTTTGGTATAAACAAGGATTATATTTATATCCTATTTATTGAAAATTACTGAATGATGAAAATTTAGAATATACAAAGATATAATCTAAAACATTTGTGGATTTTTTTTTCTTTGCTCTTTTCATCTTGCTTTTTGTTTCATTTTCAGTTTGTTTCTGGATTTCTAGAGACAGCATAACATTTGTGTATTTCATGTGCATGGGGTTCAGCTACTCAAGAGCAACTCTACAAATCCATAATATACATGTACAGGTTGAGCATCCCAAATCTGTAAGTCTGAAATCCTAAATTCTCCAAACTGTAAAACTTTTTGACTGCCAACATGACACTCAAAGAGAATGCTCATTGGGGCTGGGTGCGGTGGTTCGCGCCTGTAATCCCAGCACTTTGGGAGGCCGAGGTGGGTGGATCACAAGGTCAAGAGATCGAGACCATCCCGGCCAACATGGTGAAACCCTGTCTCTACTAAAAAAAAAAAGAAAAAAAATAAAAAAAAAAAATACAAAAATTAGCTTTGCATGGTGGCATGCGCCTGTAGTCCCACCTACTGGGGAGGCTGAGGCAGGAGAATTGCTTGAACCCAGGAGGCGGAGATTGCAGTGAGCCGAGATTGCACCACTGTACTCCAGCCTGGCGCCTGGCGACAAACCAAAAGCCTGTCTCAAAAAAAAAAAAAAAAAAAAAAGAAAGAAAGAAAAAGAAAATGCTCATTGGGACATTTAGGATTTCAGATTTTCAGATTTGGAATACTCAACAGGTAAGAATATAAATATTCAAAACTCTGAAAAAAATCCCATAACAGAAATGCTTCTGGTCCCAAACATCCCCAAGCACTTTGGATAAGAAATACTCAACCAGTATTTGCCTGAAGCATGAATTTGAATGAAATGCTTTTTGGCATATGTTTAGGGGTGATTCACTAGTGAGTAAACCAAGCTGACAGCTCAACGTCTACATTTCAATGTTTTCCTCTACTAATCATCAAGTATAAATGTCATGTGCCAGATCATATGCCATTTTCATATTTTAAAATTTGGGAAACCAAGCAAGCCAAAGGTTTAGATTACTTTTGAGAAATTTGGGTTACTCAATAAAATTACTTCTTCACATTCATGCACAAATAATAATTTGTTTAAACATGAAAAACACAGAATATAAAAATGTATTTATTCTTTAAGCAGTTATATAATCAATCATATACATTTACAATTTAACTGTATTCAAATCATCCCTTTGTAAGCTCTCTAAGACTTCAGGTTTTCAATAATTATTAATCTTCCTAAAATGTAACTGAAATTTCTCTTGCCTTAAGCTTAGGTCTAGTTCATGATGCTGCTAAAATTAAAACATGTTTTACACACACAGTATAATATCCTCCATAGTTTAAAATATTTATTAAGGCATACTTCAGCCATCTTTCTATTATACTAACCCCATCTCCTTTATCCTTTTCTTAAATGCCATGCTTTCTTACCTTTGTGTATGTGTATATGTAAGCATATGTACATATGTTAATATGTATGTATAGTGATGTGCCACATAATGTTCTGGTCAGTAACTGACAGTGTATACAAAGGCAATTTCATAAGATAATAATACAAATTTTTACTGTATCTTTTCTATGTTTAGGTATGTTACATACACAAATACCATTGTGCTCCAATTGCCTACAGTATTCAGTACAGTAACATGCTGTACAGCTTTGCTGCCTAGGAGCAATAAGCTATATCACAGAAAGCCTACTGGTGTACAGTAGGCTTAGGTTTGTATAAGTACACTCAATGATATCCACAAGACAAAACTGCCTAATGATGCATTTCTCAGAATGTATACTGGTTGTTAAGTGATATATGACCATATGTACGTACAACTTTTCCTTTCCAAATGTAGTTTGATTTTATCAATTACTAACAGCTTAAAACAATATCAACAATACATACACAAATTTCCCTGGATGGTCAATAAGCACATGAAAAGATGCTCAACATGATTTATCATTAGGGAACAGCAAATTAAAATCACAAGAGATACCATTATACCTATATTAGAATAAGTAAAATAATTTTTATAAAAACATGACACTACCAAGTACAGACAAGAATGCAGGGCAACTGCAACTCTCACACAACTGCTGGTGGCAATGCAAAATTACACAGCTACTTTGGAAACCTGACAGTTTCTTACAAAGATAAATATAAACTTACTATAAATCCCAGGCTTTCTTATCATTTAGGTAAATACTTATGTTCACACAAAAACTTGAACATGAAAGCTTAGAGCAGCTCTGATTTTAATTCTAAAACCTGGAAACAACTCAAATGTCCCTCAAGTGAAGTAGCTAAACCAACTCTGATATATCCATATAATGGAAGACTATACAACAATTTAAAAAAAATTATTGGTGTATGCAACAACTAGATGATTCTCAAATAAATTTCACTAAGTGAAAGAAGTGAGACTCAAAAGGCCACAAATAATATGATTCCATAAAAGTGAATTCAGTGGGCAGGGAGTGATGACACCATTTTGCATCCTGATTGCATCTTGCATTTGCCAAAAACAATCATATACACAATAAAAATAGTGGACTTTGCTGTATGTACATTAAAAAATGAATTGTTTTAATGTTTCTATATATACAGAAAATGTTTCCTACCTCACATTAGTTTCATCATTAAATTCTTCAGCCCATTTCTTCCTTGACTGTGCAGTAGTGGAACCATCTAAACGGTAATAGTCAATGTTTCGAAGCCACTTCCCCTCACCTGAAAATTTAACAAAAGAACACAGAAGGAATTTGATATATTGCTCTGCTTACTAGTAAGAGTAGATTTTCCACCCTGCTCATCATTTAAAAGTGTGTTTTATATATTCTATTTGTATAGCAAAATACATTATATACTTTCCTTAATCAAGAATTAAATTATATTACAAATAAACTCACCACAAATTTCATTCAAATAGATAGTGATGAGCTCAGGTATTTTAAAAACCTATTTCATCTACATCAGAATTTCTTAAAAGGGTTTCCTTGATTAGAATCCTTAAAACTGTCAAAAGAATATGATTAAACTTACATTTCACTCATGAGGCATGCTTTTATTATATCTGTAAATGGTCACATTTTTCTCCTTAACAACAACTTGATGATGATCAAATAAAATGAGAGAAAAAGAATGCCTTTATTTATTCACTGAGAAAATATTTACTGAATGCCTACTATGTGCCAAAAATTATTCTATGGGGTAGCTACAAATTTCAGCGTATGTTTCCATTTCGTAGGTGGTGTGTGGGTGTGGGTGTGTGAAGAATTATGACTTCATAAGTTAATAATCTGACATGTCAATTTTAGACAGTGAGGTAGTTTTTTTTTTCGTTTAATCTACACCAGCAAGAAATGAGGTGAAATTTTACGCAAGACTTGCACTGATACTAAAATACCAAGGGATTAAGGGCTTATGACTTTTTATATTTTATCATACATAATTTCTAATTGTTTAATTGTAAACACAATGCTACTATCTCCCATCCAAGCAAAATTCTATCATGCCCCAGAGCCTTAGTATAAAAACAGCTAACAAAACTGAGATTTCTTTCCAGCAAGCTCTTTAAATTTAGTACATTAGTTTAAAAAAAGATGCTTTTCCACGTTTCTTATCTATATCTTGACTGATATAGAAAACCCAGAATTTCCTTGTTAAAAATTCATTAATACCTATGAAAGTCATTTATGATTTTTCAATTAAAAAAAAAGACATACACATCCAAGGAAAAAAGAATTTGAGATGAATAGCTGGATAAATAGGTAAGAGCTGGAGTCGCATTTGTATTAATTGTTCACTTGAACAGGATAATTAGTAGAATAAATAATCATAAATGAATGGAAAATGATAAGACTATTTTAAAAAGCATTTCAACATACTCACCTTTTATTATAATGCAAATGAATATCTCTAATACCACCTCGATGAATCCAACACTTAAAAACTGATAGAGTCATTATAGGTTAGTAGTTAAGAACACAGACTTTGGAGTGACACTCCCTGAGTTTAATCTCAGTTTCACCATTTACTAACATTTTCACTTATGGCAAGTAATTAAACTCCTTGTGCCTCAGTTTCTTTATCTGTAAAATGAAGATAATCAGAGTACCTATTGCATAGGGTTATTATGAGGATTAAATGAGATAATATTTTTAAAACTACTTAGAATGGTGCCTATCACATGGTAATTAAAAGCTTATTGAGTACTTAATATTGTCACTCAAGATCCCATGATAAATTATACCTGCCTCTATTATGGCACATAATATATGTGTTTGATCCTCTTCTATATCATGATTTCCTGTAATACCCCTTAAACCTAGCTCAGTGCTCACTACACAGTGGCAGTGGTAATGGTAGTGGTAGTGGTAATAGAAGTAACTCAAAGGCAGATCAATCTAATTGATAAGTAAACATTTGCTAAAGACAATTTATAAAATCAAAAATAAACTAGCAAGCATATAAAAAAAATACAACCCTATTAAGGGTCAGAAAAATATAAACTCAAACAATTGTTTTTACCCATTAAAGATGAAGAAAATGTAGTTACAATACTATAGGTACACATGTCAAAATAAGCATTTTCCATTTATTGATGGTAGTAAATTGGTATGTTTTTGCAACATTGGCTTTTCAATTATGAAAAACTGCCAGAACATAGAATCTGAGTAATAAAATTTATAGTGATAATAGAAAAAATATACTTAAGCTTATATTTAACTATAGTCAAATTTAAAAATACACATACATACTACACATATATATGTTAAAAATATGCCGATAAATTACTCTAGAAAAAAAGAAAGCAGGGAAATAAGAAAGATAAAAAGTGCCAGTATATACCTAGGAAAATACCTAACTAGAGCATCATTCTCTGTATTAAAAAAAACAGGGGCCGGGCACGGTGGCTCAAGCCTGTAATCCCAGGACTTTGGGAGGCCGAGGCGGGTGCATCACGAGGTCAAGAGATCGAGACCATCCTGGTCAACATGGTGAAATCCCGTCTCTACTAAAAATACAAAAATTAGCTGGGCATGGTGGCACGCGCCTGTAGTCCCAGCTACTCAGGAGGCTGAGGCAGGAGAATTGCCTGAACCCAGGAGGCGGAGGTTGCGGTGAGCCGAGATCGCGCCATTGCACTCCAGCCTGGGTAACAAGAGTGAAACTCCGTCTCAAAAAAAAAACAAAAAAAAAAACAGGGAAGATCCAGATAAGGGTAATTTGTTTCCTTATCAGTTCAACACATATTTACTATGGACCTACTACATGTCTAGCAGGGTACTAGACAGAAAGTATACAAAAATGGGTAATAATGAACCTGTCTTCAGATCTTTATGGGACAGACGTAATTCCCATACAACATGAAGCATTCTGGGAAGCCCCATGGAGTTATCTGTCTTCTCACACTCCCCATTTCCCCTTTCCCACAGGCCCTGGCAAACGGCATTCTATTTTATGTCTCTACAAATTTCACTACTCTAGGAACTTTGTAATAGGAACCATGTAATATCTGTCCTTTTTTGACTGGCTTAGATCAGTTAGCATACTGTCTTCAAGATTCATACATGTTCAGCCATGTGTCTAAGTTTCCTTCCTTATTAAGGCTAAATTTTGTTCCACTGTATGTATATGCCACATTTTGTTTATCCACTTATCTGTCAATGGACACCTGACTTGCTTCCATGTTTTGGTCATTATGAATAATGCTGCCATAATGTGGGTGGACAAATACAAATACTTCTGTGACACCCTGAACTCAATTCTTCTGGGTATATACCCAGAAGTGGTACTGCTGAATCTCATGGTAATACCATTTTTTTTTTTTTTTGAGGAACACCACATTGTTTTCCACAGCAGCTATACCATTTTACATTATAACCAATAGTACACAAGGGTTCCAATTTCCCCATATCCTCACCAACTCCCACTATTATTTTTTCATAGTAGCCCATCCTAATGGGCGTGTGGTGGTATCTCATTAGAGTATTCATTTGCATTTCCCTAAAGATTAGTGATGCTGGGCTTTTCATCTGTTTCTTGGCCATTTGTGCATCATTTTTAGAGAAATGTCTATCAACTCTTTTGCCCATATTAATCAGGCTATTTTTGTTGTTGTGTTGTAGGAATCCTTTATGCATTTTTGACATTAACCCCTTACCAGATATTTGATTTGCAAATATTTTCCCCATATGGTAGCTTGCCTTTTTACTCTGTCAAAATGGTATATTTTATGTTTTTTATATATATATATATATATATATATATATTTACCATATTACTAAAAAGAAAAAAACTACCTATAAGAAGAGCTCAGGCCAAGATGGCTTCAATGCTGAATTCTAACAAACATTTAAAGAATAATTAAGCTTGATACTTTAAAACACTTCCACAAAACAGAAACAGGAACACATACCAACTCGTTCAATCAGGCCAGTACTGGGGAAGGAGGTGGAACAAGATGGATGACTAGAAGGTTCTACTGATCAACCTCTTAGCAGACACAGCAAATGTTATAGTATCTACACAAAAAAGCACCATGATAAGAAAGAAAAATCAGGTGAGCAATTATAGTACCTGATTTTAACTTCATGTCACTGAAAGAGGCACAGAAGGAGGAAAGATAATCTTAAATTGCCAATGCCACTGCTATCTCAACCCCCAGAAGTGGCCAAGTGGCATGCGGAGAGAATCAGTGCATTTGGGGAAAGGAGAGTGCAGAGAGTGCAGTGATCATAGACTTTGAATTGGAGCTCAGCCTATGCCTGTGAAGGGAGCATATAAACCTGCCCAAACCAGAGGGGAATCACCCATTGAAGTGGTCAGAACTTGAGTTTTGGTAAGTCACGCCACTGTGGGCTAAAGTGCTCTGGGGTCCTAAATAAAACTGAAAGGTTATCTAGGCCACGAGGACTGCAACTTCTGGGCAAGTCCTAGTGCGGTAAAGGGCTTGGAGCCAATAAAATGGGGGCACTCGACCTAAGATACCAGTTGGGGTGGCTGAGAGAGTGCTTATGCCACCACTCCTCACTCCTACAATTCCAAGCAGTGCAGCTTGAAGCTCCAAAAGAGACCTCTGCTTTCTACTTGAGGAGAGAAGAGGGAAGAGTAAAAAGCACTTTGTTTTGCAACTTGGATATCAGCTTAGTCACGGTAGGACAGGGCCCTGGGCAGAATTGTGAAGCCCCTATTCCAGGCCCTAGCTCCCTGGGCCAGAAGGCAAAAACCCACCACTTTGAATTGAGGGACCCGGTCATGGCAGGATTCATCACCTGCTGACCGAACAGCCCTTGGGTCCTGAATAATCAGCAGCAGTAACCAGGTAGTACACGTTGTGGGCCATGGATTAGACAGAAATGTGTTAGGTTCTGGTGAGGCCTAGCATCTTAAAAGTTGTGGTGGCTACAAAGAGACACTCTTCCCCTGCTTGAGAAAAGAAGAGAGAAGAGTAAAGGGGACTTTATCCAGCAGTATAGGTACAAGGTCAGCCACAATGGACAAACGCAACAAATGGGCTCTTGGGTTCCCAAATTTCAGGCCTTGGCTCTTGAATGGCATTTTTGGACTGAGCCTGGGGCAGGGTGGAGCCCACTACCCTGAAGGGTGAGTCTCTGGTCTGGCAGCATTCACCAAAAGCTCACTGAATGGCCCGTAGGCCTTAAGTGAACACTGGCAGTACTCTATGTGGGCTTGTCATGGTGGTGGCCATGAAGAGAGACTCTTCTGTCTGAGGAAAAGAAAGAAAAGAGTAGGAAGGACTTTGTTTTGTTACTTCGGTGTGAGTTTAGCCAAACTAGAATAAAGCACCAGGTATATTTCTAACATTTCTGGCTCTAGGCCCTGGGTCCCATAAAGCATCTCTATACCTGCCCAGGGACAGAGAGAATCTGTCAACATGAAGGGAAAGACCCAATACTGGCAGGCTTCACCACCTGCTGAATGCACAGCCCTTGGGCCTTGAGCAAACATAGGCAGTAACCAGGTAGTGGTTACAGTGGGACTTGGGCAAGACCCACTGCTCTGCTGGCTTAAGGTCTGACCAAGTACTATACCAGCAGTGATGGCCATGGAGGTGCTTGTGTCACCCACCCCCTACCCAGTTCCAGGCAACTCAGCACAGAGAGACTCCATTTGTTGGGGAGAATGTAAAGGAAGAGAACAAGAGTCTCCATCTGGTAATCCAGACAATTCTTCTGGATCTTAACCAAGACCACCAAAATGGTACCTCTTCAAGTCTGCAAGAACTACAGTGTTACTGTCCTTAGGGTGACCCCTAATGTGGATAATGTGGATACAGCTGCAGTGACCAAAAACTTGGATGACAACACCCAAGTCCCTTTGAATACCTGGAAAGCCTTCTCAAGAATGACAGGTACAAACAAGCCCAGACTGCAAAGACTACAATAAATACCCAACTCTTCAATGCCTAGACACCAATGAAAATCCATAAGCATCAAGACCATTTAGAGAAATATGACCTCATCAAATGAACGAAATAGGGAACCAGGGGAAAATCTGGGAGAGACAGAGATATGTGATCTTTCAGACAGAGAACACAAAATAGCTGACTTGAAGTACAGTGAAATTCAAGATATAACACAGGAGGAATTCAGGCTCCAATCAGAAAAATTTAATGAAGAGGCTTAAATAAATAAAATAAATAAAGCAGACATTCTGGAGTCAAAAAATGCAACTGACATACTAAAGAATGCATGAGTCTCTTAACAGCAAAATTGATAAAGCAAAGAAAGAATTAGTGAGCATAAAGATAAGCTACTGGAAAATACAGTCACAGGAAACAAAAGACAAATAATAAAAAAGAATAAAGCATGCCTACAAGGCCTAGAAAATAGCTACAAAAAAGCAAATCTAAGAGATATCAGCCTTAAACAGGAGGTAGAGAGACTGGCATAGTAAGTTTATTCAAAGGGATAATGATAGAGAACATCTCAAATCTAGAGAAAGATACTAATATTCAAATAAAAGAAGGTTATAGAATATCAAGCCGATCTAACCCAAAGAAGACTACTTCAAAGCATTTAATAAACTCCTAAATATCAATGATAAAGAAAGGATCCTTAAAGCAGCCAGAGAAAAGAAACAAGTAACATACAATGGATCTCCAGTATGTCTGGCAGCAAACTTTTCGGGGGAAATCTTACAGGCCAGGAGAAGAGTGGCATGAAATATTTAAAGTGCTCAAGGAAAAAAACATTTACCTTACAATAGTATAAACAGAAAAAACATCCTTCAAACATGAAAGAAAAATAACTTTCCAGACAAACAAAAGCTGAGGGATTTCATCAACACCGAACCTGTCCTACAAGAAAGGCCAAAGGAAATAATTAACCAGAAAGAAAAGGACATGAATGAGCAATAAGAAATCCTCTGAAGGTACAAAACTCACTAAAAACAGAAAGTATACAGAAAAATATAGAATATTATAACAATGTAACTGTGGTATATAAATTACTCTTATAATAAAAGTAGAAAGACTAAATGTTGAAGCAACAAAAATAATAGCTACAACAATATATCAAGACGGTACAAATAAGATATAAACAGAAACAACAAAAAGATAAAAAGTTAGGAAACAAAGTTAAGGTGTAGAATTTTTATTAGTTTTCTTTTTCCCTGTTTCTTTGTTTACAAAAACAGTGTAAAGTTGTTAATCAGCTTAAAATAACGGGTCATAAGATAGAATTTGCAAACCTCATGGGAGCCACAAAGTAAAAAAACATATAATGGATAAATGAACAAACAAAAAACAAGAAACTAAACCATACCATTAGAGAAAATCACCTTCACTAAAAGGAAGAAAAGAAGGAAGGAAAGAAGACAAGCCCAAAAAACAACCAGAAAACAAATAACGAAATAGCAGGAGTAAGTCCCTACTTATCAATAAAAACATTCAGTGTAAATGGACTAAACTTTCTGATCAAAAGACAGAGTGGCTCAATGGATTTTTTTTAAATACCCAATTATCTGTTGCCTACAAGAACACACTTCATCTATAAAGACTGAAAATAAAGGGGGAAAAAAAGACATTTCATGCCAATAGAAACCAACAAGAGAAGGAACAGCTATACTATATAGGACACAATAGATATCAAGAAAAAAAACTGTAAGAAGAGACAACAAAGGACACTATATAACGATATAGTTCAATTCCACAAGAGGATATAACAATTTAAAATATATATGCACTTAACACTGGAGCACCTGCATATATAAAGCAAATATTGCTAGAGCAAAAGAGATAGACCCCAATACAATAATGGCTGGAGACTTCAACACTCCACACAGAAAATCAACTAAGAAACATCACACTTCATTTACACTATAGACCAAATGGACCTAATACATATTTACAGAACATTTCGTCCAACAGCTATAGAGTACACATTCTTTTCCTCAGCATGTAAATCATTCTCAAGGACAGATCATATGTTAGGGTCAAAAAATAAGTCTTAAAACATTAAAAAAAAAACCTGAAATAATATCAAGTATCTTCTCTGACCACAGTGGAATAAAAGGAGAAATTAGTAACAAGAGGTATCTTGGAAACTATACAAAAACATAGAATTTAAACAATATATTCCTGAATGACCGTGGGTCAATGAAAGACAAGAAAATTGAAAGTTTTCTTTAAAAACTAATGGAAACACAGCATACCAAAAAATATAAGACACAGGGAAAGCAGTACTGAGGAAAGTTTATAGCTATAAATGCCTATATCAAAAAAAAAGTAGAAAAACTACAAATAAACAATGTAACAATGCATCTTAAAGAATTAGAGGCCAGGGCCGGGCGCAGTGGCTCACGCCTGTAATCCCAGCACTTTGGGAGGCCCAGGCAGGCAGACCACGAAGTCAGGAGCTCAAGACCAGGCTGACCAACATGGTGAAACCCCGTCTTTACTAAAAAATACAAAAATTAACTGGGCATGGTGGCTTGTGCCTGTAATCTCAGCCACTTGGGAGGCTGAGGTAGGAGAACTGCTTGAACTGGGACTTGGGAGGCAGAGGTTGCAGTGAGCTGAGATTATGCCACTGCGCGCCAGCCTGGGCTACAGAGTGTGACTCCATCTCAAAAAAAAAAAAAAAAAAAAAAAACACAACAAGAATTAGAGGCCAGGAGCAATGGCTCACGTGGGTAATCCCAGCACTTTGGGTGGCCGAGGCTGATGGATCACCTAAGGTCAGGAGTTTGAGACAGGCGTGGCCAACATGGTGAAACCCTGTCTCTACTAAAAATACAAAAATTAGTCAGGTATGGTGGCAGGCGCCTGTAATCCCAGCTACTCAGGAGGCTGAGGCAGGAGAATCGTTTCAACCTGGGAGGCAGAGGTTGCAGTGAGCCGAGATTGTGCCACTATGTTCCAGCCTGGGTGACAAAGCAAGACCTGTCTTTAAAAAAGAGAGAGAGAGAGAGAGAGAGAGAGAGAGAGAGGAGTGGAGAGGAAGAGAAGGGAGAAGAGAGGAGAATTAGAAAAATAAGAATCCAAGCCCAGAATTCGTAAAGGAAAAGAAATAAAGAGCAGAACAGGAATAAATAAACTTGAAATGAAGAAAATAATATAAAAGATCAATGAAACAAAAAACCTGGTGTTTGAAAAAAGTAAACAAAACAAAATTGGCAAACTTTTAGCCAGACTAAGCAAAAAAGAGAGAAGACTCAAAGTAAATAAAATCAGAGATGAAAATAAAGACATTACAACTGTTACAGCAGATATTCAAAGAATCACTAGTTGCTATTATCAGCAACTATATGCCAATAAATTGGAAAACCTAGAAGAAATGAATAAACTTTTAGACACATACAACCTACCAAGACTGAACCATGAAGAAATCCAAAACCTGAACACACCAATAAAAAGTAATCATATTGAAGCCATAATAAAAAGTCACCCAGAAAGGAAAAACCCTGGACCAAACAGCTTTACTGCTGAATTCTATCAAACATTTCAGTAAGATATAAGACCAATCCTACTCAAAGTATTCTGAAAAGTAGAGAAGAGAATACTTCCAAATTCATTTTACAAGGCCAGTATTACCCTGATAACAAAACCACATAAACACACATATAAAATTAAACTATAAGCCAGTATCACTGGTGAATACTACTGCAAAAATCTTCAACAAAACAGCAGCAAACTGAATTCAATAATAAATTTAAATGATCATCCATCATTACCACCTAGGGCTTATCCCAGGGATGCAAGAATGGTTCAACATAAACCAATACATCATATCAACAGAATGAAGGACAAACACCATATGATCGACTGGGCGCAGTGGCTCACTTGAGGAGTTCGAGACCAGTCTGGCCAACATGGTGAAATCTCATCTCTACTAAAAATACAAAAATTAGCTGGGCACAGTGGCGCATGACTGTAATCCCAGCTACTTGGGAGGGATGCTGAAGCAGGAAAATTGTTTCAACCTGGGAGGCAGGGGTTGCAGAGAGCCAAGATCACGCCATTGCACTCCAGCCTTGGCAACAGAGTGAGATTCTGTCTCAAAAAAAAAAAAAAAACAAAAACAAAAGAACATTTCAAATCATAATAAAAAAAAAAAAAAAAAAAAGCATTTGACAAAATTCAATATCCTTTATGATAAAAACACTAAAAAAAACTAGGTACATAAGGAACATATGTCAAAATAGTAAGAGCCATCTATGACAGATCCATAGCGAGTATCATACTGAAGAAAGAAAAACTAAAAGGCTTTCCTCTAAAATTAAGAACATGACAAGGATGCCCACGTCCATCACTGTTATTTAACACAGTAGTGGAAGCCCTAGCTAGAGTAATTAGACAAGAGCAAGAAATAACAGGCATCAAAATTAGAAAGAAAAAAATCAAATTATCCTTGTTTGCAGATGATTTGATCATAACTTGTAAAAATCTGAACACTCCACCAGAAAACTATTAGAAATAATAAAGAAATTCTGTGAAGTGGCAGGATATAAACCTAACATGCACAAATCAGTAGCATTTCTATATACCAACAGTAAACAACCTGAAAGAGAAATCAAGAAACTTATAAAATTAAAAAAAAAGTCAAAAAGACATCAAAAAAGTAATCTCATATACAATAGCCATAAGTAAAATAAAATACTTAGAAATTAACCAAAGAAGTGAAAGATCTCTCAATGAAAACTATAAAACAATGCTGAAAGAAACTTAAGACCCAAAATCAGAGGAACGTGTTCCAGGTTCAAGGATTGGAAGAATGAATATTATTAAAATGTCCATGCTACCCAAAGCAATCTACAGATTCAATACAATCCATATAGAATACCAGTGACATTCTTCACAAAAATTTTTTTTTAAATCCCTAAAATTTATATGGAACCACAAAAGGCCCAAAATAGCCAAAGCTATACTAAGCCAAAAGAACAAAAGTGGAGGAATCACATTACCTGACTTTATACCACAGAGCTATCGTAACCAAAACACTATGGTACTGGCATAAAAACAGACACATAGATCAACAGAATGGAGAACCCAGAGATAAATGCATACATCTGCAGTGAACTCATTTTTGACAACGTTGCCAAGAATAAACCCTGGGGAAAAGACAGTCTCTTCAACAAATGGTGCTGGGAAAACTAGATATCCATACGCAGAACAAAACTAGACCCCTATCTCTCACCATATGCAAAAATCAAATCAAAATGGATTCAACACGTCTATATTAGACCTCAAACTATAAATCTACTACAAGAAAACACTGGGGAAACTCTCCAGGATACTGGACTAGGCAAAGATTTTTTGAGTAACACCCGACAAGCAGAGGCAACCAAAGCAAAAATGGACAAATGTGATCTCGTCAAGTTAAAAAGCTTTTGCAGAATAAAGGATACGGTCAACAAAGTGAAGAGACAACCCACAGGATGGAAGAAAATATCTGCAAACTACCCATCTGACAAGCAATTAATAACCAGAATATATAAGGAACTCAAACAACTCTACATAATAACCTAATTTTAAAATGGACAAAATAATAGTCATTTCTCAAAGGAAGACATACTTATAGCAAACAGGTACAGGAAATCGTGCTCAACATCATTCATCACCAGGAAAATGCAAATCAAACCATGTGATATCTTCCTACCCCAGTTAACTTGGCTTTTAACCAAAACTCAGCCAGTAACAAATGCTAGGGAGAATTTGGAGAAAAGGAAATTCTTGAACACTGTTGGTGGGAATATAAATTAGTACAACCACTATGAAGAACAGTTCGGAGGTTCCTCAAAAAATTAAAAATAGAGCTACCATAGAATCCAGCAATCCAGGCCAAAGGCAGTGGCTCATGTCTGTAATCCCAGCACTCTGGGAGGCCAAGGTAGGCAGATAACCTGAGGTCAAGAGTTTGAGACCAGCTTGGCCAACGTGATGAAACCCTGTCTCTACCAAAAATTACAAAAATTACCTAGGCATGGTAGCACACACCTGTATTCCCAGCTACTGGGGAGGCTGAGGTGGGACAATCTCCTGAACTCTGGAGGTAGAGGTTGTAGTGAGCTGAGATCACGCCACTGCACTGCAGCCTGGGTGACAGAGCAAGATCTTGTCTCAAAAAAAAAAAAAAAAAAATCCAGCAATCCCACTTTTAGGTATATACCCCCCCGCAAAAAAAGGAAATTAGTATATCAAAGAGATAGCTGCACTTTCATGTTTACTGTAGCACTGTTCACAATAGCCAGGCTTGGAGACAACCTAAATGTCCATCACCAGACGAATAGATACTAAAAATGTGATAAATACATAGAATGGAGTAGTATTCAGCCATAAAAGTGAAAGATCCTGTCATTTGTAACAACATGGATGGAACTGGAGGTCATTAAGTGAAATAAGCCAGGCACAGAAAGACAAACTTTGCATGCTGTCATTTATTTGTGGGATCTAAAAATAAAAATAATAGAACCTCATGGAGATATAGTGTAGAAGGATGGTTACCACAGGTTGGGAAGGGTAGTGGGTGGTGGGGTGGAAGTACGAATGGTAAATAGGTACAGATACATAGTTGGAATGAATAAGAAGTAGTATTTGCTAGCACAACAGGGTGACTACCGTCAAAAAAAATTTAATTGTATATTTTAAAATGACTAAAAGTATAATTGGATTATTTGTATCACAAAGGATAAATGTTTGAGGTGATAGATAACCCATTTACCTTGATGTTATTATCCATTGCATGGATATATCAAAATATCTCATGTAACCCACGAATATATATACCTACCATGTGTGTGTGTATATATATATATATATACACCATGAATATATACACCTACTCACAAAAATTAAAAGGAAAAAAATCAGATGTATTATTGGAGTCAGGAGGAGGGAAGTCAGTACTGAGGAGTGTCAATGGACATGAAAGATGAAGAATGGATAGGAATTAATCAGGTGAAGAAGATAGTGTGGGTGGAGAGAGCACTGCAGGCAGATAGAAACATAGCCATCAGCCAGCAGTAAAAGCAAGAAGAGATTAGCAGAGATAATCTATGTCACTTGTTGTAAAATAAATGCAAATTAAAACAAATACAAGATATCATTATTCACCTATTAATAAAGGTTTTGGCTATTATGGCAATGGTTCAGTGAACGTTCAAGGATTACTACGAGGAGTACTAATGCAATTGTTCTGAAAAGTAAGTTGACAATGTTTCAAAAGTCCTCAAAAAGATCATACCTATTGGTAAATGATTTCCCTTCTTAGGACTCTACCTTAAGCAAAAAAGTTTAAAACTCAGATATAAATTTATGTACAAAAATATTCATTGAATTTTATTATTTAAAATGTTGAAAAATTAGGCCAGGTGTGGTAGCTCACACCTATAATCCCAGTGCTTTAAGAGGCCAAGGTGGGCAGATCACTTGAGGCCAGGAGTTTGAGACCTGGCCAACATGGCAAAACCCCATCTCTACAAAAAAACACAAAAATTAGCCAGGCGTGGTGGCACACACCTATAATCCCAGCTACTCAGGAGGCAGAGGCTGTAGTGAGCCAAGATTGCTCAACTGCACTTCAGCTTGGGTGATACAGCGAGACCCTGTCTCTGAAAAAAAGAAGTTGAAAAATTAGAAAAAAAAAAAATGATTAAATAAGTTATATGCAGCCATATGATAGAATGTTATATAATCAATATTATACATGCAAGACATAATACTTTCATAATCAGGACCCAAAAAAAGCCAATTAAAACATTCCATTGCCAACAACAAAAAATACTAGCAAACCGAATCCAGGATCATATAAAAAGACTTATACACCATGACAAGTGGGATTTATCCCAGGTATGAAAGGTTGGTTTAACATTTGAAAATAAAAGTAATTTCCTTGACATGTACAGTTAAAAAAAAAAGAAAGAAAAAAAGAAAAAAAGAAAATCAAAGTAAAACACTATCTTAATAGAATAAGGAAAAAAAAAAACAACCATGACATGATCATCTCAACAGCTGCAGAGAAATAAAATAGTATGTCACACTCTTTCATGATAAACACATTCAACAAACTACAAAGAGAAGAGACTTTCTTCAACTTGATAAATAGTATCTTTGAAACTAACATCATACAAAATGTTGAAAAACTGGATTCCATCACACTATGATTAGGGACAAGACAAGGATGTCAGCTCTTGCCGCTTTCACACAACACTGTACATGAGGTTTTAACCAGGGCAACTGGATAAGCAAAGAAATAAAAGCCATTCAGATCAGAAAAGAAATTATCTATATTTGCAGATGACATGACCTTGTACATAAAAAATCCTAAAGAAATTATCAGAATTAGTAACTGAGTTCAGCAGGCCTGCAGCATATAGGATCAATATATAAAAAGCTATTTATACATTTGCAATGAACAAGTTGAAAATGAAAATAACAAAATTTCACTCAGCCTCAAAAATAAATTTAACAAAAGTGTAAAATGTATACTCTGCAAGCTATAAAAGATTGGTGAAATAAATAAAAGACCTAAATAAATGGCAAAACACTCCACATTCATGGATAAGACATAATATTGTTAAGATGGTGATACTTCCTAAAATTAACTATACATTCAACACAATCCCTATAAGCATCTAAACTGACTTATTTGTAGAAATGTGTAGGAGATTCTAAGGTTGATATGGAATTCCAAGAGATCTGGAATAGTCACACTTACCAATTTCAAAATTACTTTCAAAGCAATGGTAAAGAAATGGTGCAGTAGTAGCACAGAGACTGACATATGGATCAGTGGAATACAACTGAGGGTCAGGAAACAAACCTGTGTCTCCATCATCAACTCCTTTTTAAGAGTGACAAAAGCTATTCAATAAAAAAAGAATATTCTTTTCAACAAAGAGTCCTAGGACAAATGGATAAGCACGGCAAAAGACTGAAGTTGAGCCTTTATCTCATAACATACATAAAAATTAACTCAAAATGGATCAACAACCTAAGTGCAAGGACTAAAACTATAAAACTCTCTTAAGAAAACACGAGTTAAATCTTCACTTTTTTTTCGGAATGCTTTCTCAGATATAACACTAAAAGCACAAGCAACAAAAGAAAAAAAAAAAAATGAACGTCAACAAAATAAAATATTTTTGTGCATCAGAGGACACACTCAAGAAAGCAAAAGATGGCCAGGTATGGTGGCTCACACCTGTAATCCCAGCACCTTGGGAGGCCAACAAGGGACGACTGCTTGAGCCCAGGAGTTCAAGGCTAGCCTGGTCAAACAGAGAGTGACCTCATCTCTACAAAAAAAATTAAAAATAAATAAATAAATGCAAGCAATACAGATCACAGAAAATATTTTTTTTTAAAAGAAAGCTCTAGCCATGCTGGCAGGACACACACACACACAAAATAAAAATTTAAAAACTTAAAAAATAAAAAAAAGAAAGCAAAAAACCCAGAGAAGGAGATAAAATATTTGCAAATCATATATATGATAAGAGCCTAGTATGTAGAGTATATTTTTAACGACACTTACATTTCAACAACAAAAAGACAAGCAATCCAATTCAAAAATGGGCAAAGGACCTGAATAGACATTTTTCCAAAGAAGATAAAGAAATAGCCAATGAGTACATTAAAAGAAGTTCAACAGGCCGGGCGTGGTGGCTCAAGCCTGTAATTCCAGCACTTTGGGAGGCCAAGGCGGGTGGATCACGAGGTCAAGAGATCGAGACCATCCTGGTCAACATGGTGAAACCCCGTCTCTACCAAAAATACAAAAAATTAGCTGGGCATGGTGGTGCGTGCCTGTAATCCCAGCTACTCAGGAGGCTGAGGCAGGAGAATTGCCTGAACCCAGGAGGCGGAGGTTGCGGTGAGCCAAGATCGCGCCATTGCACTCCAGCCTGGGTAACATGAGTGAAACTCCGTCTCAAAAAAAAAAAAAAGAAGTTCAACATTATTAGTTAATAGAGAAATAAAAATTAAATCATAAGATACCATTTCACAACCATTAGGATGGTGATAACAAAAAAAAAAAAAATGAACAACAAGTGTTGATAAGAATGTGAAGAAACTGAAATGCTTGTACATTGCTAGTAGGACTAAAATAGTACAGGCAGTGTAGGAAACAGTTTGGTGGTGCTGTTTGTTTAAATAAATGAAAGCTTGTATAACAAATGTACACAGCAGCACTATTCACAATGGCTGAATGATGAGAACAACCCTACTATCAAGACCACATATTACATGTTTCCATTTATATGATTGGTCCAGAATATATTAATCTATTAGAAATATAAAGTAGATTAGCGGTTGCTTGTGTGACAGAGTTTTGGGCTGGGTAGGGGAATAGTTAAAGGGTACAGAGTTTTATTTGGTAGTGATAAAAATGTTCAAAAACAGACTATAGTGATGTTTGTACATCTCTGTGAATATATTAAAACTACTGAATTCTACACTTTAAATGGGTGAATTGTACAGGATGTGAATTCTCTCTCAATAAAACTGCTTTAGAAACCAAAAAATTTTAATTTATCCTACAATTGCAACAACAGACTACTGTAACAAGGATTTTTCTTAAGTAAGTAGATATTAGCTGCTCTTGTCATCAAAAAAACTATGTGAGATGATAGGTATGTTCATCTGCTTCACTACAGTAACCATTTTACTATCTATATGTATCCCATAACACCATGTTGTAAACCTCAAAATATATACAATACGGTTTTATTCTGAAAAAAGACTATACATATATATGGATAAGGACAAAGAGACATTGCAAAAAAATGTTGATATGTTAGGGATGTGAGACTCCAGGTAGTTTTGTTTCTTTTGTTAAAATGTTTGTATGATATGTTTAAATAAGTATTTTAAAAATTACAATATAGAAATATTTGTAGCTCACCTTTATAAATAAGGGGTTTATCTTTATCTTCTGTCTTCTCCCTACTAGCTAATTCAAGAAAATCTTCAATCAAGTCCAGAGATATGAGAGACTGGCTGAAAACAAGGCTAAAAAAAACAGATTAGTGTTCACGGATTAGAAGATTCTTAGTAAAGATATCACTTCTTCCTAAATCAATCTACAATTTTAACACAATTGTAATAAAAATCCCAGCAGGATTTTTTTTGTAGAAATTACAAGGTGATTGTAAAATGTATATGAGAATGCCACACCAGAGGAGGGAAGACAATTCTGAAAAAGAAAACAAAGTTGGAAGCCTGACTCCTCATGATTTCAATACTTACAAAGGTACAGTAACCAAGACAGTGCAGTACTGGTAAAGGGGCAGGCACAGATCAATAGAACAGAAGAGAGTCTAGATAGAGAGCTACATAGTATGTTTAACTGTAGGGCCCAGGCATTCAATGGTAAAAGTAATCCTAGCACTTTGGGAGGCTGAGGCAGGCAGGCTGCTTGAGCTCAAGAGTTCGAGACTAGCCTGGGCAACATGGTGAAACCCTGTCTCTGCTAAAAATACAAAAACTAGCTGGGCATGGTGGTATGCACCTGTATTCCTAGCTACTGGAGAGGCTGAGGTGGGAGGATCACCTGAGCCCGGAGGTCAAGACTGCAGTAAGCCGTGATTGTGCCACCATACTCCTGCCTGGACAACAGGGCAAGAGCCTGTCTCATGAAGAAATTAAAAGAAAAAAGAAAGAAAGAATAATCAAGCAGGTGAAATAAAATAAAGTCTGAGAGATGTCCACTAGATTTGAGGATTAGAAGGTCACTAGTGACTTTACAGGGGGAAATCTCAGGAAAGCAAGAATAGAAGCCACATAACGTAAGCCGAAAAATGATTTTGAAGATGGAGAAATACAAATATCAACTAAAAGCTCTACCCAAATAAATAAGTTCAAGGTGCAATAGCTAGAAGCAGAAATTATCACTGAAGAAATAACCTGAATATGCAATCAGAACTAGTGGCTTACAAGGAAGACAGTTGCTTGTATTGGCCTAGCACTACAATAACCTAATAAATCACATCTTTAGGCAGGAAGGAAAAATAACAGATTTGTTCAAATACCTTGTTTAAGCAATAAAAAGGTTATCAAAAGGTTCATTTATATAATAAATATAGTAAAGCACTTACACTTTATCTCCAATTTCCTCTGCCATTCGAAGAATTTCAAAGAGAAGTACCATTTTTCCAGAATGCTCTAAAACCTCAGCATCAGCATCTGTAACAAAATCTTTGTACCAGTCTGGAGCTGGGCTGCTTGGATTAGAAGAGGAAGCAGCTTTACCTAAATAAGACAAATGGAACATAAGTAAGTAGGTAAATTAGAAAAGAAACAGAAAGAGAGCAAGAGAGACAGAAAAAGACCTATCCATAGGGAGAATAAGGGCGAAATTGATGGGGACTTGGGAGAGGGGAGAGAAAAAGAGGCAGGCAGGCACACACACACATGTAGCACAGACAGAGACTATCCCAGAGTGAGTTGTAGATAGAGAAAGGGAGAGGAAGGCGATACCAAATAAGAGAACAAGCAAGAGATTGACTCTGAGAGACTGCAAGTTTAAGAGACAAACCCTCAGAGCAGGAGTGGAGCTCAGAAGAGAGACCCAAAGAGATGGGAAACCACCCCCCTCCCACCAGGCCCCAAGAGCTTAAAACCACTCCCAAACATACTCCATGAGACAGCAATCAACAGAGATGGAAAGGCAAAGTTATCAAGAGAGAAAAGACCTTGGGGGTAGAAAACATTTCACTGTGCTACTAGGATCTGGAAACTGCCAACAAGAATTAACCCCAGAATCAGCATATCATATCAAATGATTTTGTTCTTATATATTTTCCCCACAAACTTTGACTATGAAAGGTGGAAGGAGAAAGTAGCACAAAACAATCTAATAAAAGATTTAAACATAGTTTGATTCAAAATAAGAAATATGCAGGCTTACAGCATGTTTATACACTTTCTCAATTGCTTTTTAATGCAAAGTATTTTAAAATATATTTTTGTTACAAAATTTTAAATAAATACCCAGAAAACTATATAAAAGAAACAAATGTGCTTCCACATTCCATCTTCATTAAATTTTAACACTGTTAAAACTTCGGATGCAGCTGAAGCCTAACATGATCCTATATGATCACATTCTCTTTCCTTCCTTCTTTTCCAATAAGTAACTAAACCCCTAAATTATATATTTACCATTTTTATGCATGTTTTTATGTTTTTAACTACATGTGTATCACTAAACTGTACAAATGGCTATACTGTTTGTAAAATCCTACAAATTACTTTTTCACTCAAAGTGAGACTTGCTCATGCTTGTCACGGAGCTCCCGTTCAATCAATCTAACTGTCATGTAGTATTCCACTGCATGAATACACTATCATTTATTAGTTCTCCTCATAGACATCTAGATTGTTTCTTATTTTTGGCTACTATGAAATAAATGCAATGAATACTCATTGTTGAGTATATTTTTCTTAAATACTGTGTGTATTTTAAGTTTTAAATTTTCTGGTATAAAGTTATGATTAGAAATTTTAAAAATATCATTTTAGACATACTTATAGTCTTTATCAAATACTTCTATTATCAGAAGTTCTTGAGAATGTAATTATGCTAACTTTCCTCAGGTTGACTACTAATACTTTCTGTTGTTAGCTTTTCTTGATGTTATTTCCTTAGGTGTAGCTATAATCTGTGAAATTCCTGGGTAGCCTTGGTTAAGGTCATATATCTCCGGAGTAATTCTACATTTGTTTCTATCAGGTGCTCCAGGTAATCACCAACTCAGAATTACTTATGAAGTTAATATTTCAGCTTAGGATCTTTTAGGCTATATAAGTAATATAAATTCAAACCATAAAGTATGTGAGGTGAAGGCCATGATCATAAATTCAATAAAACTATTATTCCCAACCAAGAGCCCTGGCTGAAATAGATAAGCTTCCTTGTCATCTCCCTGGATTGTCCATGGGGTTGTAAACTTTAAAGGGATTCAGCTTTGAAAAGGGGTCAGAGAACTCTCCAACTTATAGAGGACTTGAAGTCTCGAATCCTGTCCCTGGATAAATGAAAATTAAAGCTGCTAGTCTCAAGACTAGCATCTCCCTAGGATTTCCATAGCATACCTTCTTCAATTTACCATTTAGGCTTATCAGTTCCCTCCTTATGTCTGGGCATATAGTAAGCACTTTATAAATATCTGTTGAGTGAATAAATATGGTATATTAGTACTAATATTATGGCTCTATATCATATACAAGGATTCTGTCACAAAAGTTTATATCTATACAATTAATTACACACATTTTAAAATGCAAATGCTTACAGATGAAGCTTACTCTAAAAATACTTAAGTAATAATAAATCTAGCACTGAAGTAATTTACAGTCATTTAGTGATCACAAACTCGCCTTCTAATAAAACATTTAAAACACAGAAATGGGGATGATGCAAGCTAAACTTACATGATTCATTCAAGATGCTGCTTCTCAGAAAAATGAGAAAGCTACTACATAACGATTAAAGCAAACAGTAACTCTGTGATGTGAAAATAAAATATGTGGCAACAATCATATTGTAGCTCAATTATAGCTATCTAATTATTTAATATCCATTCGAATTTCAGGTGTAACATTTTTAGCTCCTTAATACTTCCTTCAGATTATGAGACCAATGTGCTGCCTACTGTGCTAAGGAGGCAGACTAGCCCCTTAATACTTCCTATTCAGATTTTCTTCTATTTGCTGTAAGAAAGTGATTTTCTTAAGGTTATATAGTACCAGCTATATATATCCATACATTATGATATACTCAGTTTTATATGGAGTTAATTATGATGCAAAGAAAAAAATAAATTTTTATTATCTATTGGTTCTGGAGAATGCTTCTAAAACGCTATACATGTATGTAAGCTGCAAAAATATATTTTAAAAAACCATATACAAATGATTTATATTTGACTGCACACAACTAAAATGAAATAAAAATCCTAGACAAGTGGCCGGGCGCGGTGGCTCAAGCCTGTAATCCCAGCACTTTGGGAGGCCGAGGCGGGTGGATCACGAGGTCAAGAGATCGAGACCATCCTGGTCTACGTGGTGAAACCCCGTCTCTACTAAAAATACAAAAAATTAGCTGGGCATGGTGGTGCGTGCCTGTAATCCCAGCTACTCAGGAGGCTGAGGCAGGAGAATTGCCTGAACCCAGGAGGCGGAGGTTGCGGTGAGCCGAGATCGCGCCATTGCACTCCAGCCTGGGTAACATGAGTGAAACTCCGTCTCAAAAAAAAAAAAAAAAAAAAAAAAAAAATCCTAGACAAGTGGTCAAAATTTGTCTTTTGGAACTGATGGCCTTCCCTGTGTTGTTTCTGGCTCATGACGTGTAGCCTCCTACATTCTGCCCCCAGTGCTTTCCAAACCATTCAATTATGGCATATATAAAAAATGGTAATGCTCATATAGTAAACCAGGAAAAACAGAAGAGACTACTCGTTTATGGAGGCAACCCAGCTGCTTCAGATTCTAACTGTACTTCCATGTGATAAAAGAATCAATATCTCAGCACACTTAAAAAAAATTCTCAGTATATTTTTATGTAACCCATTTATAGCACAGGATGATGCACACTGACTGGTCTGCTCCTCTTCCCCTTTTAGCTATAAGTTATGAGAAAAAATTCAACAAGAGTATTCTAAGAAAATAATTTCCAGGAACATGTAAACTTTACATATTTTTAATTATGAAATAAGAGACTGAGGAATTTATGTGGAAAAGGCAAATTGCGGCAGCAGGGAAGGATATACAGGAGCTTGTCATTGCCTTAAATAACACTACAATAATTTATTATTCTGATAAAAATATTCTTTATATATATATCTCTCTCTGGAAGATGAACAGAAGAGAAGAATGAGAAGAGAAATTTTGTAGTTTAATTTTCACTATCCCCCGATTTCCTAAGGGAAGCCAGAATCTGTGGTTAGACTGCCATCTGTCTATTCCATGGAGGTACTGAAGAGAGAAATGTTCATAAAGAAATTACCAAATTAGAAAGAATTTATAACTAATTTCTCAGAAACAATTGCAACAGAAACAGAAATTGACAACTGGGACTTAATTAAACTAAAGAGCTTCGGCACAGCAAAAAAGAGAAAAAAAAAACTATCAACAGAGTAAACAGACAACCTACAGAATGAGAGAAAATACTCACAAACTATGTATCCAACAGTGGTCTAATGTCCAGAAACTATAAGGAACTTAATTCAATAGCAAAAAAAAACAAATAACCCCATTAAAAAGTGGGCAAAAGACATGAACAGCTACTTCTCAAAAGAGAACATACAAGCAGCCAACAAACATGAAAAAATGCTTATCGTCACTAATCACAGGAGAAATGCAAATCCAAACCAAAATGAGATACCAGCTCACACCAGTCAGAATGGCTATTATAAAAAAGTCAAAAAACAGCAGATGCTGGAGAAGCTGCAGAGAAAAGGGAACATTTATGTTGGTGGAGTTGTAAATTAGCTCACCATCTATAGAAGGCAGTTTAGAAATTTCTCAAAGAACTTAAAGCAGAACTGCAATTTGACCCGGCAATCTCATTATAAGTATAAAACAAAAGGAAAATAAATCTACCAAAAAGACACATACACTCATATATTTATTACAGCACTATTCACAACAGCAAAAACATGGAGTCAACCCAGGTGCCCACCCACAGTGGACTGGATAAAGAAAATGTGGCACACAGAAACCATGGAATATACACAGCCACAAAAAGAACAAAATCATGTCCTTTGCAGCAACATGGATACAGCTGGAGGCCATTATATACTGAGCAAATTAACACAGAAACAGAAAACCAAATACTCCATGTTCTTACATATAAGTAAGCCAAACACTGGGTACAGGTGCATATAAAGATGAGAACGACAGAAATGGATGACTACTAGAGTGGGGAGAGAGAAAAGGGGCAAAGACTGAAAAACTAACTATTGAGTATTATGTTCAGTACCTGGGGAATGGGATCAATCATACCCCAAAGCGGAGCATCATTCAATATACTCATGTTAACCAACTGGCTAAGGTATCCCCGAATATAAAAGTTGAAGTTATAAAAATAAAACTAAAATAATTAATCACCAAATAGTTTGTTGTAGACCTGAGACCAGCCAAGTTTATTTGATCACTAACCTAGTTGGCCGCAACAACTCTTTTCTCTTCACAGACAGTTAACTGCTTTGCTCCACAACTCCTAAATGCCAAATATTTAGAGCCATTACCTTGTTCTCTCTTCATATTACCTGCTATTTCAAATAGGCAGATATTTGGTCACAGCTTTTAAACTCCTAAACATACAGGCTGCACTAGGAGGACACGGTGTCTCGACACTAACCCTTCAACATATATACAGGGCAAAGACAACTTAAACCACTGCAGAGTTCAATCTAAGACTTCACTTTCATGCACAAGAGAGACAGAAAGAAAACAAAAGAGGTGACACCAACTGTACATAATACAGAGCAAACCTAAAGTAAATAATTACAGATTATGAAGAATCACAAAAGTATTAAAACGTTTTACTGTATAATACTGACTAAAAGTTAACTACAATCACAATTATCTGAAATATTTCTATTTATTCCCATACAGTTAAGTGAAACTATTATGATGGCTTTGAGATTAGACATATCTAGGTCTGAATTCCAGTTCTCCCACTCATTTTTTAAACTATCAACTACAAAGCAAGGCTGCTCAAGAATTCAGTTAGCTAACATATGTAGTGAAAATAATAGGGTTTAGGTATATTCGAGTAAATAAACATTGGTTTTTCTTTTTACCTTTCCTCCCAAATACCAGAGAATTCACAGTGGCTTGCTTATAATTAAAGATTCATCAGATATTTACTGTACTTCTGAGTATTTGATTAGACTCATCAATTAAGGAAAGAAATTCCTTTGAGTAAAGTCAGGATAAGTGACTGAAAAAAGCACTAATGACATGACATTTTCCAAATCACTGTTCCATGATAAAGGTAACATTCATTAGACTCACTTTCTTCCAGCTTTAAAGAAACAGAAGGATTGTTTCCTGTTTCATCCACATTTCCTTCACCACCTCCCCGAGATCTTGAATTCCAGACCTTAATCACTTCAACATCATTGTCACTGCCACTTCCACTTGAGCTACTATCTTTTTTCCCCTTTTTCCCCTTTGTTTTCTTCTTCCTAAAAAAAGTAACAAATTCAGATTGTTAGATAAACACAGGAAAGATATAAATGCCAATAAGAGGACAACCAGCAAGTAGGGGTTTTAACTTTGTCAATACAGGACACAAAAAAGTGTTCAATTTACTTTGTATAATCATCGGAGCTCAAACTCATGGAGGTTTCATCAGAATCTGAGGCTATAAATTCATCCATACTGTCTTCATCAAAATAACCCTAGGGAAAAAAAATAACCACTATTTTAATAGTATATTTTAACTTATATTGGAAAATAATGATGTTCATTTAAGAATAAGTAAATTGGTATAAGCTAAGGAGGGACTTAGGAACTATCATAGATTAGAGGAGACGAAGACAGGACAGATATGATTACTAAATGCAATGAAAGGTCGTAGATTGGATCATGGAAAAGAAAAAAGAGTTAGCTAAGTAAAAGTAAAGTCTGCCATTTATTTAACAGTATTCTACCAAAGTTAGTTTCTTAGTTTTGATAACTTTATTATAGTTATGCAACACGTTGATATTAGAAGAAACTGGGTCAAAGGTATAGGGGAATTCTCAGAAGTATTTTTGCAACTTTTCTATAAGTATAAAATTATTTCAAAATAAAAAGTTTTTAAAAATGGGTTTAATAAAACAACATTTAACACTCCTATAACCATAATACATGCAAGACATATAGAAGTTAGAAATAAGACATAAAATAGAACAAAGCAATTGAAAATTTGAATATACAGTAAGTCTGTATGTCACTTTTTCTTCTAAGTTTATTCTGCTTCCAACAGATGCTTTTAAATTAAGTTACCTAACTCACCTTATTTTCTTTACTAATGTAGTCTAGCTGCAAACACCAAGGATGAGTCCATATTCTACTTAACATCTGAAAATCCTGGAAAAGCTTTGCACCTGCCTTTCCTCTTCCACCTTCACTGTTATTACCCACACCTGATCAAAAGAAATGTGGTTAAAGACACAAAAATTATCTATCAACCAAGTTTTTAGATTAGGAGTTTCAATCTTACTTGTGACATAAACCCCCTTTGGCAGTGTAGAGAAGTTTATAAACCCTCTTTCTTAGCATATCATTTTTGAAACACAAAACAAACAGGATTACAAAAGAAACCCATCATATAGAAATTATCAAAATATTAAAGAACAAATTTATACTATAGAAATATATACTTTTTAAAGTTAATGCATTAACAAAATATGTACAGGTTTAATAAATACTTAAAATTCTGAAGCACTGATAAACATAAATGATTTTGAGGTAACAGGAACGACATATAAAACTATTTCTGATTTCTATCGGTAACAAAGTCATGGTTATCACTAATACTACTATAGATTGTTGCCTCTATTAATCACTGGGAAAAATCCTGCTGCTTTAGCTAGAGTTTAGGGAAAATTAATATATAATTTTTTTCTTATTCAAGTACATATCATCCCCTAAATTCTACCCATGAACCCTAGATTACAAACTACTGTTATAAATAAACTTCACTCCAAGCAGATAGTTCTGTACCAATTCTCTCCAACTATGCTCACTCAAAAAAATTACTTCCAGGCCAGTGACAGTAGCTCACACCTGTAATCACAGCACTTTGGGAGGCCAAGGCAGGAGGATCACTTGAGGCCAGGAGTTCAAGACAGGCCTGGACAACATAGTGAGGCTCCATCTCTACCAAGAAAAAAAAAAAACTAAAAACATTAGCCAGGTATGACGGCACACACCTATCCAAGTACCCTAGATATCCTAGATACTTGGGAGGCTGAAATGGGAGAATCATTTGAGTCCAGGATTTTGAGGTCACAATGAGCTATGATTGCACCACAGCACTCCAGCCTGGGTGACAGAGTAAAACCATGTCTCTTAAAAAAGCTGGGTGCAGTGGCTCATGCCAGTAATCCCAGCAGTTTGGGAGGCCAAGGTTGACCTAAGGTTGGGAGTTCGAGACCAGTCTGACCAAGGTGGAGAAACCACATCTCTACTAAAAATACAAAATTACTTGGGCATGATGGTGCATGCCTGTAATCCCAGCTACTTGGGAGGCAGGAGAATCACTTGACCCAGGAGGTGCAGGTTGTGGTGAGCCGAGATCGCACCACTGCACTCCAGCCTGGGCAACATGAGTGAAACTCCGTCTCCAAAAAAAAAAAAAAAAAAGATCTTCTAAAAATTAATTATGTTTTTGATGTACAAAATGTAAATATTAGCTTTGCTCTATCCAGAATTTCAACAGAATTATCATTGTCCTATAAAAAATAAAATGAATGCACGTTTCATTAATAAAATTATCAAGAAGGTAAAATGCGAAAGAAAACTGATTAAAACAAAAAAAACAGCATTTAAGCAATAACATATTTTCCTACCCAGTTTTAAGCAATGTAAGTTGTTTAAATAATTACCAATATTAGCAAGTTTTGCCTCCATGAGTGACTGAGAGAAAATTTAGTAGTGATATGAAACACTAATAATGCCTAAAAACCTGCTGCATATTATTTTGCCTGATAGAAGTATTTCTATTGTGTAACAGAAATCAGTGCCATGAAAGTGAGGTATCTAATTTCTCGGCATACACAGCTGTTCACAATATTCACTTATAATTTTATTTCTGTAAGGTCAGTAGTGATATTCTTTCATTCCTTACTTTAGGTCATTTTTCTTTCTGGTTTTGTTTTAATTTTTTAAAGACAGAGGGTCTGACACTGTCACCCAGGCTGGAGTGCAGTGGCACAATCACAGCTTACTGCAACCTCCAACTCCTGTGGGTTCAAGCCATCTGCCTGTCTCAGACTCCCAAAAAGCTGGTATTAAAGGCACATGCCACCAGGTTTGGTTAACTCTTTTTTTTTTTTTTAATTTTTTTGTAGAGACAGGGTTTCGCTTTGTTGACCAGGTTGCTCTCAAACTCCTAGCTTTAAAGGATCATTCTGCCTCGGCCTCCCAAAAGGCTGGGATTATAGGCATGACCCACTGTATTTGGCCCTTATTTTAGCTGTGGCTTTTTCTTCATTAATTTGTAAGTGAAGGAAGGTTTGCCAATTATGTTAATCTTTTCAAAGAACCTACTTTTGGTTTCAATGATTTTCCCCACTGTTTTTCTATTCTTCATGTTTCTTTCTTATTTCCTTCCTTCTGCTTGTTTTGGGTTTAATTGCTCTTATTTTACTCTCCTTAAGTAGAAGGTTAGATTATAAATTTGAGATCTTTCTTCTTTTTTAATACAGGCATTTATCACCATACATTTCCCTCTAAGTACTACTTAAGTTATATCCCATATTCTGGTACCATGTTTTTGTTTTCATTAACCTCTAGGCATTTTTTAATTTCCCTTTTGATTTCTTCTTTGATCCGTTATATAGGTATGTGTTGTTTAATTTACATCTATTTATAAATTTTTTAACTTTCCTTCAGCTAGTGGTTTCTAATTTCATTTGAATGTGGTTAAGGAAAATAGTAATTAGAGGAAAGTTCTAATGATAAATGCTAATATCAAAAAAGAAGATCTCAAATAAGGAACCTACCTTTATACCTCTAGGAGGTAGAAAAAGAGTAAGTTAAACCCAAAGCTTGCAAAAGAAAGGAAATAAGGATCAAAGCATTAGTAAATCAAATAATAGATAAGATATAGGGAGAAAAAGTTGGTTTTTTGAAGAAAGAAAGAAAAAAAAAAACAAAAACCTTAGCCTATTAAGAAAAAAGAAAGAGGACTCAAACAAAATAGACATGAAGACATTACAACCAATGCCTCAGAAATAAAAAAGGATCATAAAGAGCTAGTATGAAAAATTATACACCAAGAAATTTAATAATCTACAGGAAATAAATTCCTACAAACATACAATATATCAGAACTGAATAAAAAAGGAATGGCCTAAACAGAACAATTACAAATAAAAAGACTGAGGCTACTTGGGCTCTTATTTGGTTCCATAAGAACTTCGGGATCATTTTTCTAATTCTATAAAAAAAGACATTGGTATTTTGATAGAGATAGGATTGAACCTGTAGATTCCTTTGGGCAGTATGGTCATTTTAATAATACTAATTCTTTCATTTTTTTGACACCAGACAGAGTTTCACTTTTGTTGCCCAGGCTGGAGTACAGTGATGTGATCTCAGCTCACCACAACCACTGCCTCCCAGGTTCAAGCAATTACTCTGCTTCAGCCTCCCGAGTAGCTGGGATTACAGGCACCTGCCACCATGCCGGGATAATTTTTTTTTTTTTTTTTTTTTTTGGATTTTTAGTAGAGACTGGGTTTCACCACGTTGGCCAGGCTCATCTCAAGCTCCTGCCCTCAAGTGATACAACAGCCTCAGCTTCCCAAAGTACTGGGGTTACAGGCATGAGCCACCATGCCTGGCCAATAATATTAATTCCTGAACAAAGCTGAAGGTATCACAATACTTAACTTCAAATTACCTTACAAGGCTACAGTAAACAAAACAGCATGGTACTGGTATAAAAATAGGCACAAAGATCAATGGAACAGAATAAAGAACCCAGAAATAGAGACACATACTTACAGTCAACTGACCTTTGACAAAGGCAACAAAACATATACTGGGGAAAGGATACTCTTTTCAATGAATGGTTCTAAGAAAACTGGATTCCCATATGCAGAAGAATGAAACTGGACCATTATCTCTCACCACATACAAACATCAACTCAAGATAGATTAAAGACTTACATGTAAGACCTGAAACAATAAAAATACTAGAAGTAAACCTAAAGAAAATCATTCTGGACACTGGTCTAGGCAAATAATTCATCACTAAGACCCCAAATGCAAAGCAACAAAAACAAAAATAGACAAATGGGACTTAAATAAAAAGCTTCTGTACAGCAAAAAAAAACAATTAACAGAGTGAACAGACAACTGCAGAATGGGAGGAAATGTTTCCAAACTATACATCCAATGGGGGACTGGTATCTAGAATTTACAAGAAACCCAAACAACAACAACAAAACAAAACAAAAATAATTCCATTAAAAAGTATGCAAAAGACATAGACATTTTTCAAAAGAGGATATAACAAATGGCCAACAAGCAAAACACTGATATAGACCAATGGAACAGAACAGAGGTCTCAGAGGCAACACAACATATCTACAACCATCCGAACTTTGACAAACCAGACAAAAACAAGCAATGGGGAAAGGAGTCCCTGTTTAATAAATGGTGTTAGGAAAACTGGCTAGCCATGTGCAGAAAGCAGAAACTGGATTCCTTCCTGACACCTTACACTAAAATTAACTCCAGATGGATTAAAGACTTAAACATAAGACCTAACACCATAAAAACCCTAGAAGAAAATCTAGGCAAAACCATTCAGGACATAGGCGTAGGCAAGGACTTCATGACCAAAACACCAAAAGCATTGGCAACAAAAGCCAAAATAGACAAATGGGACCTAATCAAACTCCACAGCTTCTGCACAGCAAAAGAAACAGTCATTAGAGTGAACCAGCCACCAAAGAATGGGAAAAAATTTTTGCAGTCTACCCATCTGACAAAGGGCTCATATCCAGAATTTACAAAGAACTAAAACAGATTTACAAGCAAAAAACTAACAAGCCCATTCAAAAGTGGGCAAAGGATATGAACAGACACTTTACAAAAAAGACATACATGAGGCCAACAAACATATGAAAAAATGCTCATCATCACTGGTCATTAGAGAAACGCAAATCGAAACTACATTGAGATACCATCTCACGCCAGTTCAAATGGCAATCATTAAAAAATCTAGATAGAGACAGCATTGATGCTGGAGAGGACGTGGAAAAATAGGAACACTTTTACACTGTTGGTGGGAGTGTAAATTAGTTCAACCATTGTGGAAGACAGTGTGGCGATTCCTCAAAGACCTAGAAATAGGAATTCCATTTGACCCAGCAATCCCATTACTGGGTATATATCCAAAGGATTATAAATCGTTCTACTATAAGGACACATGCACACGAATGTTCATTGTGGCACTGTTTACAATAGCAAAGACCTGGAACCAACCCAAATGCCCACTGATGATAGACTGGACAGGGAAAATGTGGCACATATACACCATGGAATATTATGCAGCCATCAAAAACGATGAGTTCGTGTCCTTTTTAGGGACATGGATGAACCTGGAAACCATCATTCTCAGCAAACTGACACAAGAGCAGAAAATCAAACACCACATGTTCTCACTCATAGGTGGGTGTTGAACAATGAGAACACATGGACACAGGGAGGGGAGCACTACACACTGGGGTCTGTTGGGGGGAAAAAGGGGAGGGACAGTGGGGGGTGGGGAGTTGGGGAGAGATACCATGGGGAGAAATGCCAAATATAGGTGAAGGGGAGGAAGGCAGCAAATCACACTGCCATATGTGTACCTATGCAACTATCCTGCATGTTCTTCAAATGTACCCCAAAACCTAAAATGCAATAAAAAAAAAAGGAAAAGAAAAAATTCTCAACATCACTAAACACCAGGAAAATGCCAATGAAAATCACAGTGACATATCTTCCCCACTTAGAATGGCTATTCGTAAAAAGTCAAAAAATAACAAATGTTGGCAAAGATGTAGAGAAAAGGGAATATGTTTACACTATTGATGAAAATGTAAATTAGTACAAAAAACAGTATAGCGATTACTCAAAGAACTAAAAATAGTACTAACATTTGATCCAGCACTCCCACTACTAAGTAACTACCAAAAGGAAAAGAAATCACTATTATCAAAAAGGTTTTCTAAAAAGATACCTGCACTTATGTTTATTGCAACACTATTCACAACAGCAAAGCTATGGAATCAACGTAAGTGTACATCAAAATATGAATAAAGAAAATATGTTATCTATATAGAGTGGAATACTATTTGGCCATAAAAAAGAATGAAAGCATGTCTTCTGCAGTAACATGGATGGAACTGGAGGCGATTATCTTAAGTGAAACAATTCAGACACAGAAAGATAAATATTGTCATGTTCTCCCCTATAAGTGGAGCTAAATAATGTGAACAAATGGATGTAGTGTGTGGAATGATAGACAATGGAGACTTGCAAGGGTGGGGGGGGCGGGGGCAGGAGGCAGGAAGGAAGGAGAAGAGTGAATGAAAACTACTTAATGGGTAGAATGTACATTATTCTGCAGATACACTAAAAGCCCTCATTTCACCACTGCATAATATATCCATGTAAGGAAATTACACATACACCCCATAAATTTATACAAATAAAACTCACATGGCTCACACCTATAATCCCAGCACTTTGGGAGGCCGGGGCAGATGGATCATCTGAGGTCAAAAGTTCAAGAACAGCCTGGCCAACATGATGAAACCCCGTCTCTACTAAAAATACAAAAATTTACCCAAGCATGGTGGTGGGCACCTGTAATCCCAGCTACTTGGGAGGCTGAGGCAGGAGAACTGCTTGAACCTGGGAGGCAAAGGTTGCAATGAGCTGAGATCATGCCATTGCACTCCAGCCTGAGCAACAGAGTGATACTCTGTCTCAAGAAAAATAAAAATAAATGAATTAAGAAAAAGAAACAAGTAGTAATTTAAAAAACCTCCCAAGAAAGAAGAGCCCAGAACCAGATAGCTTCAAAATTGAATTCTAACAAACATTCAAAAACAATGAATACCAATTCTTCCAAAAAAGTCTTCCAAAAACAGAATTACAGGAAACACTTCTGAACTTTTTGTGAGGTAAACATTACCCTGATACCAAAGGCAGACAAAGATGCTGTAAGAAAATAAACCGTAGGCCAACATCACTGATGAACATAGATATTAAAACCCTCAATAAAATACTAACTAACCTAATTCAACAACACATCAAAAAGTTTATACACCATGACCAACTGGGATTTATTCCTGAGATGGAAGGTTGTTCTAACATATGCAAAATAACCAACGTGATACATCACATTAACAAAATGAAAGATGAAAACCACATAATCACCTCAATAGATGCAGAAAAAGCATTTGGCAAGGTTCAAAATACCTTCATGATAAAACCTCTCAACCAAACAGTCATAGAAGAACATTTCCTCAATATAATAAACCCCATTTATATAATCCCACAGGTCATATCACACTCAATGGGGGAAAACTAAGCTTTTCCTCTAAGATCATGAACAAAACAAGGATGCCCACCTGTCATCATTTCTCTTTAACATAGTACTGGAAGTACTAACAAGAGCAACTAGACAAGAAAAACAAATAAAAGGCATCCAAATCAGAAAAAAATAATTAAAATCACCCTTGTTTGCAGAGGACATGATCCTATATATAGAAGTCCCTAAGGACTCCACTAAAAAACTGTTAGAATAAATATACTGAGTAACACTGGAGGCTACAAAATCAACATACAAAACTCAGTTCCATTTCTTTACACAAAAATAATCAGAAAAAGAAATCAAGAAAATAATACCATTTATAGTAGCATGATAAACAAAATGCTTACAAATTAATTTAACCAATGGAATGAAAGATCTGTACACTGAAAACTAAAAAACACTGATGAAAGAAATTGAACACAAATATTCTACATCTGTGTATTAGCAAACCTAATGCTTTTACAATATACATACTACCCAAAGTGACATACAGATTCAACACAATCCCCATCAAAATTGCAAAGAAATTCTCCTTGAAAAAAAGAAAAAAGCAATCCTGAAATTTGTATGGATCCAAAAAACACCCCAAATAGTGAATACAATTTTGACCCAAAAAAAAAAAAAAAATTAAAGTTGGAGGCATTTTCTGGTTTCAAATTACATTACAAAGCAAAGTAATACAAACATTATGGTGGCCAGACACAGTGGATCACGCCTGTAATCCCAGCACTTTGGGAGGCCATGGGTGGATCACTTGAGGTCAGAAGCTGGAGACCAGCCTGGCCAACATGATGAAACCCTGTCTCTATTGAAAATACAAAAATTACCACTCCAGCCTGAGCAACAGGGCAAGACTCTGTCTCAAAATAGTAATAATAGTGCTGGGCGTGGTGGCTCATGCCTATAATCCAAGCACTTTGGAAGGCTGAGGTGGGTGGATCACCTGAGGTCAGGAGTTTCAGACCAGCCTGGCCAACACAGTGAAAACCCATCTCTACTAAAAATACAAAAATTAGCTGGGCATGGTGGTGCATGCCTATAATCCAAGCTACTTGGGAGGCTGAGGCAGGAGAACAGCTTGAGCCTGGGAGGTGGAGGTTGCAACGAGCAGAGATCATGCCATTGCACTCCATCCTGGGCTACAGATCGAGACTCCAAATAACACTGAATACGAATGGACTAAATGCTCCAATCAAAAGACAAAGAGTGGCCAAATGGATGTAAAAACAACAGCCATTGGTCTGCTGCCTTCCAAGAAATAAACTTCTATAAAAACACACACAGACTCAATTAAAGGGATGAAAAACAAAATATTCCATGCCAATGGAAACCAAAAAAGAGCCTATAAAAAAGCCACTATACTTAGACAAAATAGATTTCAAGACAAAAATTACAAAAAGAGACAAAGGAGGTCACTATATACTAATAAAGGGGTAAGTTCAGCCAGAGGATGGAAGGATGGATGGATGGATAGACAGATGTATGTATGTATGTATGTATGTGTGTACGTATGTATTTATTGAGTCTCCCTCTGTCACCCAGGCTAGAGTGCAGTGGCGGGATCTTGGCTCACTGCAACCTCCGTTTCCCAGGTTCAAGGGGTTCTCCTGACTCAGCCTCCCAAGTAGCTGGGATTACAGGCGCCTACCTCCATGCCCGGCTAATTTTTTTATTTTTAGTAGAGACCGGATTTCACCATGGTTGGCCAGGCTGGTGTCAAACTCCTGACCCAAAGTGATCTGCCCACCTCAGCCTCCCAAAGTGCCAGGATTACAGGCATGAGACACTGTGCCTGGCCAGGATGTAGTAATTTTAAATATATATGCACCCAACACTGGAGCACCCAGATACACAAAGGAAACATTAGAAACGGAGAGATAGACCCCAGTATGCTAATAACTGGAGACTTCAACACCACATTTTCAGTGTTGGACAGATAATCCAGACAGAAAACCAACAAAGAAATATCAGACTTAATCTGCACTACAGACCAAATAAATAATATTTAAAGAATATTTCATTTAGTGGCTACATAATACATACTCTTCTCCCCAGCACATGGATGATTCTCAAAGAGACACCATATGTTAAGCTAAAAAAAAAAAAGTATTTAAAAATTCTAATAAATTGAAATCATATCAAGTATCTTCTCTGACCACAATGAAATAAAACTAGAATCAATAACAAAGTTTTGATATTATATGAACAAATGGAAAATAAACAATATGCTCCTGAATAACCAGAGGGTTAGTGAAGAAATTGAAAAAGAAATTAAAAATTTCTTGAAACAAATAATAGCGGAAATACAACATATCAAAAACCTATGTGATACGGTAAAAGCAGTACTCAGAGAGATGTTTATAGCTATAAGTACCCACATCAAAGAAAGTAGAAGAACTTCGAATAAGCAACTTAACAATGCATCTTAAGTAGAAAAGCAAGTGACGTAGAAAATACCAATGAAACAAGCCCTTGGATTTTTGAAAAGATAAAGTCGACAAACCTTTAGCCAGACTAATTATGAAAAGAGAGAGAATACCCAAATAAATGAAATCAGAGATGGAAAAGGAGATACTGCAACTGATACCATAGACATTAAATGACCATTAGAGGCTACTATGACCAACTAACTATATGCCAATAAATTGGAAAACCTAGACGAAATGGACAAATTCCTAGACACATGCAGTCTACCAAGATTGAACCAGGAAGAAATCCAAAACCTGAAGAGACCAATAACAAGTAATGAGATCAAAGTCATAATAAAAAGTCTCTCAAGCAAAGAAAACCTAAAGACCCCAATTTACCTATATCATTTTTTCATTTTAGGTTCAGGGGTAAACATACAGGTAAATTTACCCCAATTTATGTGCACATGTACCCCTGAACCTAAAATGAAAATGTAAAATAAAATAAACATATTATGGCATATAAAGCCCTAACCCCACCCTCCAAAGAAAAAGAAAAAATGAAAAGCCAGGTACCCAATACCTTCACTGTTAAATTTTACCAAACATTCCAAGAAGTAGTAATTCCAATCCTCCTCAAACTATTCTGAAAAATAGAAAAGGAATACTTCCAAATTCTTTCTGAGACTGGTATTACAATGATACCAAAACCAGACAAAGAGACAAAAAAAGAAAACTATAGGCCAATATTCCTGACGAGCATTCATGCAAAAATCCTCAACAAAATACTAGCAAAAAAAACTGAACAACACAGTAAAAAGGTCATTCATCATGACCAAGTGGGGTTTATCCTAGGGATGCAAGGATGGTTCAATTTACGGAAATCAGCTGAATGTGGTGGCTCACGCCTGTAAGCCCACCACTTCAGCAGGCGGAGGTGGCAGGATCCCTTGAGCCCAGGGGTTCAAGAGAAGCCCAGGCAATATAAGGAGACCTCATTTCTACAAAAAAAAAAAAAAAAAAATACACACACACACACACACACACACACAGAGAAATCAATCAATGTGATACATCGTATCAACACAATGAAGGATAAAAACCATATAATCATTTAAATTCATGCTGGAAATACATGTGATACTATTCAACATCACTTTATGATAAAAAAAAAAAAAGCCCTCAAAAAACTGGGTATAGTAGGAACATACTTCGACATAATACAAGCCATATACCACAGACCCACAGCTAGTATCATACTGAATGGGAAAAAACTGAAAGTCTTTGCTCTAAGATCTTGAACACAACCAGGATGCCCACTTTCACTACTGTTACTCAACATCATACTGGAAATCCTAGTAAAAGTAATCAAACAAAATAAAAAAAATAAAGCACATACGAATTGGAAAGGAAGAAGTCAAGTTATACTTGTTTGCAGGTGACATGACATTATATTTGGGAAAAAACCTAGACTCCACCAAAAAAACTATTAGAACTGATCAACAATTTCAGTAAAGTGGCAGGTAACAAAATCAATATACAAAAATCAATTGGCACTTCTATATGCCAACAGTGAACAATATGAAGAAATCAAGAAAGTAATTTCACTTACAATAGCTACAAATAAAATAAAATATTCAGGAATTAATTGAATTAAAGAAGTGAGGCTGGGTACAGTGGCTCATGCCTGTAATCCCAGCACTTTGGGAGACCAAGCCAGGCAGATCACTTGAGGCCAGGAATTCAAGATCAGCCTGGCCAACATGGCAAAACCCTGCCTCTACTAAAAATTCAAAAATTAGTGGACTGTGGTGGTGCACACCTGTAATCCCAGCTACTCCAGAGGCTGAGGGACAAGAATCGCTGAAATCAGGAGGCGCAGGTTGCAATGGGCCAAGATCACACCACTGCACCCCAGCCTAGGTGAGAGAATGAGACTCTGACTCAAAAATAAACAAAATAAGTAAAAGAACTCTGCAATGAAAAATATAAAACACTGATATGAGAAATGGAAGAGGACACCAAAAATGGAAAAACATTCCATGTTCATAGATCAAAATAATCAATATTGTTAAAATGTCCATGCTACACAAAGCAACCTTCAGATTCAAAGCAATCTCTATGATTTCATAAATACCAATGATATTCTTCAAAGAAATTGAGAAAACTACCCTGAAATGTATATGGAACCATGAAAGACCCAGAATAGTGAAAGCTATCCTGAGCGAAAAGAACAAAACGGGAGAATCACATTACCTAACTTCAAAGTATACTACAGAACTACAGTAATCAAAACAGCATGGTACTAGCATAAAAAGACACATAGGCCAATGAAACAGAATAGTAAACCAAGAAACAAGTTCACACACCTACAGGGACTCATACTTTACATAGATGTCATGAACATGTATTGGGGAAAGGATAGTCTCTTCAATAAGTGGTACTGGGAAAATTGGATATCCATACACAGAAGAATGAATCTGGACACCTATCTATTGCCATACGCAAAAATCATATTCAAATGGATTAAAAACTTAAATCTAAGACCTCAAACTATGAAATTACTAAGAGACACCATTGGTGAAACTCTACAGGACACCGGACTGGGCAAAGACGTCTTGAGTAATACCTCAAAAGCAGAAGCAACCAACTCAAAAACTGGACAAATGGGATCACATCAAGTTAAAAAGCTTCTGCACAACAAAGAATACAATCCAACAAAGTGAAGAGACAACCCACAGGGTGAGAGAAAATATCTGCAAACTACCCATCTGACAAGGGATTAATAACCACAATATATAAAGAGCTGAAACAAGTCAAATGGAAAAAATTCTAACAATCCAATTTAAAAGTGGGCAAAAGATCTGAACAGGCATTTCTCAAAAGAAGACATGCAAATGGCAAACAGGTAAAAGAAAAGGTACTCAACATCATTGGTCATCAGAGAAATGCTAAACAAAACTACAATAAAATATCATCTCACCCCAGTTAGAGTGGTTTTTATCCAAAAGACAGAAAAATGCTGGCAAGAAGGTGGAGAAAAGGGAACTCACGTACACTGCTGGTGCGAATGTAAATTAGTACAACCACTATGGAGAAAAGTTTGAAGGTTCCTCAAAAAAGCAAAAATAGAGCTACCATATGATCTAGCAATCCCACAGCTGGGTATAAACTCAAAAGAAAGAAAATCGGTATATTGAAGAGATATTGGGACTCCTGTGTTTGTTGCAGCACTGTTTACAACAGCCAAGATTTGGAAACAACCTAATATACATCAAGAGATGAATGAATAAAGAAAATGTGGTACATGTACACAATGGAGTACTATGCAGGCATAAAAGAGAATGAGATCCTGTCACTTGAAACAACATGGATGGAAATGCAGGTCATTATGTTAAGTGAAATAAGCCAGGTATAGGAGGACAAATTTCACATATTCTCACTTATTTTGGGAGCTAATTTTTTTTTTTTTTTTTGAGGTAGCTCTGTCACAAAGGCTGAAATGCAGTGGCACCATCACAACTCACTGCAACCTGTCTCCCAGGTTCAAGCAATTCTCCTGCCTCAGCCTCCTGAGTAGCCAGGATTACAGGCACATGCCACCATGCCTTTTATATTTCTTTTTATAGACAGGGTTTCACCATGCTGGCTAGGCTGGTCTCAAACTCCTGACCTCAAGTGATCCATCCACCTTGGCCTTCCAAAGTGCTGGGATTATAGGCATGAGCCACCATACCCAGCCAGGAGCTAAAATTTACAACAACTGAACTCACAGAGTTCATTATTTCACTTAACAGAACAATGGTTAATAGAAGCTGGGAAGGGTAGTAGGGCACGGGGAAAGGAGGGGTGGTTAATAGGTACAAATATATTGTTAGACAGAATGAATGAGATCTAGTATTTCATAGAACAGGGTGATTACAGGCAACAATAATTTATTGTACACTTTAAAATAAATGAAATAATATAAATGACTTGTTTGTAACACATCAAGGATAAATGCTTGAGATGGATACCTCATTTAACCTGATGTGATTATTACACATTGTATGGTTGTATTAAAAAATCTCAAGTACCCCAAAAATATACACACCTACTACGTACCCACAAAACTTAAAAAAATAAATTTTGTCTCTATATACTATCATGTCACCTGCAAATTGAAATAGTTCTACCCCTTCCATGACACTGTGGAATACTTTTAGTTAATTTGCTGGTATGACCGTCCTGGCCAGAACCTCTAGAAAATGTTAAATATAAGAGGCAAGAGTAGATACCCTTGCTTTGTTCCTGACCCCAGGAAAAAGCCATTGAGTTTTACATTTCAATTCAATTCCTCCTAATAGCATAAGACACATATCCAAAGAGAAAAACTACTTAACTAAAAGATATGTCAGAACATACTAACTTAATGCAGCAGAGTTAAAGCGATCAGTAATATGGAAGAGATCTTAAGACACATGGTTGACAGAATACGGAAAGCTGATAAACGTCTTATCCAAAGACAGAGAAGGGGATAGAACAAATTTGAAGAGGTAATTTAATACACGTTATAAACACTGTAACTCTACAAATTTGAAAATATTAGTGTATACACTAAAAAATATTTTGTGGCATTACCTTTTTGATAATTTTGCTATGCATTTTCACACGTATCCTTTATATTTCACAGAAATGGTTCCTATTTCATAATCTTTGCTACATAATATATTCAATATATTCCTAAATAGTAACACATGATATTCCTCGTTACAATATTTAACGTATCTTCTTGCATGGTATTAGATTATGTTGATATACCATAATATAAACTATCCCCAAAAGTTGAGGATTCGAGTTAATTTCCAATTTTTCATTATTATAAAGAATGCCACAACAGGTAGCATTTCACTTTAGGTCACAAGCTAGATAATATAATTCCAGCCATTGAAAAAAATATATATAAACATATATAGCATATAAACACAATGTATACGTATTGCCTGTTTATGCCATTTAAGTGTCACACATACATTTTAAAAACTGGAAAGATATCAAATATTAATAAGTAGAAGTTCCAACTTCTAGTTTATGAGATTATAGGTAGTTTTATTGTATTAGTGCCTTTATATATTTCATATATATTTCACAATGAACACATTGTTATTTCTGCAGCCAGAAAACTAAGCTTTGAAACAAACCCTGAGATTAACATCCTTTAATATAAAGCTCTGCATACATTTCTGACCATTATCTTTGGAAAAAAGCTTACAACTGAAATTAATTTTGATGCCCCTTCCCAAATTACTATCCAATTTATGTTACCATCAAGAGGGCCCATTTCTCTATATCCTCAACAATACTTGGTATCATTTATCTTTGTCAATTTAATAGTGTCCTAGGTTTAACGGTGATTCTGACAATATAACCACATTTGGAAATTACTATTGTACATTATTTTCCTGACTTGAACTACACTATTCCAATGTTAGTCATAATATTTTTAAACACTAAATTTAACTTTATAACTTATTGAAGTAGCTAGGCGAGATCAGGCATGGTGGCTTACACCTGTAATCCCAGCACTTTGGGAGGCTTAGATGGGAGATCACTTGAGCCCAGGAGTGCAAGACCAGCCTGGGCAACATTGCAAGACCCTGTCTCTATTAATAAAATTTTAAAAATAAATATTTAATTAAACAAATAAAATTTTAAAGAATAGAAGAATTTTGAATGTTCTCACCACAAAGAAATGACAAGTGTTTGAAGTGACAGATATGCTTCTAATTTTATTACAGAATGTATACATGTATCAAAATATCACTCTATGCCCATTAATATATACAATTACTATGTGTCAATTAAAAACAAAATGAAACTTTAAAGTATGTTTCTGATTATGGAATTTCTACATATATGTATATTTCTTGTATTTTGTAATTTTGCAGAAATAGATATAACAAGTAAAATACAAAAGAATTAATATTTCCACCACTTAGAGAAAACCACCAAAGTTAACATTTCATTGTCATTTCCCCATGTTCCCCTTGTCTAGGTAACACTCATCTCAGGTTTCAGCTCACCCCTTACCAAAGTAACAAATTTAGAGCAATGGTTCTTAAGCTGATGGTCCGTCAAAATCACTTGTAGGGCTCATAAAAATGTAGATGCATGGGCCCCACTCCAGACCTTTTGAATCAATCTCTAAAGAGTGGCACTTGGGTTCATTTTTAGAGACATTTTTAGAGACAAAAGCATATTACTGTGCTCCATTTGAGGGTACTTTTTAAATTCTGGCAAAATATACATTAAAAATTTTACTGTTTTAAATAAGAACACATAGACACAGGGA
Organism: Sapajus apella; assembly: GCF_009761245.1. Taxonomy (NCBI): domain Eukaryota; kingdom Metazoa; phylum Chordata; class Mammalia; order Primates; family Cebidae; genus Sapajus; species Sapajus apella. Next base: position 4,450,837 of record NW_022437015.1, read on the forward strand.
ACATCACACACTGGGGCCTGTCGGGGAGTGGAGGTCAAGGGGAGGGAGATTACTAGGACAAATACCTAATGCATGCAGGACTTGAAACCTAGATGACGGCTTGATAGGTGAAGCAAACCACCATGGCACGTGTATACCTATGTAACAAAGCTGCACATTCTGCACACGTATCCCAGAACTTAACATAAAAATAAAATAAAAAATTTACCACTTTAACCACTTTTTAAGTACACAATTCAGTAGCATTACATATAATCACAATGTTGTACAAACATCATCACTCTCTATTTCTAGAACTTTTTCATCATTCCAAACAGAAACTTTGTACCCATTAACAGTAACTTCCCATTCCCTTCACCCCCCACCATCTCCTAACCACCATTCTACTTTCTGCTCATAGAGTTTGACTACCCTAGGTACCTTTAAACAGAATTATACAGTATTTGTCCTTTTGTGTCTGGTTTCTTTCACTTAGCATTAATGTCTTCACATTTCATCTATGTGGTATCAAGTGTCAGAATTTCCCTCCTTTATAAGGCTCAGTAATATTTCACTGAAGTATGTCCATACCACATTTTGTTTATCCATTCATCCATCAATGGACAATTGGGTTGCTTCCACCTTTTTCATCATTATGAATGATGAAGCTATAAACATAAGTGTCCAAGTATCTGTTTGAGTTCCTGCTTTTAATTTTTTTTTTTTTTTTTTTGGTATACCTATAAGTGGAACTATTAGATCAAATGGTAATTCTATGTTTAACTTTCTGAGTTACTACCAAAATGTTTTTCCATAGTAGCCATACCATCTGACATTCCTACTAGCAAGGCACAGAGTTCCACTTTCTCCACCTCCTCGCAAGCACTTATTTTCCTTTTTTTTTAAATAATGGCCAGCATAATGGGTACCAAATGGTATCTCACTGCAGTTTTGATTTGCATTCCTTTAAGGAGTAGTTACATGTTGAGCATTTTTCATGTGCTTAATGGCCATTTGTATTATCTTCTTTAGAGAAATGTCTATTCAAATCTTTTGCTTATTTTTGAAACAGATTGTTCCTTGTTGTTGAGTTGTAGGAGTTCTTTGCATAAGTTGACCCTTGTGCACCAAAGGTTTAAACCACATGGGTCCACTTATACAGAGATTTTGTTTCAACCAAATGTTGATTGAAAATATAGTAGTCACAGAATGTAAAACCCATGTTTGGCTTTTCATCTATGCAGGCTCTGCTGGATTTGTGTATTAGCAAATTTTGGTATACTCAGGGAGAGCCTAGAACCAATGCCCCACATGTACCAAGGGACAACTACATTCTGCATATGAATCCCTTATCAGATATATGTTTTGCAATATTTTCTCACATTCTATGGGCTATCTTTTCCCGTGTTCTATTTTTTGCACAGTTGTCAAAATAAGACAGTGTGTGGATTTTAAGTTTAAAACCAAATTAATATTTAGTTATTAAAAAATTAAGTATCCACATGCTTATAAAACCTTAAGTGTACTTGCAGAGGCTTACATGTTATTATAAACTTCTGACACCTGACAATAAAAGGCAAACCACAGAATTACACTGAAAAAAGAAAACTAAGAAAAATTAAGAGGATTTTAGGTTTCCTCAATAGTCATTAAACGCCAGTCCCTTAGGACTTTCAATCTGCAAATATTAAACATATTATAAATTATCACTAATAAAATTAACATGAAACTCCTGCTAATGTTAAAAGCAAAATTTGTGTAAACTTCTTAAAAGCAAGCACAGTCTAAAAAAGCCTAATTAGAAACAAAAAAATTCTGGAATATTTAACAGATACCAAACATTTTAAATGCAAGTAGGATAGACAGCTGACATTTCAAGAGAAATACTGTGAAGATCTGTAGTGAGGGTCAAGACAGAGTAGCCATTAATATATCCCATTTGGCCTTTTATGAATGTTTTTCAAAGGGGCTATTTAACTCAGCATTCTACTCTACAGGTAATATTGCATTTGGTTAGGGGAAAACCCCACACCCTAAAACTGAAAGATTCATGGCACCAGATAGTAATTTGACAATCATATCTTTTCGATTTTAGCTATGGCAGTTAGTGCTTTAAATATTTACTCCTATCAATGATAGTCACAAAGAATAAAGCAAAGCCCTCTAAATTCTTAAATAACTGCACTGCTCTCAAAAAAAGGTTTTTAAATTTTTAAATATTGATACATAATATTCATACATATTTTGAGGGTACATGTTATATTTTGTTACATGCATAGAATGTACAATGATCAAGTCAGGGTATTCAGGATATCCATCATGTTGGGTATTTACCATTTTTATATGTTGGGAACATTTTGAGTCCTCTCTTCTAGCTATTTTGAAACATACAATGCACTGTTGTTAACTATAATCACCCTATTCTGCTATCAAACAGTAGAACTTATTCCTTCTATCTAACTACATGTCTGTAACTATTAACTAACCTCTCTCTATCCCTCCCTCAACACACACACTTCCCAGACTCTGGTATCTATCATTCTATTAACTACCTCCATGAGGTCAACTCAGAAGAGTAGAGCTTAACATCTATACCTGAGCTGTTAACATTTGTGACTAATTGTTGTTGCTGTTGTTATTATTACTGTTGAGACTGTGTAGTGCTCTGTTGCCCAGGCTGAAGTGCAGTGACAAAATCATGGCTCACTGCAGCCTTGACCTCTCAGGCTCAAGCAAACCTCCCGCCTCAGCCTCCCAAGTAGCTAGGACTACAGGTATGTACTACCACACCTGGTTAATTTTTTAGTGGAGATGAGGTTTCACTATGCTGCCCAGACTGGTCCCGAACTCCCTGAGTTCAAGTGATCCTCTCACCTCAGCCTCCCAAAGTGCTGTGATTATGGGCATGAACCACTGCACCCAGCTTATGATTGGTTATTAAAGACAACTAATTCTATAAAACCTAGAACACCATTGTGAGCATTTTCCCTAATATGAAACATTTTAAAAGAAAAAATATTAAATGGCCAAATTTACTACTCCTTAGCACTCAGAGATTAATGAAAGACAGATCTGAACATCCCTCTTTTAAACTACACAACTCTCTCATTGGGATGACTGTATTTGGTTATTTAATTATGCCTGTAATTTTTACTATTCATAAAAGAATAGTATAGTAATATCTACCAGCTCCTGACAGATATACAAATGAAAATGTGTGCTTTATTGGAACTGATTTTCTTCCTCAATACAAAAATTGTTTTTATAAGACCAAAAAAGCAGTTCCATAAAACACTAAGATTCGAATACTGGTTTCCCCAGCAGAATGTTTCTTGAGGACCATCATCATTCTACTCTCTAGGATGCCCTGCTATTACAAAAAGAGTACCACTTTAAAGTGAAGTATCATTTTAATATGTGTGTACACACTTTCATCCTCCTTTATTTTTTTGATGAATTACTGTATTCACAATGGGCCAAAGAGCACCCTCCAACCTGTATCTCCTAATTAAATCTGTAATATCATTTGGGGAAAGGTACCACAGTAAGTGACCAACAAGCAAGAAATCTCACTCCAGACCAAAGATTAGGTTTTGTTGTGTGAAGACGAACATTTTGAGGCACAGAGGTGCGCGCACACACACGCACACACACACACACGCACACACACACACACACACATACACACTCTTATTGATGGTAAAACAATACCTATTCGTTGGATTTTCTGAAAGCATAGAAAAATGCAAGAAATAAACTAGAAGGTCTTCATAACAAAAGCACCCAAAAAACAACTTCCGTTAGCATTTTGGTATATTCTAGGCATTTATGTGCATTTTTATAATAACATGGAGAGTACACTATATGCCTTGCCATCTATTTTACCTTTTTTTGCCATCAACCTTTGTTAATTAAATAACTGAGAAACAAACTCATGAATTTAACTTACATGCCTTTTATTATTAATGTGGGTGAAAATTTTTCAAAAAATACTCTGGAATTTTGTAGATCTTCTTATACGGATTTATTCACATTCGTAATTATTCTGAAATAAAAGCTCTTTACAAATTAAGGGCATTACTCATATATGCTATATATGTTTTTCATCAGTTTGCTTCTTAATTCTATTTTGACAGCATCGGTGTTTTTTTAATTAGAAATATTTTGTGCTTTCAAGCATACCCATTTTATTCAAATGCAAAATTGTAAAAGAACAGCAGATATAGTAAAATTACTAGAATAACCTTCTTGGGAAAAAGAATATCTTTATAGAGAAAATAAAATCAACAAGGTGTACTGGTTACCTGTTAAGTGATCTAAGTAGTACTGATAGAGCTTGCACTGAATAGGAGTCATTCTCACAGCTAACACATACTCGTGTTTTGGAGGCAAGAATTTTGTTAATGCTGTGTAATCTTTCCTCTGTAATTAACAAGAAAGAGAATGAAAATTAATCTAAATATTTAACAGGAATGAACTGTTCTACAAATTCTCATTGCTTATAAATGAAATACACACATAAATAAATAGGCACCAAACATACAAGAAAACATTTTCTTAAATATATTTACCCTTTCTAAACTCACAATTATTCACACAATGTATTTCACATGACTATACAATACGGTACATTGGTAAAAAGATCCTACAACACACCAGGCAGGTTTTAAACTGAAGTAGTAACATTACCAAATGAGCAATTTAAGTTTTCAAAATGGTCTCCTCTGTACAGAAAAAAAATAAAATAACAAAAGGGGGTGATGTAGTAGGTAGTCTTAGCAAAATAACTTGCTTTAATCATATAGTAAAACCTAGGAATCAAAGTCTAATGCACTCTTGAGTTGGCTTCTGAATAAGATATGCTAATATGTTGAACAATAACATATAATTTTAGAGGGAATATTTGCCCAATTAAGAAAAGCAAGTCATGTACAAGCACTCTTGAAACCATTTTATTATAAGGACAGAAAAATAAAACACCAATGTGCTAAATATAAATGACTACTTCAACCAGAAGGAAAAATGCTGCCTGGGTAGTAGCAGCAATATGGAAACAGAGTACTTGCTAGTACATGTAGCCAACCTGACCAAACAGGATAACTATGCTTTATAATGATGGCAAGTATAGTCATCCCTCAGTATCTATAGGAGACTGGTTCCAGAACCCACCCCCACCTCCACAGATACCAAAATCCATGGAAGCTCAAGTCCCTTATATAAATAATGTAGGGTTTTGCACATAACCTATACATATCCTTCTATACACCTTAAATAATTCCTATATTATTTAAAATGCCTGACACAATACAAATACTAGGTAAATAGTTGTTACACTTTATTGTTTAGAAAATAATGACAAGGAAAAAGTCTGTACATGTTCAGTACAGACAAAATCATCCATTTTTTTCTTAACTTTTTCCTTCTTTTTTTTAAGAGAAAGGGTCTTATTCTATCATCGAGGTTGAAGTGCAATTGCATGATCTCGGCTTATTTCAATCTTGAATTCTTGGGCTCAAACAATCTTCCTGCCTCAGCCTCCCAAGTAACTGAGACTATAGGTGTCTACCACCATGCCTGGCTAAAAACGTTTTTTTGTAGAGACAGGGTCTTACTCCATCATCCAGCCTAGAGTGCAGTTGCATGATCTTAGCTCACTGCATCCTTGAACTCCTGGGCTCAAGTGATCCTCCCACCTTTGCCTTCCTAAAGTGCTGGAATTACAGGTGTGTACCACTGTACCTAGCCTCTATCCATTATATCTTTTTTTAAAAATTATTTTTGAACCGTGGTAGATTGAATCCATGGATGTGGAACCCACAGATATGGAGGGCAAACTGTATATCCAACAAAAAAAATGGACTGTCTCATTTGTTAAAACATCTTTGAGGCTATCATTAGTGCCTAATGTCTGCAGAGAACATGCGTATCTCGAGATCTATTAACTGCCGGCTCAGTCTCTAGATACTTACCCATTCATTAATAGAGATTCACTGAAAATCTGTATGTAAATGACACCACTATTCTGTTCAGGTTATTGTATATATTTGGAAATAACAAAAGTGTTTCTCCAAGATTACTTTAAAAATGGCTCTTTTCTTAATTCATACTGGCCTTTCCTACAACCATTTCAAAAAAGTGAGACTATAATACTATACTATAGAATTAGGGTGAGCACAGGAACTTCATCATAATAGCTGTGTTCCTCTTAAGGAACTCCCTATCTTAAGGATGAAAAATCTAAACATTAACATAATAAGATATGAGGCTTTACACTTGGCAAATGAATTAACTATGTTTTCAACTTCTCAGCGAACTTCTTTTTTAAAAGTTGAATGCAGCATAAATTTTTGAAGACGATGCAAGGAGATATAACTGAAAAACTACTGAAAGAGCAGGAAAGAAAATACAAAATTATTAAACTTTAAGCTCAGAAAGTATTTTGGGATTGCAATATAAAAAAGTAACAATATTTTATTACTTTGGAACATATTTGTACCTGAACACATCCAGCTAACATCTCATAGAGAATGTGAGCACGTTTTTTCATCACTCTGACATCTACCATGGTAGAATCTGCACACTGACCATTTTGAATTGGATTTATAAATCTATTCCTGAACTCCTTAATGGATCCAAGTAAATTTTCCTTGATAAAGTTAACCATACAATGATCTAAGAGAGAAGACAATTACTCATTAACAACATTAACAATGGTTAAAAAGACTCAGAAAAATTCCCCAATGAAATGCTCATGTCAAAAACACATGCCATGGAAGCATCAGAATTGAGCTACGAAGAAAAGAATATCAAGCTAAGTATAGAATAAACACTGGTTATAAGTCTGATCTACAAGCAAATTACCAAAACGAGAGAAAATTGAAGTAATAATCATCCCTAAGTACTAGACATGAATTTTAAAAAATACCTAAGGACATTTTACTCAAACTCCCCATTCTTTATAAGAGATATGAAGTATAAAACAAGTGATCATTACTCTGACCATGATTTTATGGTCAGTGAGGATATCCTGTGAAGAAATGAGATACTAAGTCAAACCAGTAAAAGGAGGTAATAAGCTACTATGCAAGTTAATTTACATTAACTGATTCATTTACAGAATAATCAAATAATATTTGAGAGATCAAATAATAACAACTGTTATTCAGTATTCAGTTGGGGCTACATAAACAGTAAAAAAAATGTGCTTACTAATATATTTTGTAAAAATTAATAGCGCTATCATTTGTCCCGTACTATATAGGACCACAATATGAAACAGTATTTCTATAAATAGGGTAATAGAACAGATAAGAGGGAAACTGGAACAGATAAAAACAAACATAAAGTTATGCTAAAGTGAAATAACTAGTATTACAAATAATAAAGTAGCAAAAAGTTACCATAAATACACTAAAGGAATGTAACACACAGAAAAATAACAAAAAGCCAGTACAATGGGAAAAAGAAAAAAAGTGAGAGATTATAACAGGAAATTTCAGTTTGTTACTTGCTGAATAATCTCATGTTCCCTTCTTTAGTGTCACCACAGACACAGGAAACTGATGGAAATTCACAAGTCATTTCCCTAGGTTCACATCAACAACCTCAGCAAACTGTCCTGTCACGGATTCAGCAAACCTCTCCTTCTCCCATCTTCAATTTACTGAAATGTTCACGGTTCCCATTTCATTTTGATTTCTTAACAGTACATGACCCCAAACTGGAACATCTCCTTAAAATTATCCCAAGTAATCACATATGCTTATGTACTTTTTAAAGCTATCATTAAGACTTCTGATACTCTTGCAATAATTCAAATTCCATATTTACATTTGAACACTCACAACAGCATATCTCTTTATTGTATTTTACCACTCGTATTTATAAAGCATCTCATTTGAAAAGTATGTTATTCTTTCACAGTAGACTAAGACGAAACTATGTAGATCATGGTCCAGGACTATACTAAAGTAAGTAGAACAAAGGCAAATGGCAAAGTTACAAAAATATTATCTGAGGAAATACCGATATTCTACTGCATAATCAGAGATATTAACTCACACTCAATTAGATTATTTTGAAGTGGTGTTCCTGTTAAAATAATCCTCCTCCTTGATCGTATAGAATTCATAGCTTTAGAAACAGCAGATGCTTCATTTTTTAGAATATGGCCTTCATCACAAACAACAAAATCGGGGCCTACCAAAATATATAGAAAAAAAACACAATATAGTAAAACTGAAAATGTGATCCATTTAAGTATATAAAGTTAATCCCCTTAAAGTCCTGATCTTGTAAGAAGATAAAATGACATCACTGTAAGTATAAACATATTTTATCTGCTTCTGTATTTGGTTAATACAGCACTAATTTTATTAATTACATCCAAGCAGTAGAGCATTGAAGTACCACTATAAATAGTGCTTAAGGTCCTGAATATAGAAAAATAAGCACAAATAAAAACAACAAGAGGGAAAAAGATCCCCCTAACCAACAGAGCGTATTTCTTAAATGTCTTTAAAAATTGAAAAGTCTCTAAAGCTATTTTAGCATTAGTATATCAACTTAAACTATCAGCAAAGACTAACAGCAATAAAAATACACATGAAAAGACAAATTTCAAAAGCTGTATTTTAAGAATGATATACGGCGTAATAGATAATATAATATATCCCACTCATTCCAAATAGCTAACTTTCATTGTCGGGGAAAAATTTTAACTGATAAAAGAAAGTGAAACTGGTTGTTACATGGGTATGGAGGGTAGGGAGAACACCTTTCTAAGCTATAAAAGATCTTAAAAGCTTAAACTCAGAAAATATTTTGAGATTGCAATATAAAAAAGTAGCAATATTTTATTATTACGGAATGCATTTGTACCTGAACAAATACGTTCCATAGCATTTGTGGACTCTCTTAGAAGAAACAATAAAGGCTTATTTGTTAAAATAACAGATATATATTTTTCTTTTTTTTTTTTCCTATTTGAGATAGTCTCGCTCTGTCACCCAGGCTGGAGTGAAGTGGTGCAATCTTGGCTCACTGCTACCACCTCCCAAGTTCAGGTAATTGCCTCAGCCTATTGAGTAACTGGGATTACAGGTGCCCACGACCATGCCTGGCTACTTTTTTTGTATTTTTAGTAGAGACAAGTTTCACCATGTTGGTCAAGCTGGTCTCCAACCCCTGACCTCAAGTGATCTGCCTGTCTTGGCCTCCAAAAGTGCTGGGATTACAGGCATAAGCCACTGCGTCCAACTGATACATATTTTTCTAAAGTATAATTCATACACAATTTGCTTGCTGGTTAACATGTAGGCACGTATTTCTTAATTGCTGATTTCAACAAAGCAGCTGTCAAACTATCCCCCACATGGTAAGCATTAGAGAAAATGTAACCTTTACATGACTTCAAAGTAACTACTTCAGTATGATAGATCAAATAATAACAACTGTTATTCAGTATTCAGTTGGGGCTACACAAATAGTTAAAAAAATTAATTACTAATATTTTGTAAAACTAAAATCCCTACCTAGCTTTGTATTTAAAAATTATGTATGCCTTACTTTGAATCCTAAAACATTTTCTACAAGAAGAAATGCCTTTTACACAAGTGATTTAAATGATTTTACCACTTAATATTTGGTATCCATCATGTTGAAATGGGTACTCTCATACACTCTGTGGGAGTCTAAATTAGTATCAAAAATTTTGGAAGTCAATTTTACAATAACTATCAAAATGCAAAATGTGTGCACCCTTTGACCCATATTTCAATTTCTAGGACTTGGTCCCAAAGATATTCTTCCACAGGCACCCCAAAATACATAAAAGAATGTTCCTTGAGCACTGCTTTTTATGGAGGAAAATTGAAAACAGCCTAAAAACTTGTCAAAGGGGATCTGGTAAACGGGACTTAAACTATGGGATAATGAAATAAGCCACAGAGTTAAAATTAATTATACATACAGGCCCCCACTGGAGAAGCTGAAGGTTTGTTTGCAAGGGAAGTTCCCGACTTTATCAGGAGGTGAGTCAAGTTAGAGAGCCTAGCCAAGGGAAAAACAGGGGTAGAGGAAGTAGCGGAAAGGCACTGGGATCTGGCTAGATCCCCAAGCAGCCCATACTTGCTTGGCACCACAGGGATCCATCAGGAGGATGGCCAGAGGGGCAGGGGGTAAAACTCCACAGGGAGAAGGGCTTCCCTAGCTTTGCTTTGTAACAATTTGAACAGCGAGAGAAGCCTCATGGCCAGAACTTCAGGAGCACTCAAATCCCGCTTCCAGACTTCCGGAGGGGGACCCAGACCGATGGACGACTAAAGTCCTTTTCTTTTGCGGCAGGGGCCACGGTGAGAGTGAGATCAGCCTTTAGGTTTGCGTGGGAGCTGGGTGAGGCCTGTGATTGCTGGCTTTCCCCCACCTTCCCTGACAACCAGCATGACTCAGCAGAGGCAACCATAATCCTCCTAAGTATACAACTTCAGTGACCTGGGAATCTCACCCCATCCCCCACAGTAACCAGAACAAGACCCACCCAAGGAGAGTCTGAGCTCAGACACACCTAGCTCTGCCCCCACCTGATGGTCCTTCCCTACCAACCCAGATAGAGGAAAACAAAGGACATATACTCTAGGGTCCTGCCCACCGCTGGTCCCTCTCCACACTACTGCAGCTGATACATTCAAAGTGCTACCTCCTGGCAGGGGGCCAACCAGCACAAAATTAGAGCATTAAACCAGCAAAGATAAGGACCCCCTTGGAGTCCATTGCATCCTCCCCCACCTCCACCAGTACAGGCTCTGGTATCCACAGCTGAGAGGCCCACAGACCATTCACATCACAGGACGCTGCAGACAAACCCCAGTACCAGCCCAGAGCTGGATAGAGTCGCTGGATGGCTAGACCCAGAAGAGAGACAACAATCACTGCAGTTCAGCTCACATGAAGCCACATCCACAGGAAAAGGGGAAAAGTACTACACCAAGGGAACACCCTGTGGGACAAAAAAATCAGAACAGCAGCCTTCAGCCCTAGACCTTCCCTCTGACACCCTTTACAACAAATGGTGCTGGGATAATTGCCTAGCCACATGTAGAAGGAAACTGCATCCTCATCTCTCACCTTATACAAAAATCAACTTAAGATGGATTAAGGACTTAAACCTAAAATCTGAAACTATAAAAATTGTAGAAGGTAACATTGGAAAAATCCTTCTAGACATTGGGTTATGCAAGGATTTCATTACCAAAAACCCAAAAGCAAATACAATAAAAACAAAGATAATTAGCTGGGACCTAATTAAACTAAAGAGTTTTACCTGCAGAAGAGGAACAGTCAGCAGAGTAAACAGACAACCCACCGGGTGGGAGAAAATCTTCACAATCTATACATCTGACAAAGGACTAATATCCAGAATCTACAACGAACTCAAACAAATCGGTAAGAAAAAAACAAACAATCCAATCAAAAAGTAGGCTAAGGACACGAATAGACAATTCTCAAAAAAAAGATATACAAATGGCCAACAAACATATGAAAACATACTCAACATCGCTAATTATCACGGAAATGCAAATCAAAACTAAAATGTGATACCACCTTACTTCTGCAAGAACTACCATAATCAAAAAACAGTAGATGTTGGTGTGGATGTGGCAATCAGGGAACACTCTTACACTGCTGGTGGGAATGTAAACTAGTACAGCCGCTAGTGTGGAGATTCCTTAAAGAGCTAAAAGTAGAACTACCATTTGATCCAGCAATCCCACTACTATGTATCTACCCAGAGGAAATCATTATTTGTAAAAGATACTTGCACATGAATGTTTACAGCAGCACAATTCACAATTGCAAAATCCTGGAAACAACCCAAATGCCCATCAATCAATGAGTGGATAAAGACACTGTGGCATATACATATGATAGAATACAACTCAACATAAAAAGGAAAGAATTAACAGCATTTGCAATGATCTGGATGAGACCGGAGACTATTATTTGAAGTAAAGTAACTCAGGAAGGGAAAAGCAAACATTGTATGTTCTCACTGATATGTGGGAGCTAGGCTATCAGGATGCAAAGGCATAAGAATTACACAATGGAATTTGGGGATCTAAGGGGAAGCGTGGGAGGAGGGGCAAGAGATAAAAGACAACATAAATGGTGCAGTGTATACTGCTCGGGTATGAGTGCACCAGAATCTCATAAATCACCACTAAAGAACTTCCTCATATAACCAAATACCACCTGTTCCTCAATAACTTATGGAATAATAAAATAGTCTGAAAAAAAAAATATATATATATGTGCAAACCTTGATATGACAAATATTAAATAGAAAGTAGTACGTTGCAGAACGGTTACCTATATTATAATCCTGTTCATATCCTTTTACTGTAATAAACCATAACCATGAGTCTAATGGATATTCTGAGGTCTGTGAGTCCTTCTTATGAGTTACTAAGCCTGAGGGTGGCTTAGAGCACCGCCTAAATGTTGCAATACAAAACACATGCACAAAAAATTCCTATAAGCATATAAATGAAACAATAATGGGACTAGGAGGGCTAGGGAGCTTTTACTTCTCAATATACAACGTTTTCTTCTGTTTTTATTTTGCTTAAGGATATGTATTACTTTTATAATTTAACTTAAAATAATTATTTGTTAGCATGGCAATAGAAAGAGGTAGCCCTGTCATGAATAAGAATAACTGAAGAACCAGAAGAATTAAGAATAAAAGTAAATGTACTCATTAATAACCCTGAGTCAACAAAAAAGTTATTGTTATTCATATATTAATTAAACCTATTATTCATCATATTAAATAGAATATGAATTATAAGATACGAATGTATATAACATTTACTAACATTAAAGATGAAAAGTAAGTATTTGTAATGTTCGAAAGGAGTAGGTTTTAGCTGGACATGGAGGCTCAAACCTGTAATGCCAGCTACCAGTCAGGAGGCTAAGGTAGAAGGATTGCTTGAGGCCAGGAGACCAACACCAACCTGAGCAACGTAACAAGACCCTCATCTCCAAAAAATTAGTGTGTCAGGAGTTTGAGAACAGCCTGGGTAATGTAGTGAGACCCTCATCTCCAAAGAGTTATCTTGGGTGTTGTCAGGAGTTCGAGACCAGCCTGGGCAACACAGTAAGACCCTGTCTCTACCCAAAAGAAAGAAAATCAGTTGGGCATGACAGCACACTCCTGTAGTCTCAGGTCCTCAGAAGGCCGAAGTGGGAAGGTCACTTGAGCCCAGGATTTGAAAGTACAGTGAGCTATAATCATACTATTGTACTCCAGTCTGGGTAACAGAATGAGATCCCCATCTCCTCGCCCCCTAAATACATACATACATAAATACATACATACATAAGTTTTAGTTAAATTATAAGCTTTCTAGAAAACTTCATTCCCAAACAATGACATATATATGTATCAGATAGGAGAGTTTCAAAATCCAACACGCAGAAATAATTTTACAGAAACCGAGAGTGGCAGCCATGAGGCTCTGGGGAACAGAAGAACTGAAATTTAGAGAAAGACTTGAAGACAATTTCTTCTATTCAAAAATCCAAGCCTGACTAAAAGAGTTTGCTAACTTAAGATGGTTCAATACACTATAGAAACCTGTCATTATTTTATAAAATAACATAGATCTATCTTAATGTTTAAAGCAAATGGTACCTTGACTATTGTGCATATGCACACTGACGCACACACATAAAAATTGATTATGTCCTCTTCAGTTACAAAACGTGAAACTATCTTCTAAAAACAGTAATGTGAATTAGAAAACTCCATCAGATCAGTTTAAGTACATTAAGTAGAAAAATATGTCTCAAAATAAATGGTAAGTTTGGGAAGAAAGGTCAAATAAAGGTTCTGTCACATACTATTAGAGTTAAATGAAAATTCATTTTCAGGGTTACATTGCCACCTATTGGTGAATTTTTTAAAATCAAAAACCATAAAGATATTAGGGAGAAAAGCTGATAAAATGTCTAAAACTGTCCAAGTAAACCTCTATTAAATCCCTGACGCAGTAAAACTAGGAAAGCTAAAAAAAAAAATGTTGTCACTTTCTTTTTAAAGAAACTGGGTCTCACATTCCACGATGATTATGATCTCAGTGATCATAGTTCACTGCTTCCTTGAACTCCTGGACTCAAGCAATCATCCTACATACATCAGTTTCCTGAATAGCTGAGAATACAGGTGTGCACCACCACACCTGGTTAATTCTTCTATTTTTTGTAGAGATAGGGTCTCAAAATGTTGCCCAGGCTGGCCTCAAACTCCCAGCCTTAAGTGATCCTCCTGCCTTGGCCTTCTGAAGTATGGTATTACAGGTGTGAACCATTGCACCCAGATGATTCTTATCACTTTAAGCTACTAAGGCTTGGGATGATTGTTATGCAGCAATAGATAACCAGAGCAGCTAAGTTCAAAGATGAACACTACTATCTTAACTCTGGTAGGCTCTAAACACTTTCCAATCCTAATACACACCCCCAATGTTCCAGGCTTCTGATTTAACAGCCTACCTTCTAAGCTTATAACCTCAACTCATCCTTAAGAATCCCATACCCAAAACCGTCCGGTTATGACCTTTTGCTTCCATCCTAAACTTCAGTTTAGACTTTTCTTTGACATTATACCCAAACTACACCCTTCACATACTCTGCTCCCATTTATACGATTCTTCACAACCACTAATTTGTTCCAAATCAGAGAGGATAAATTGGGCAAAAAATGGAAAACATGTACTGGAAAATTAAGTGTTATACTTAACAGATCCTTTCTAATAAATTCAAAAGTACTGAACAGATCCTGACACTTTAGACTTAGTGTCTAAAGAAAATTATATCTAAATACTACCACTACAACTTAAAACTTACTACAGTTTTAATATATTCCATGTTATACATGATGGATATTAGAAAATTCTTGTTGCAGATGGTTATCCAGCTGTGGCAGAGGAACTATCTCTAATACTCATATATAATAAGGAAAATAAAAGTAGAGCTTCAGTTTCCCGAAGAACTCACAGTAAAACCTAATGGAGAAACCAGACCCCCTTAAGTTTTAACAAGGGTAGTCTTGATATTTATTTTTTTAATTACCAAAACAAACAAAAATGTAACTCAATGTAGAACTTACTCAACCTGATAAAAGACACCTATTAGAAATCCACAGCTAATGTCATACTTAATGGTGGAGAACTGAAAGCTTTCCCTGAGATCAAAAACAAGACATCCAACCCCTCACCACTTACATTCAACATTGTATGGAAATTTCAAAGGGCAATTAGGCAAGAAAAAGAAGTTAAAGACATTCATATTGGAAAGGAAAAAGTAAAACTATTTCTATTCATAGATCATATGATCTTAATAGAAAACCCTAAATTGCATGTGCGCCTGTGCACGCGCACACACACACACACACACACACACACACAAAAACTATTAGAAATTATAAATGGACTCGGCTAAGTTGTAGGAAACAGCATCAGTATACGAAAATCTGTTGTATTTCTATATACTAATAAAGAACAATCTGAAAATAAAATTAAAACAATTTCATTTCCAATAGACTCAAGAAGAATAAAATATTTAAGAATAAATTTAAGAAATTAATTCCAAGACTTGTACACCAAAGAAATTAAAAGACCTAAATAAAATTTCATTATTAAAAAAATTAAAGACCTAAACAAATGGAAAGACATTAGATGTTCATGGAGGGGAAGATTTAATATTGTTAAGATGGCAATATTCCTCAAATTAATCTATAGATTCAATGAAATCTCTAACAGAATCCCAGCTAAGGAAATATAAAAGCTAATCATCAAATTCATATGAAATTTCAAGGAACCTCAAATAGCAAAACAAACTTGAGACAGAAGAATAAAGCTGTAGGACTTTTTCTTCCTGATTACAAAACTTGCCACAAGGCTACAGTAATTAAAACAATGTCACACTGGCATAAGGACAGACATACAGATCAATACAATAGTATTGAGAGCCCAGAAATAAACACACACATCTATGGTCAATTGATTTACAACAATGGTGTCAAGATTCTTCAATGGAGAAAGAATAGTCTTTCAACAAACAGTGTTAGGACAACTGGATATCAAAATGCAAAAAATGAAGTTGGACTTCTACCTCATACTGTATACAAAAATAAACTCAAAATAGATCATAAATACAAGAGCTAGAACTTTAAAATAAAAAAATAGGTGAAAAAATTCATGACCTTCAATTAAGCAATGGATTCTTGGATATGCACTAAATGCAAAAGCAACAAAAGAAAAAAAAAAAAAAAAAAAAAAAAAAAAAACAGGTAAATTAAATGTAATCAAAATTTTGAATGTTAAAGATTAGTACTAAAATGATGATATAAAAAAGTAAAAAGACAACTCGCAGAATGGACAGACACATTTGCAAATTAAATGGATATGTTTACATTTGTAAATGTCATTTTTCAATAAAAGGAACCATGATGTCTTCGAGAAATGGCTGATTCTGGGGCCAGGACAATATAACATGAACCTGGAGCATCCTGTAATGCCAGAAAGTAATAAAGTGCTCAAAGCCAAAAGGATGGGGACATATCCAAGGGTAGAGGACCTAACCTTAAAAAAAGCTCCCAATTGCCAAAGTGAAACAATTTGAGCTATAAAATAATGTCGTAATGGTTAATAGTCCAAAGTACAAAATAAAAATAGATGAGTAGATAATGATATCAATCAATGGCTAAATAAATGGGTGAGAAAAGATAAATCTTTCTTTTAAAAAATCCAAATTTTGTATGTAGATACTACCCACTATAGGAGATGGAGCTTAATTTCTGCCATGCTCCCATTCAGGTGGACTAAATTGAGTGACTGGATTCCAATGAACAGATGAGGGACAGGTAAAAGTAGCAGCTCTACAGGAGAGAAACCTGACAAACACTACCTTAACCAAGTGATGCAAGTTTACATCATCAGTGACAGCATGTGGGTATCATGTACCCCCGATATGAGATATGATGTGACAAAAAGGGTATGTCACCTCTGGTACATTCTTTCAAAACCTCGGTCTAATCTCAAGAAAAACTATAAATTCAGATTAGTGAACACTTTACAGGATATTTACCTGGATGGTCCTCCTTAAGACTAATGAGATAATGAAAAAAATAAAGACTGAGAAACTGTCATAGACCAGAAGACTATTAGAGACCTGACAGCTAAATATAATGTAGTACCCTGGATAGAAAAACTGGTGCAATCCAAGTGTGGTTTAGAGTTATTAATAATGTGTCAACAATGTGTTAATTTCTTAGTTTTGACAAATCTACTATGGCAATGTAAGATGTTAACAATGGGGGAACCAGATATAGGGTATATGGGAACTCTCTGCACTACCTTTTCAACTTTCATGTAAACAGAAAATTATTCCAAAATAAAAAGTTGTTTTCTTTTTTCCTTTTTTGAGACGGAGTCTCGCTCTGTCACCCAGGCGGTAGTACAGTGGCATAATCTCAGCTCACTAGAACCTCTAGCTCCCAGGTTTAAACAATTCTCCTGCCTCAGCCTCCCAAATAGCTGGGACCACAGGCATGCGCCACCACACCTGGCTAATTTTTGTATTTTTAGTAGAGATGCGGTTTCATCATTTTGGCCAGGCTGGTCTCAAACTCCTGACCTCAGGTGATCCACCCACCTCAGCCTCCCAAAGTGCTGGGATTACGGGCATGAACCACCATGCCCAGCCAAAAAGTTTATTAAAATGTCACTAAATGATAAAACATGGAAATGACAAATGTTACATTAGAAGCTTTAATTTCTTTTTTTCTCCATTTTCTCTGAACAAATAAGTACAACTAAGCACCTGAAACTGTTGTATTAAACTGTTTCAAGGAAATGTTGTGAAAAAAATCTGCTATGATGATACTAAACACTAGCTTATAACTTTTCAACAATAAACCACCCACAGGATTTTTAGACACGTATTTTAATCATAAGAAAAACATAAACTTATTATTAGGCCTTAGATTTGTGATGGCAAAGTTATTTTGCTACGTATTAAATACCTCATTATCTTTAAAAAAGAGGCAAAGCCATGGATTCTAAAGACTACTATCCCTTTGACAATGACAACTAGCCAGATTTTCTCAACAAACATAGAGCCTCAATAGTGTCTTAAAGTAACATGATATGACAACACATGAAGAAAAAATTGCACAATCGTAGATTAAAAATTAATTTTAGTTTTGCAGGCAGTACAACATGTTGCTTTTCTAAGTGGCAAGTATATAAACATTTGGCTCTCACATCAGATTTCTGCCACAAAAGGATCAACAGTATTGAAAATATGAACCTTTCATACTGATGACCCCTTAGAAAACAGGAGATAAGCAAGTAGCAATTCTTCTAATGACATGAAGTTTGGAAAGACATGAACTGTTTTCATGCTACGGAGAGAGCTCTTGTTATCAACAAATATTTGGATAGCTGGAAGAATTTTTGATTACAACACAGGCATCTGATGCATTTTTAAGTGTTTACAAGGTATTCCCTAAAACCCTAAACACTTTTAGACTCAGCAAATAAATTCTGAACAGCTGGCAACATTAAGGGTGATTTTGTCTTACTGAAATAATACTAAGAATTTTTTTAAAGGCAAAAACCTTAAGGATAAACAAAACAAAGACCAGATACTTAGTAGTTGTTCAATTAGTATCTGTTAAATAAAATAAAAACACATTTTTAATTCAACGTGCTTCTTTATGTCACTGTCTATTAATACTTACCTGGATCAACCAAAGCTTTGTTAAATATTTCTTTAAGTTTCCGACTCTTCACATTCCTTCCTTGAGCAAGGTTTCTATACATCTCATAGCCTATGATCATAACACCACCATCTTCTTGCCACCTCTGCAGCATGTAGCTTCTCTCCTGAGGACGTTTCACAGTTGCTAATTCAGAAACCTTTTGTGGGGAAATAAAGATTTTTTTAAGTAGCTACTAAAAACATGTGAATACTAAATATTCCCACTGAAATATGCATCACTGGTAATTAAAAATAGTTTACTATATGAATTGCATGTGATTATTTTAATAATAGAAAACATTTAAAATAAGGTACCTCAAGCTTCTCATCATCTTTTAATCCTTCTTGCCACTTCTCAAATTCATTCATCCAATTCAAAGCAGTATTAAGGGGACAAACCACTAATGCCGTGCTGAAATCCAATTTGTCACACAAAAGAACTGTATGAAGAAAACTTACCACCTATAAGAAAACAGATTGTCACCTTCGTTTAAATATTCACAAAAAAGTTAATAAATTAAGCAATCTTACCATGTTGTAGCTTTGTTTTGCTTTAAAAAATAAAGCAACCAACCAAAAGGCTGGAATTTCCAAACCAGGCAAGGTATAGGGAAAGAGATATAATCGTAAAATGTGAAAGTTCAACAAGATGATGTATCAGGCTCTTCCAACTCTAAAGCTCCATGATTCTATGATCAATGTGAATAGCATAAAATGATCCCATACCAAAACAGCTACTAAGTCCTGGGTCTCCACAGAATGTCCCTATAGTCTTTCAGAAAATACCATTTCTCTTTTAGAAGAGAATCAGATTATATAATACTTTTCCACTTTAATGTATTCTGACTCATTAAATACATAATTACTTTATGGTTTAAAAGTACAAATACATTCACTAATTTTACATCTCTGTTACAACTCCTGCCATTTAGAAATGCAGTAATTTTAACAGTAAAAGATACCTTACTTTCTTATTACTTTAACATCATAAACTGTTAGAAAGTTGTTAAAAAAAAAAAATTAAAAAACAAAGTTAATTTCTACCTTAAAATCTTTGCAGTTGTTGTTGGCCATACCTGAAACCCCAGAACCTCACTTCATTAGGGCCTCTGCTCAAACATCACCTCCTAAAAGATGCCTTTCCTAACTCAATATCCTCCCTTAACATTCATTTTCTGAAAGTACGTATTTCTTATTTGATTAGCAGCTCTCTCCTCCACTAGAATATAAGCTCCTTGGAGACAAATCTTGTTATTCTTGTTGCCTGCTTTATCTTCAGTCCCTACGACTGTGCCTGAAACATAACAGAATCAAATATATATTAATGAATACACAAAAACAGGATACCTTCATATTCTTCAGCTCTTACCTGTAAAGTCTTACCAAGGCCCATACAGTGGGCAAGAATGCATCCTGAACCTGGAGATTTCTTTGTTTTTTTCACAGACTCACAGCAGCAATCCCACATAAACTGAACACCTGAAAGTAACAGCTTCATTAAGTTAAATTTAAAGGTCCAAGTTAAAAACTCCCTTTATATAAACACATCAAAAATATAACCAAAACTTCTAAGCAACAGCATTTTAAAAAAAAAAAAAAACACTCAGCTAAAGAATTGTAAATGGAATTTTTTCCCACTAAAGTAAACCAGAAGCAAGTTAACACCAACATAGAACAGGGGACTTTCCTTCATCTTATCTAAGCTATTCACAGCAGACATTCTCTATTCCCTGAAATGGTTCAAAGAAACATAAGAATACCCTAAAAGAGAAATGTGGCCAGGCACAGTGGCTCACACCTGTAATTCCAGCGCTTTGAGAGGCCAAGGCAATTAGATCACTTGAGGTTAGGATTTCGAGACCAGCCTGGCCAACATGGTGAAACCCCATCTCTACTAAAATATAAAAAATTAGGCAGGCATGGTGGTGTGCACCTGTAGTCCCAGCTACTCAGGACGCTGAGTTGGGAGAATCGCTGGAGGCCAGGAGGCAGAGATTACAGTGAGATGTGATAGCACCACTGTACTCCAGCTGGGGTGACAGAGAGAAACTCCATCTCAAATAATACTGATAATTGTTGGTAAAAAGAGAGCAACTTTATCCAAAGAGGGAATGACTTCCTATAAAATATACCTTTGAGTTTATTGAGTCAATAAGGAAAAAAAAAAAACCCAGGAGATAATTTCATCATCTTTTCCTTTATTTGATAGTAAACAATGAGCAAGAAAGGGGACTAGTAACTCAAGAAGCAGGAACTACAGAACTTCCCTTATGAATCAATTCACATAAACACTCAAAACTGACTTACTGATTCAACTCTAATAAAGCAGAGGGTAGGAATAGTTTGATATCGTTCTAATGCCAATGTAGGGATATTATTGTAACACATACCTAAAAATGCTGAAATAGCATTTTCTGAAGAAGGCTTTTAGCTAGATACAACTCTTCTCACCCCCTACCTGCCCTTAGCCAGTCTTTGCTGACCAGGTGAAACCCACTTGCTATATCTACCCATTTGTAAGTAGCACTTCTTTCCTTTTTTATAACACTCACTATGTTTGCAATCACCCAATTTTGTTCTTCTTCATTTGCTTATGAGCTCCATAAAGGCAAGGAGATTGTGGATATTCCCCCATCCCTAACAATTTACCTCCAGCACTTAACAGGATGTGAGGCACCTGCCTCACTCCCAAATATTGGTAAAATCTAACTAAAAATTATTAAATCATCTAACAGTTTCTTACCATCTACTTGATGTGGTTTCAATTTAATAACCATATTTCTATGAACCTGCACTAAAGGTTCTTTGGTTTCTTCATCTTCATCTAAAACCAACTTGGTTGTTATTGGACACTTGGTGGGTGAAGCATCTTCAATTTCTATCACCTACAAGAAAAGGAGTTGTTCATAGTTAATCTCAAAGAAATCATTTTCCAAAATACAGACACATTTACTCAAATACCACAAATCCAATTGGTATGATTTGGATCTGTGTCCTCACCAAATCTCATGTCAATTGTAATCCCCAATGTTGGGGGTGGAGCCTGGTGGGAGGCGGTTGGACCATGGAGGTGGACTTCTCATGAATGGTTTAACACTATCCCCTTGGCACTATTCTCGTGACAGTGAGTTCTCAAGAGATCCAGTTGTTTAAAAAATATGCAGCACCTCCCCCTCACTCTCTTGCTCCTGCTCCCACTATGTGAGCTGTCTAACTCCCCCTTTGCTTTCTGCCATGTTTGGAAGCTTCCTGAGCCACTATGTTTCCTGCAAAGACTGAAGAACCACGAGTCAATGAAACCTCTTTTCTTTATAGAAATGCAAGAATGAACTAATATACCAATATTTTGGTTCAGTAAAGCCAGGATGTTTTATGTCTTCTAAAATCAAAACTCTCCAAAAAATTTTAAATTACTCTAATAATGTCAGTAATTTAGCACAACAGTTCTCACTCTGGATATTTCAACACACATTTGTTATGCAGAGTTGTGAAAAAAGAATTGCTCCCTGTTGTTGCTTGCTATGCCTAAAAAAGGAGGAGGGGGGAGAAAAGGGGGAGGAAGGGGAAGAAGAGGAAGAGGAGGAGGAGAGAGATGGGAGGGGGGAGGAGGGAGGAGAACTCCAAACTAATCTATAGTACTACCATTACAATTTGAATGAACATGTGGCTCCCAACCAAAGATAGCTCTATTCTTCTAGAGGACATTTGAAAATGCGCAATCATATTTATGGCTGTCACAATTATTGGTCAGAGCTGGTATTTAATGTAGGAGGAAGGGAAGGCAAATATAAACATTCTATAATGTGAAAGACGATCCCAAACAAGAACTGTGCGACTCAGGATGTCAACATGACTCACACTGAAAAACATTGTACATACATGCTGTGAAAAGAAAAACCATTTAGAAACACTGGTTTCAGAACCACAGGCTCAAAAATAATGAGAGGAACATACTAATACCTCCTCATTACAATATGGAAACAATTATCACAAGTTCCTTATTTAAAATAAAACTTAAGTAGATATAATATATGCACAGAGGTACGTGTGTATGTGTACATGTACTTTCTGCTGTCTTATCCTAATCTCTATCCATTACATAATATATTCAGTAACTATATAAGATAGGTACAAGTATTACCATTTGACACGAAAAAACTGAGGGACAGAGAAGTTCAGTAACCTGCACAAAGTCATACAACTACTGAGTATCACGACACTGAGATTTACCCAGAGGATTGATCCCCAGAGTCCATGCCCTTAACCATTACACAATACTGTTAGTAAAAGAAATGCTTGTAATAAACAGTTTTACGGTTCCATGAAAAGAAATAGAGACTCATGATTTTAAAATTATAAAAACATGACGTCGTTGGGCACGATGGCTCACGTCTGTAATCCTACCACTTTGGGAGGCTGAGATGGCTGGATTGTCTGAGGTCAAGAGCTGGAGACCACCTTGACCAACATGGAGAAACCCTGTCTCTACTAAAATTACAAATCTCAGCCAAGCGTGGTGGCAAGCGCCTCTAATCCCAGCTACTTGGGAGGCTAAGGAGAGAGAAATTATTGAACCCAGTGGGTGGAGGTTGCAGTGAGCTGAGATCGTATCACCTTTACTCCATTCTGGGTGAAAGAGGGAATCTCCATCTCAAAAAAAAAAACAAAAAAAAAAACTTTAAAAACAGCAACATTATGATGGTGATGGAATAAAACTTGAGGTACTTTTTTTCTTATTTATAATTGAAACTAGTAACAAATGGATTTGTTGATGTTGAATATAGAAATTTTCAAACATACACCAAAGTAGACAGAAGAGAATAATAAATCCTATTACCCATCACCCAGCTTCAAAAATTATCAACTTAAGTCCAGTTTTGTTTCACTAATAGCCTCTTACCCATTATCTGACTCCCCAGATCCCACAAATCATTCTGAAGCAAACATAAGTATGTAATTTCATCTGTAAATGTTTGTAAATGTCTCATTAAAAGGACACTTCCTCTTTTTTAAACTGTGACTATAGAATCGTTGTCACATTCAAAAAACTACAAATAAGTCACAGATTTGCAGCAAATTATCTGAATAGATACTGTACTTACATAAAATTGTGATATGCAAATCAAGATTCACACTTGGAAATAGTCTGGTGAAGTAAAACTAGCATAGGCCATTCAGACCCAAATTCCATTTCATCAAGCTACCTAAACCCTCTTAGCTTCTGTATCTGAATCTGCAAACTGAAAATGATTATCAATAGTCTCTACAAGGTTGTACTAGAGATTGAATAAGGCAATGTATGAAACGGATCTGGGATAGGACGAGTATTCACTAAAGTATTATGGTATCCTACCCTGGATATGTAGTAACTTCTATCAATGGGGGTAAAGCCATTATATAAAAATGGAAAATTCCCCCAAATATCTTGTCCTGTTTACAAGGTGTGGTACAAAGAATCCTGAAGTGGCCCCAGAATTACCGTCATCTGGTATAAACACCCTGCATAATCCCCTCACCTTCTGAGTATGGTTGATACCTGTAAATATGATCAGCTATCATTCAAGTAATTGTCCCACTAATAAGCTGACTCTGATTTAATCAAAACAGAGATCTTCTAGATGGGCCTGATCTAATCAAAGTGAGCCTGTTAAAAGATTGAAATGCTTCCCTACTGAACTCAAGGATGAAGCAATCTGCCATGTTGTGGACAGAAGACTCTAGTAGCTAAGGACCTATGTGTAATAACCGAAAGAAACCGAATTCAGCCAACAAGTGAGCTGGAAAAGGATACAAAGTCTTAGATGAAAGCAAAACTCTAGTTAACATCTTAATTTCAGCTTGGGAGGACACTAAGCAGAAAACCCAGTAGAGCTATGCTCAGCTAAGCCATTCTCAACTTCCTGGCCTGTTAGACAATAAATTTCTCTCTCTCTCTTTTTTTGAGACGGAGTTTCACTCCTTACCCAGGCTAGAGTGCAGTGGCGCGTTCTCAGCTCACTGCAACCTCCGCCTCCTGGGTTCAAGCAATTCTCTGGCCTCAGCCTTCCGAGTAGCTGGGACTACAGGCACGCACCACCATGCCCAGCTAATTTTTCTATTTTTAGAGATAGGGTTTCACCATGTTTACCAAGATGGTCTCGATCTCTTGACCTCGAGATCCACCCGACTCAGCATCCCAAAAGTGTTCGGATTATAGGCGTGAGCCACCACACCCAGCCCATACCAACTATTTTTTAAAACTACTATGTGAGGCAATCAGATAATTCAGTATTATAATGGTACTATAGTAATTTTTAAAACATTATCTTTTAACAGTACATTCCCAACTATTTATAAACAGAATGATACGATTTCTGAGATTTGCTTTGAAATAATCTGAAGGAAAAAAAACAGATGAAATGGCCGGGGAAGTGGCACACCCCGTAATCCCAGCTACTCAGGAAAGGAAGACAGGGGAATTGCTTAAACCCAGGAGGCAGAGGTTGTAGTGAGCCGAAATCGTGCCATTGCACTCCAGCCTGGGCAACAAGAACAAAACTCTATCTCAAAAAAAAAAAAAAAGAAAAAAAAAGATAGATGAAACAAGCCTAGTCCTGTGTTAGTAACTGCTGAAACTGTGTTAATAGATCCAGGGAGAATCATTACACTATTCTCTCCACCTATGAATCTGAAAATTTTTGTAACATAAAGTCCATTTTAAAAACTGAAATATTTAACGGATTTAAGAAATAATTTTGAAACATTTCTCTACTCAAAATACAACATAACCATTTCGGTGATCATTCAAGAATCTCAATTCTTTCCATGTACTTAATTAAATTAATAGAGCTTAATGACTATTTTAAGTTGCATAGAACAGTGACAGCAGGAAAAATAAATTGCAACTAAAAATCTGTGGTTGAGGATGGGCATGGTGGCTCACACCTGTAATCTAAGCACTTTGGGAGGCCATGGCGGACAGATCACTTGAGGTCAGGAGTTCAAGACCAGCCTGGCCAACATGGTGAAACCCCGACTCTACTTAAAAATACAAAAATTAGCTGGACATGGTAGTGCACGCTTCTGGCCCGGCCACTTGGCAGGATGAGGCACCAGAATCACATGAACCCAGGAGGCAAAGGTTGCAGTGAGCTGAGATCACACCACTGCACTCCAGCCTCGGTAACAGAGCCAGACTCCGTCTAAAAAAAAAAAGAAAACTGTGGTAGATTACAACACTCTACTCTTAAAATGCTGAAATACATTGAAGTCATATATGAAATAAAATAATCACTAATAGAAATAAATTAAGGCTGGATGCGTTGACTCATGCCTGTAATCCCAGCACTTTGGGAGGCTGCGGTGGGAGGATCACTTGAGCCCAAGAGTTCAAGGCCAACCTGGGAAACATAGCAAGACCCTGTACCTACAAAAGAAAAAAAAGAAAGAAATTAGTTACCTCTCTCAATTTTTCTCGCTCACGCTCCCTCTCAGCAATACGTTTTCGCCTCTCTTCCTCTTCCTTAAGAGCATTTTGTGTTTCTGTTCTCAGTTTATCATCTTTAAGAATCTTTCGAATTTTCTTTCTGCCTTTTCCAGGAGACTTGGAATCATCATTTTCATCTTCTTCTTCCTCCTCCTCCTCTTCTTCCTCCTCTTCTTTTTCCTCCTCTTCTTCCTCGGAATTACTCTATAGAATTTAAACAATTAGAGGTAAACAGTACAAAGTCATTTAATTTATCCGATTCATATTCCATTAATTAACATGCCAGGAAAAGGTAGGAAAAAACATGCTGAAAACCATTAGAATTATATTTAGCAATAAAGAATAGTGTTATTTTAAAAACCAACTCTTCAACATCTATTAAAAAAACAACTCAATTAAAAATTGGCTACAGAGTAGAATAAACATTTCTCAAAAGATATAAGCACATGAAAAGATGTTGAATATCACCAGTCATCAAGAAAATACAAATAAAAACCAGAATGAAATGCCACTTCCCACTCATTAGGATGTTTCTTGTTAAAAAGAAAGAAAGAAAAAAAAGAAAGGAAGTGTTGGCAAAGATGCAGACAAACTGGAACCTTGGTACACTTCTAACAGGAATGTCAAATGTTAGAAACTAGAGAGAAACAGGATGGAGTTTTCCAAAAGATAAACATACAACTACTACATGAAGTAGCAATTCCATTTTTCCATATATACCCACAATAATTAAAAGCAGAACTCAAACAGATATGTATACGCCCATATTCATAATAGTATTATTCAAAATAGCCAAGAGGTAGAAACAACCTAAATGTCATCAACAGATGACGGGGCTAACAAAACATGGCATACACATACAGTGGAATATTATTCACCTTAAAAGGGGAATGAAATTCTGATACATGCTACAACATGGATGAATCTAAAAAATATTATGCCAGTGAAATCAGCCAAATACAAAAGGACAAATATTGCATGATTCAACTTATTTATATGAGGTACTTAAAATATGCAAATTCATAGAGACATAAATGAAAATAGAGGTTACCAGGGGATGGGGGATAGAAGAGAATGAAGTTTATATTTAATGAGTAAAGAGTTTCTGCCAGTGAATATAATTAAGGCCACTGAATTGTATACTTTAAAATATTTAACAAGTTAATTTTCAAAAAATAAATATCCCTCTGGAAAAGCATTGTGTTGACAGAATCAAACTTACTATAGACACCTTTTACTTTGTGTAAGTCTGCTTATATACAAAAAACTCAAATTGGCTAATTTTGTTACCAGAAGAAATTTATTCACATATAAGTCATCATTCAGGATAGTATTTCGTCTTCAGAAAAGAGAACATTCACATGACTACAAATATAAAATGAGGAATTAGAATGGCTTAAAATTCCATTAAAAATTAAGATATAGAAAAAAACTGATAATGTCAAATTAATACTTTTACATATATATTTTTTTCAATAAACAAATCCTTCCACAAGCATAAAATGTAAAGAAGCCAGCAGAACACAATGAATGAATGAAACCAGGCAGTAACAGCATAATTACTACAGTATACTGTACCAGTCATAATCCAAGCATGTGGTAAATGTCATTATTACCTTGTTTTCACTGGATGAATCTTCTTGAACCTTAATACGTCGCCTTTTCTTTTTCTGTTTATAGCTCCGCTGATTTTCTTCCAACTCTGCTTTCTTTGCAGACCTGAAAAAAATTTAAAACACGAAATAAATATTTCATGACAGATTTCCATCAACAAATTGTGTACTATTTTAAAACTGTTCTACCTCTGTATGCATTCCTAAAAACAAAGAGGAAAAACAGAAAAAAAAATCAATAGATTCAAAATAGATATTACAGCAGAAGCCTAACCCTTAATTTTAATCTAATCATCAACGTTTTACAGTATCCTGAGGGGAGGTTTGTTATATGAGTAAGAAGATGCATGAAAGGACATTTAAGTCCTAAGACATTATTCTTCTAGTGAAAAATACGAACAGCAAATAGACATATTAAAAAGCATTCATCATCACTAAAAAAAGGCAGATTACAAAAGCTGAGTACTATTGTCTTCATAAGAACAAATTTAACATTTCTCTTCATAATAAGAAGAGCTTGCTTTCTTCTCTTCATAATAAGAAGAGATTTTTAAAAACAGTAACAACTTTTGGTGAGAAAAATATTTCTGGGCTTAAAAACTGGTACACAAAGCTACATTAATCCATACAAAATAACCACTGTCAGTAAGGATGTGGAGAAAGGGAAACCCTGTTCGTTAATAATGGAAGGTAGAGAGAGATCCAAGATGGCCGATTAGCAGCAGCTCGGGATTGCAGCTCCCAGTGAAGACACAGGGAGTGAGTAGAAGTCAGACTTCCAGACCAATTTTTGTTGCCCACAGACCAGGAGATTCCCAGAAGAGGAGCCCCACGGGTCACCAGCACAACTCTTTTGGCGGGAGCGGCTGTTTTGCCAGCGTCCCGGTGTGGCGGTTCTCAGTGCGGAGTATGTGAGACTGGGTGCCCTTTTAGTTGGCGTTTGGAGCTCCGCGAAGGCAGAGTCGCCCATTCAGCTGCTTGAAAAGGGGACTGAAGTGGGGATCCAGACCGGGAGATTCCGGGAAAGAAAAGCACCACGAATCTCAGTGCCGCTGTTTCAGCCAGCACGGTCACCACAGGGGAAATTGTATAGATCCCGGCGCCTTTTCGGCGGGCGACTGGGGCATCTGGGAGAGAATCGAACGTTCAATTAGGAAAAGA
This sequence comes from Sapajus apella, assembly GCF_009761245.1. Classification (NCBI taxonomy): domain Eukaryota; kingdom Metazoa; phylum Chordata; class Mammalia; order Primates; family Cebidae; genus Sapajus; species Sapajus apella. The sequence continues at coordinate 4,479,883 of NW_022437015.1, forward strand.
AAAAAGGGGGCTCCGAGGTGGGGGAGCCAGGTGATCTGGCTTGGCTGGTCCCGCCCCCACAAAAAAAAAACAGCAATTGGAAACGCTGACGGTTGAGAGTTTCACAGCAAGCACAGCTGAAACCAGGAAGGTCCAGCGCTGTGGGGAAGAAGCACCGCTAAAGGAAAACAAAGAAACAGAAATAACATCATTACCAACAAGCTGGACATCCACTCAGAGACCCAATCTGAAAGCCAGCAATTACAAAGACGACAGGTGGATAAATCCACAAAGATGGGAAGAAACCAGCGCAAAAAGGCTGAAAACATCCGAAATCAGAACGCCTCTCCTCCTTCAGGGTATCGCAGCTCCTCATCAGCAAGGGAACAAGGCCTGATGGAGAATTAGTGTGATTAACTGATAGAATCAGGCTTCAGAAGGTAGATAATAAGAAACTTCTGTGAGCTAAAAGAACATGTTCTAACCCAATGCAAAGAAACTAAGAACCTTGAAAAAAGGTTTGACAAAATGCTAACAAGAATAGACAATTTAGAGAGGAATATAAGTGAATTAATGGAACTGAAAAACACAATACGAGAACTTCGTGAAGTATGCACAAGTTTTACTGGATGAATTGACCAAGCAGAAGAAAGGATATCAGCAGTCCAAGACCAACTCAATGAAATAAAACGAGAAGACAAGATTAGAGAAAAAAGGGTAAAAAGGAATGAGCAAAGTCTCCAAGAAATATGGGACTATGTGAAAAGACCTAATCTACATTTGATAGGTGGACCTGAATGTGACGTAGAGAATGAATCCAAGCTGGAAAATATTCTTCAGGATATTATTCAGGAAAACTTTCCCAACCTAGCAAGGCAGGACAATATTCAACTCCACAGGTAATACAGAGAACACCACAAAGATATTCCTCAAGAAGAGCAACCCCAAGGCACATAATCGTCAGATTCACCAGGGTCGAAATATAGGAGAAAATGCAAAGGGCAGCCAGAGAGAAAGGTCGGGTTACCCACAACGGGAAGCCTATCAGACTCACAGCAGATCACTCAGCAGAAACTCTACAAGCCAGAAGAGAGCGGGGGCCAATATTCAACATCCTTAAAGAAAAGAATTTTCAACCCAGAATTTCATATCCAGCCAAACTAAGCTTCATAAGTGAAGGAAAAATAAAATCTTTTGTGAACAAGCAAATACTCGGAGATTTCATCACCACCAGGCCTGCTTTACAAGAGCTTCTGAAAGAAGCATTACACATAGAAAGGAACAACCAGTATCAGCCATTCCAAAAATATACCAAACGGTATGCTGCATCCAGACCCATATCTCACATGCAAGGATACACAAAGACTCAAAACAAAGGGAGGAAGGAAGATTTACCAACTAAATGGAGAGCAAACTAAATAAATAAATAAAAATAAAAGCAAGAGTTGCAATTCTTGCCTCTGATAAAATAGACTTTAATGCAACAAAGATCAAAAGAGGCAAAGAAGGACATTACATAATGGTGAAAGGATCAATGCAACAAGAAGAGCTAACGATCCTAAATATATACACACCCAATACAGGGGCACCCAGATACATAAAGCAAGTTCTTAATGACTTATAAAGAGACTTAGACTCCCACACAATAATAGTGGGAGACTTTAACATCACACTGTCAATATTAGACAGATCAACGAGACAGAAAATTAACAAGGATATCCAGGACTTGAACTCAGACCTGGAACAAGTAAACTTAATAAACATTTACAGAACTCTCCACCCCAAATCCACAAAACATACATTCTTCTCAGTATCACATCACACCTACTCTAAAAGTAACTACATAATTGGAAGTAAATCACTCCTCAGTAACTGCATAGCATTTCACAGGTTTCAATGAAATATTGGTTGACCGCTTGTTTGTTACTTTCCTCCCTTGTTTCTTCCTGTCTCCATTGTTAAGCACAATTATTGGCATAAAAGAGGTTTTTAATACCCATTTTTAGACTGCATTCTAGCCTGGGCAATAAAGTAAGACTCCCGTTCTCTCTTCCTCTTTCTCTTCCTCTTTCTTTCTCTCTTTTGTTCTTTTTCTTTCGTTCTTTTTCTTTCTTTCTTTTTCTTTTTTTCTGTTTCCCAAAAAAAAAAAAAAAACTATGGTATACATCTTGCAAAAGTGGAACAGGATTATTAATACTGTGGTAGATAAGATGGTCTAAAATAGAGCCTCTATTTTATTTTCACCTTTGTTCTGTCTTAAGTATGAAGTTTATTTTCCTTGAGGAAAATCTAGCCCATCATCAGCTCTAGGGATCCCTGTTCTTTTTTAAGCAAATCAACTCACTCAGCACCCCCTTAGCATCCTCCACATGGAAGCCTCTGTGCTGGGGGTACATTGTCACCTCAGATACACACGTGATTGACTTCTCTGTAGCACAGTGCAAAGGAGGAGGGCTGGCAAACCCAGATGTCATTACTTCTGGGTGGCACACCTCTCCCTCTCTTTCAAAAGGGATTGTTTATTCACTAAATCCCCACCACCCAGCACCAGCCTGGGCTGGGCTCAGGACAAATATCTTGCTCAGTATCCCACCAGCCTCCCAGCCTGTAGATTCACCCCTTGTCATTTTCTCACAGTGCTACCAACAATCTGAAGAGCTTAGGGCTGGCATTGATGCTTCTCATGGGGCTGTCACCTTCCTGCCCCTGTCCTCATTATCTCATTGGTTTCTGCCCATCCTTCTTCCCATCTGGGATCTGCTGTGCTGGGCCAGCAGAGCCACTCTGGCTCCTTAGGGACCTCTCCTTGTCCTCATGGCAAAAAAAAAAAAAAAAAAAAAAAAAAAAGGCAAAATGTTGCAGCTGCTATGCCAACAGTATGGCAGTTCGTCAAAAAATTAAAAATAGAATCACCACACAATTCCACTTCTGGGTATATACCCAAAGGAAATGAAAGCAGGAACCTGAAGAGATATTTATGTTGAAAGCAGCAGTATTCACGATAGCCAAAAGGTTGCAACCCAAGTGTCCATCAACAGATAAATTGACAAAGAAAATATGGTATACAATGGAACATTATTAAGCCTTTAAAAGGAAGAAAATTCTGACAAATGCTGTAACATATATGAACCTGGAGCACATGTTGCTAAGTGAAATAAGCCAGTCATAAAAAGGAAAATACTGTATGATTCAATTTATATGAGGTTCCTAGAGTAGTGAAATTCATAGAGGCAGAAAACAGAATCGTGGTTGCCAGGGGAGAGGAAAAGGGGAGTGGTTTAATGAATAACATTTCAATTTTGCAAGAGGAAAAGGTTTTGGAGATTAGTTCCAAAAAAAAGTGAATATACTTAACACTACTAAGCCATACACTTAAAAATGGTAAAGATGAAAATAAAAATTTCCTGTAATACCATGAAAGAAAAAAAATGGTTAAGATAGTAAATGTTAGGTTATGTGCATTTTACCACTAATAATCATTAAACTAGCCAAGCATGGTGGCTCACACCTTTTGGGAGGCCAAGGTGGGCAGATCACCTGAGGTCGGCCTGGCTAACATGGTGAAAATTCGTTTCTACTAATACAAAAAACTAGCCAGGCATGGTGGCACACACCTGTAATCCCAGCTACTTGGGAGGCTGAGGCAGGAGAATCGCTTAAACCCAGGAGACAGAGGTTGCAGTGAGCCAAGATGGCGCCATTGCATTCTAGCTTGGGCAACAAGAGTGAAACTCCATCTCAAAATAAATAAATAACATTTAAAAAAAGAATGAAGTATTCATATAGGCTACAACATGGATAAACCTTGAAAACATTATGTTAAGTGAAAAAAATCCATTCATAAAAGGATATCTATTTTATGGAATCTACTCATGGAAAATGTCTAGAACAGGCAAATCTATAGAGATAGAAAGTAGGTTTTAGTGTTTATTAGAATACGAGGGCATGGGGAATGGAAAACAATTGCTAGTAAGTACAGGGTTTTTTCCTTGGGTGATGGAAATGTTCAGAAATTATAGAGTGGTGATCGTTACACAATTTTGCAAATATTCTGAAGACCACTGTATTCCATACTGTAACATGTTAAATTTCATATTATATCTTGGTTTAAAAAATAGCTCTCATCATACCTTATCATTTTCATTATATATTAACTTAAAGTATAATATATTGCTATACTCTAAGCACAACCTGGTAAGTATTAACCTAAGAAAAACTCGGAATGTTTTAAAACTTACAAGTGCAGATAGACATCTCCGTAGACATACATACACAAACACACATTGTTCATTTGATAAGCTACAGAAAGATTATGTTATTCTGGGGGAAATTAAAAAATCATAGTAGTATTATCTAACATACCATACTAAGAAGGAAGACAAATTTTAAACTACATGTAATCTAGATCAATAGCTGTTCATGTTTCAAGAACAAGCATATCATTATTACTGCAGTACTACTAAAACCAATAACTTATATATTGAGCACTTACTAACTGTCAGGTAAGTATTGTTATAAACCTTGCAAATGTACTGTCTCATTTAGTGCCCACAATAATCAGTCAAGTATATTGTAATCCCCCACTTTAAATATGAGGAAACAGGAGCATAGAGTATTTATACAAATAGAAATTAGTAAAGCCCAAAGTTAGACTGAGGCAGTTTTTCTATAAAGCCTCTTAACTATTACCCTACAATTTCTCCCAGAACAATAAAAAACTGCAGCCACAAGTGGTTTTGCAGACTAAAAATCTACCCAGATTAGAATACACAATTCAATATTCATAAAATAGGCTTAGACTCTTTTTAAACTATTAAGTATAACAATTAGTTTCAAAAAAATAATTATATATCACACTAACTTTATTGATAACAGTAACCATACAAATCATTTGAAGGCATGGTCATTCAGATTAATTCCTAAAAATTTTTTAAAAACCAATTATAATACCTTGTTCTGGGCCGCTGTTCATCTTCGGATTCACTAACTTCTTCACTAACTCCTGATTCTTGAAAATCAGAATCTTCTGAATCTTCACTGCTCACTTGAATTTAAAAAAAAAAAATACATAAAATTATTAATTTTTTTCCAACAGAAACCTAATTCACTTAATTTCCCAAAGACTCCACATTAAAACAGAGCACTGTAAGAATATCAGTGGTGGTATATATGTAGACGGATGATACATAATATAGAATATACCAGTTAACACTCTACATGGTATATATAAATAAAATTCAAATGTATTCCAGATGTAATCATAAAACTATGGTTGTACATTAAAATATAAGTATTCAATTGTATTTGAATTGACAAAATAAGAATTACCTGTCAATAAAATACATGTAATTACCAAAGGTAAATTAATGAAAAAGGAGTTTGGCTATTCAAAACTAGCAAGGTAGGCTGGCCAAGATGGAGTAAGATTACAAGATTCTTTCCTCCAATGATGACACAATCAAAGAACTGAGAAAGGCAAACAGTAATAGAAAGATTGGAGACTGAAATCAAAACTTGAATAATGACCCCTCTACAACTGGGGGAGGGGAGACAACTGTGGGTGCTCCGGTTATTTTCTTCCTTTGTTTCCTGGTTTTGAACAGAAGGCAGGCTAAATTCCAAAAGTATGCAGAGGGTACTGACAACAAGGCTGTGAAGAAAATCCCTATTTCTATTTACACCACTGGGAAAATAGGGTTCTACATGTGGAATCTTCAATTTTTTTCCTCACAATTAACACAGTGATGGAAGCATACAAAAACTCCAGGAGAAAACCTATCTTTCTGGCCAAAGGAAGCAGGTGAGAAAAAATACAAGATGAGCTGAGAACATCTTATAGCGCCAGAAAATAAAGCAGTGTTCAGTCATGGACAGGCACATGTTGAAAGGACACAAGATTCAAATTGAAGGAGCTCCCAACAACCAAAACTAGAACAATTAAGCAATAAAATAAATGATACTATTGGATTATAACTCATAAAATAAAAATCTATAAGTCTATGTTGATATAAATAATGCAATAAATAAAGAGGAGAAAACAACTCTTCCTCACAATTACTAAATATCAAAGTAATGAAAGAAATAGAAAATTACAAGTAAGCAAATACCACAGTAATAACTGCTTCACCCAAGATGAATACTAAAATTAGTGGGCTTAAGTATGCCAAGAAACGGGATATATGCATGATCTCAAAGTATCACCCCAGAAAATACTAAATATAGATAGAAAAATAGTATCTTCTTCTTTACAGTGGAAAAAGACCAGCCGACACCAACTTTAAGCAAGTAACAGAAGATAACCATAAGAGTAATAAGACATATTGATGGCTGGGCATGGTGGCTCACCCTTGGAATCCCAGCACTTTGGGCGGCCAAGTTGAGAGGATCACTCGAGCCCAGGAATTTGAGACCAGCCTGGGCAACTTAGGGAGATTCTGTCTCTACAAAAAAAATATAAAAATTAGCCAGACATGATGGTGCACACCAGTGGTCCCAGCTACCTGGGAGGCTGAGAAAAGAGGATCACTTGAGCCCAGGATGTTGAGGCTACAGTAAGCTGTGATCACACCACTGCACTCTAGCCTGGGCAACAGAGCGGGGCCTTGTCTCAAAAAAAAAAAAAAGACATACTGACATCATATATTCTTGGTATCATGTACTGAAGACAAAAGATCACTTTTGCGGTATTCTGTCAAAATACAAAATAACCTCAATCATGAGAAAACATTAGACAAATACGCATCAAGGAGCAGTTGGGAAAATAAGGAATCAACACTCTACAAGTATCAAGGTCATCAAAGAAAAGACTGAGGAATTGTCACAGGCTGGAGTAGACTAAGGAGACATTATAACTCAATGCAATGTGAGATCCTAGATTGGATCCTAGGAGATAAAAAACATCAGTGGGAAAAGTAATCTCTGAAAAAGATCTATAGTTTACTTCAGAGGTCATGAAATGTTTTATGTAAAAAGCCTAACAGTAAATATTTTTGACTTGTGGACCATATGGTCTCTGTTGCAACTACTCATCTGTGCTCAACTTTGCCAAACATAGCCATATTAATTAATTTACTATTTTCACATATGTGTTTTCACGTATTTTACACACCTGTAAATTACTGTTTTACACGTATGTAAAACAGTAAATTAATTAATATGACTATGTTTCAATAAAAGCTTAATTTATAAAAACAGGCAGAGGATCGGATTTGGCTCACAGGTGCAGTTTGTGAACCCTGGTTTAGTTAATAGTATTGTGCCAATGTTAATTTCCTGGTTTTGACAGTTGTACTATGATAAGATATTAAATCTGGGAAGCTAGGTGAAAGATACACAGAACCCTGCACACCATTTGTGTAACATTTCTGTAAATCTAAAATTGTTGCAAAATAATTTTTTAAAAATCTATCATAATCTGAGATCAGAATCAAAGTTCTATTCCAGCTAAAAAATGAGAGAACATAAATGCTAACAGAAATGCTATAAATGGGAGAATATGAATGCTATAAAGAATATGTGGGAGGAGAGGGGAAGAAAGAGTTATCGTTTAATGGTTATAGAGATTACATTTGGAATGACAACACATTTTGGGGAAAGATAGAAGTGATGGTTGTATAAAAATGTGAATGTACTTAATGTTACTGAATTGTACACTGAAAAATGGTTAAAATGGTAAATTTTATGTTATGTATATTTTACCACAATTAAAAAAAAAAAAAACAACTAAGTAACTGGAAAGCTGGGAAAATACCAAAAACACACATGTTGACATGTATCCCTGCATTCACACACAAAAAATCCTGTAATTAAGTACAATTTTAAGCCTCATATTAATTTTTCACCCATTTAAAATTTTTTCAAATCTACCAAAAATTTGAAAGAATTATGGAATGAATACTTGTATCCCTTCTCCTAAATTCACTTATTGTCAGCAGTTTACCATATGTGCTTTTTTTTCTTTCTCTCTCTACACACATACACATACACACACATACCCCTTTTCTTACACTGAACCATGGGATATTAAGTGCAGATGACACTTCGCCCCTAAGCATAAGGATCCTGCCCTACATAACTAAATACCATTATCACACCTGGAAAAAAATTACTATCATCTAATATAAAGGCAGTATTTATAGTTTCAAAATTGTCACTAAAATAATTTTATAACACTTTTCTAATTTAGGAGAAAATTAAGGTTCACACGCTGCAATTTGTTCTTACGCCTCTTTAATGCATTTCAATTTAATTCAACTAAATAGATTTAATAAGTAGATTATTCACTATTGATTTTTTCCCATCACTCAATTCAAATTTCCATATAATGAACACTAGAATTTACAAAACTAAGAAAATCATGCAATTTCAACTATATATCAATCACTATGATCATAATCTATATTAGGAACACAAATATGATGGGATTTTAGAAGTTTACTCTCTCATACACAAACAAACAAACAACAACATGGCTTGGATAATAAATTACCCACAGAATCAGGCAGTAGAAACATAGCTCATAGAAAACTTAGGTTTGAATAAAGCAAATCTCAAATGTAGTCATGTATACTAAAAGGCTCTATATAATGAGCTAAGCCACAGAAGCAAAAATCAATATTGCTCCCTTTGTTGAAGATGCACAGGAATCCATGTTGTGATATATAACATGTTAAATCAGAGTTCCTTTATTGAATAATCTGTAAGAGCTTGCAGCCATACTGCAAAGAAATTTATAAGGCAAGTAGTCACAAAATGATGTACTATTATTTATTAACATGAAAATATCCATGACATATTAATTATACATGTGTATGGCAGGAACTTCTTCTTCCTCATCTTTAGTGAATAACTCTTGCCCAAAAGCCCTATAAATGTTTAAAACTCCAAGACTATGTCCTTAGCTCTCTATTTGTAAAACAACTCCACTGAACAACCTCAACTGTTTTTCTGATATTATACATATACCATGACAACTCTAAAAATCTGACACTAACTGGAGACTTTTCCCTTTCATATCAGTTAAGAACACCTAACAATTCAACCTCCTTTAAGACTCAAGTCAACCTTCCTCTTCTCCAACAACCGCATTTGTCATCAACTACCGTAATACCTTCCACACATTCGGTAACTTCATTCTCACTGAATAGCAACTACTCTGATGATATGACATTTTTCATTAAAACCTTCCAACAGGGAAAAAAGTGGTCATGCTGAGGTTATGATTCTTGGGTGTTAGTAATAAACACCTTGTTCTTTGATCTGGTGCCCTATGTTTTCATCAAGATGTCTACTTATACGCTTCTTTGTACATGTATTTTAAAAAAATGTTTTTAAGTGGTGGTAATCCTCTATGATTATACTAAAAACTGCTAAATTGTATAATGTAAGTGGGTGAATTGTGTGGTTTGTGAGTTATATCTCAATACAGCTGTTATACGAAAAATTTAAAAATAAGGTCAGCACAGTGGCTCATGCCTGCAATCCCAGCACTTTGGGAGGACAAGGCAGGTGGATCACTGTAAGTCCAGGGTTCAAAAATAAATACAGTAATTTAAAAAAACTTTTCAATAGCTCTGCATCCTTTTAGAGCCTAATTTATTTCCAAAACACTTGCAAAAATGTGTTCCTATTCCCAGTTGGCAGAGAAGAGTTCATCTGCCATCCATGGGTTGGGTACTAACAATAGTCTTCAAAATTTACCCCTAGTCATCAAAGAGCCAAACAACAATGACAAAAATTCTTTGAACTTTTTGTTACCCAAAATTCACAGGCAAATGTCATATTTTATTACCCAATACATATTATTTAATATAAAATGCCCTTCCCAAAACCTCAAATAAAATAGACACCAAAGAGATGTACACTTTGGTATACCACCCAGCACTCCAGTTTGAAAAACACAGGCTTACAAAGATCTCCAGAATCTGGTCTCTGTCTTACAGGCCCAGCCCCATGCCCTGCTATTCCTTTCCCTACTCCCATCTATAGAGCAGCTTATACTATATTAATTGTACCCCATCCATCATGTGCCAACATTTTACACAGGTTTTTAAATTTTTTTCCCTGCTTATGTCATAAATCTTCACAACTACGTGCTCCCACATTTTGAATTTGATCTGCTGGGTAAAAGCCTTCTTTGTGATGCCTTCTCTGGGGTTAAGTCCCAACCCTCAAGAAGCTAAAGAAACCTTTCTTTGTGCCACATTATATAATTACATTATACAAAATGTCCCTCAGGGTGCTATAATTTTTTATAATATAAAGGTCAATAATTATTACAAAACCGGTGACTGTCAAACCTAGTAACCTATCAAAATCAACTAAGATAACTCCTTATTCACTTTTGCATCCTCAATGCCCACCATACTGCTGAAAACATGTAAGCCCTCATTGCAAAAGGACTCAGGCTTTTAATGAAATAGAAATTTACTCTGACTATATGCCAGTCAAGTTTTGCATACAAGTTTGCATAAATTCACCCAAATTAACTGCATCTTCTACCCTTCTGCAGGAAAGCACCATGCCTTTTTGCAGTTGTATGCAATCTTATATTTCCTACATAACATTTAAATATATTTTATTAAATGATATTTATTTCTCTTTATAATCTAAAGCTCAGAAATATTCTTTGCATCATCTAAAGTTTCTGGGTTATCTACCCACTCTAAATTATTTATTTCAATCTCATGTGAAAGAATACTTATTGCCAGTGTACTGACATTTGCTTAATATAGGCGGTCAACTGTTTGAGCAGATATACTTAAATTTCATTACTAAAATTAGTTTACAAAATTAGTATGTTCTGTTGTTTTTTGTTTTTTTTCTTGAGACAGGGTCTCACTCTGTCGCCCAAGCTGGAACGCAGTGTTGCAATCATTGATGACTATAGCCTTGACCTCCGGGGCTCAGGTGATCCTCCCACCTCAGCCTCCCAAGTAGCTGGGATTACAGGTGCACACCACCACGCCCAGCTAATTCTTCTATTTTTTGTAAAGACAGGGTTTTTCCTATGTGGCATAGGCTGGTACTGAACTCCTGGGCTCGAGCAATCTGCCCACCTTGGCTTCCCAAACTGCTAAGATTAAGGCGTAAGCCACTGAGCCCTTCAGCATGTTCTTTACATTCAGAATTAAAATGTCTTACCCTTCCTTCTATTTCTGCCTTTGACTTCTTTATGCTCTTTAGGCTTTGACTTTTTTTCTTCTCCAGATTCTCCATCACTCACAGTCAGTTTGTGCCTCAAAAGCCTATGTCGGTATCTTGGCTTCTTAGATTCTTCAGAATCTGAATCTGATTCAGAATTGACTTGATTTTTTGCTTCTAAATGAATAAAACAAATCAATAAAACCTTCTTCAGCCTTTAAAATGCCTTGTTAAACTATTTTGCCTGTTGGCAACTATTGCAACTTATGAAAAAGATCAGAGCTACGCACATACCTTGGTATCATTGGTGTTATCAGGTAATCTCACACATCAGACTTGATATATTACTATTATTAAATATTGACTAAATATCACCAACATATATTTATATGTAAGGAATAAAATATTTTGCTTTGAAAATCATCTGTTTAGGGCTGGGCACAGTGGCTCACACCTGTTACCCCAGCACTTTGGGAGGCCAAGGTAGGTGGATCACCTGAGGCCAGGAGTTCGAGACTAGCCTGACCAACATGGAGAAACCCCGTCTCTACTAAAAATACAAAATTGTCTGGATATGGTGGCACATGTGTATCATTCCAGCTATTCGGGAGGCTGAGGCAGGAGAATTGCTTGAACCCAGGAGGCAGAAGCTGCAGTGAGCCGAGACGGCGCCATTGCATTCCAGCCTGGGCAACAAGAGCAAACCTCTGTCTCAAAAAAAAAAAAAAAAAAAAAAAAAAATCATCTGTTTATTGGCATTACTGACAAAATTAGAGTAGCTTCCATAATTACTACAAGATATTCTAGAGAAGTTGTGGTAATAAAGTTTTAAACATTTTCATGAACTCTAAAAGCATGTATTAAGAGATTTCTTTTCCTTTTTTTTTCTTTTTGAGATGGGAGTCTTGCTCTGTCACCCAGGCAGGGGTGCAGCAGCACTGCAATCTTTGCCTTCCAGGTTTGAGCAATTCTCCTGCCTCAGCCTCCTGAGTAGCTGGGACTACAGGCACGTACCACCATGCCCAGCTACTGTTAGTAGAGACACAGTTTCACTATCTTGTTCAGGCTGGTCTCAAACTCCTGAGCTCAAGTGATCCACATGCTTCGGCCTCCCAAAGTCCTGAGATTACAGGTGTGAGCCACCACACCTGGCTGTATTAAGATATTTCTTGGACAGATATTCTTCAAAGGCTGAATTGGTCAAGGAATCAAATTATGACATTATAAACTTCTCTTTGGGGAGCTCACCTTCATCTCCTGGGTTTTCTTCATTTTGTTTTCCATTTCTTTTTTTCCCTCCTTCTGGTTCATCATCTGAAGATCCATCCTCATCAGAGGAAAGATTGGCTTTAATTTCTTCTAAAAGCATCTTCTTGGCAATTCTTGAGAGTAAAAAAAACAATAAAAAAAAAAAAGAACTATATATCTGGGGTTGAAATACACCAAATTAAAAACAAAAACAGACTTCTCTGCATCAAAATTGAAACAAACGTGCAAATAGATTTTATATTGTAAATAAACAACTAGCAAAAACATGTTTTAACCTAAGCTATAAACAAAACTTTTGAAAATGTTCTTTACACTCATTATTTTTTAATTCTATACAACTCTGCAATATATTGGAAACACTGAAGGACATATTCTATTGACTATTTTTACCAATTGCAATTTGACACTGGATAACCTTCCAATCCTCTATTTGCTTTGCTGACATCATCCTACAACTACAATGTCAGACAGGCCAACAGTAATAAATCAACTTGTTCAGATAAACGGCATTCCAAGATAAAACTCCACAAGAGGTTTTATTCAACAGCAAACTATATTCTTGGAAAACCAATGTATAATAAACCACTATATATAATGACACCTTGCCTCAAACTAGAGGATAGTTTTGGACCTTAATTTCAATGTACTACGTAAATTCGGTTAACCAGATGAAAGAATACACAAATGTTAAGTATTGCAGCAATAAATAATCTCTAATAATATTCAAGATAGGGCAAGAAGGGACATGAGTGCTATTAATTACATACATGGTAAAAGAACACAAATTACCACAAATGGGTTACTTAAAAAAAATAGTGCAGTTGCTTCACTATAAAATTTTCACACCAAAATTTCTCAAGATGCTCCTCAAAGACCAATTTGCTAATGGAAAAATCAATTACTAAAAGCATAAGAAAAAACTACTTTTATTCCTACCATCATATGTTAAACTATATTTCTAGGAAATCTCCATGTTTGTACTCAAGAAAAATAACTGAAAATGTGAGATAAAAGCAATCATACAGCTTTTGTGCAAGATGTTTTGGTAAGTCTGGGTATCCTTTCAATATAAATTCATAAATCACAGTAATAAGAAAATGCCTCATAGAAAGGTTCAAAAGAAGATGGCATGATCCTGACAATTTGCCATGAGCTAACCTGTATGGGATAAACATGTTCTCTGCAATCAAGACTGACTCTCTAGCTAAGTCAAAACTTGTAGCTGGGATTATGGAACACTTGTTATTTCTGGATTTGAAACCCCTCTACATTTCTTAGCATGCACCCACATTTCAGTGAAGAATTCACTCAATGGCAGGAGATATTAATGCATGTTAGCTGCCTCCTAAATTTTATTTGACAGATAAATTGTTCATTACTATTTATATTCAAAGATGCATAGCAACAGCATCTAAATAGGCTAAAGCAAAATAGACAATCACTTTCATAAATGTTTATTACATGCCTTTTGGTGCTTTCTCCCTCAAACAGATGGATCAGAAATATTTAGACAACACAGAGAATCATCAATTGCTAAAGGAAGCCACAGATGGGTTTGCTTTACTGAGAATTTCTGCCCTGATTTGTATTTCAATAAAGTGAAGATTAGATAACACTAATTTAAATCTTACTAAAGTTGAGCCATAAAGCTTTGCTCTTGTATTTCTAGATCAATGGTTTACACAATGCAAGCTTTTTAAAAGGGGGACAAACACAGAGGTGCCAACTTTTCATTTTGCCAAAAAAAGAAATTTAAACCCTAAATCCATTTATCTTAATCATTTTATAAAATACAGAATATTTACAACATACCCTCCCCAAATTAGGAAACAGTTTTAGAATAAATGGAAGCACTTCATAAATTGAAGAAATATATCTTTCTGGAAAAATTCTCTAAAATCATCTTTTTAAAAAAAAAAAAAAAAAAATTTCCGCCAGGCGTGGTGGCTCATGCCTGTAATCCCAGCATTTTGGGAGGTCGAGGTGAGTGGATCACCTGAGGTCCAGAGTTCAGTACTAGCCTGGCCAACGTGGCAAACCCCATCTCTACTAAAAATAGGAAAATTAGCTGGGCATAGTGGTGCACGCCTGCAATCCCAGCTACTCGGGAGCCTGAGGCACTTGAATCTTGGGAGGCGGAGGTTGCAGTGAGCGGAGATCATGCCATTGCACTCCAGCCTGGGCAACAAGAACAAAACTCTGTCTCAACAACAACAAAAAAAAACAAAAGTCATGGATATTTATTACAATGTTGTCTGCAATAGCAAAGAGTAAGAAAACGTTTAAACAATATCAGAAACTAATTAGTGTTATCACATGATTCATAAGAGGTAGAAATTAAAATGATATTCTAAATAAGATTAAATAGAAAGTATTTAAGTTAAAAAGTAATTTATAAACCACAATATAGTTCTATTTTATTTTTAAAAAATTTTAAATTTGTATATCCCTAAAGACTAGGGACACTAAAATAAAACATTAGTAGCAAATTTCTATGTATGGCATAGCATTTTTTTTTCCTGTTGGTATATATTAAAACCATCTTTAATAATATTACACATTGTCACTTCTCATGAACCAGAAAAAACTTCCTCAAACTATCTGAATAATGAATTTTGGGATGAATGAATGTGTGTGTGTGTATGTGAGTGTGTGTAAAATATATGAAGCATTGGATACTAGATTAGAAATGGGAAAACACAGTTTACTTGCAAGTACAAGGAGATCTCTCCTATCAGCATTTAGGTAGAACAGCCAACAAAAATACAATTCCTAATCTAGTTACTTGAAAGGTTAGTTCAACAACCTGATTTCAAGTTCAAAAAAAGTCTTAAAAATTCCTATTAAATATAAAGATTTGGTTAATTGTAGGAAATCATATAATTTTTCTTCTTTCAAATTCTAGTCTCCAAAGAATATGTCTACTAAAAAATCGAAGGAAAGTCACAATATGTAAACCCACTTAATGCATTCTCAAGTTCCGGATTGTCAGGAGACTAAGAAATATGATGTACATGAAATAAGATACAATTGTGTATCTATTAATAAATCATAGAAAGTGAAATCAGATCCACATACTGTAGAATTACAACTCAGCGACAACCCTCAGTAAGATCATAACATATAGAACAATCATAGTACATTCCAAAGCCAAAAAATTACGAACTTCAGGTCATTTTTCTCCAAATCACAAATTACATACAGAGTGATGGAGACTACCTGGCTAAAAGATTTTATTTTTGCCCTCTAATGCCTTTTAACCAAAGGAAAACCTAATTTATAGCTATGTAAATTAAGCCCTAAAAAGAATAAGTTGAATCATTTTGTATAAGTTATTATTGAAGTCCACTATGTCAAAAACCCAGTCTACCATAAACCTAGCCTATAACCTAATAATCCACATTTCAAAATTAGAACTTAAATTTAACGGACCTAAGGGCTGAGGCTGATTTTCAACCTGAGTAGTCAGCAAGCATGTTGAAGTGAGATGTGTCCCATCTACAAAGCCTGCTGTGAGATGCTTTAAAGGGAAACTCCACTACCTTAACTCTGGAGTCACGGGCCACAGAGACTTCAAGGATATCATCACTTGAGAACCAGCTGAGGCTGGCAAAGCATCATTTTGGAGGCCTCGGCTGGACCCATTCTGGTATGCATGTGATGGATGTATAGTCATGATCCCTAGTTGATTCTGTTTGCTCTGAAGTTTCCTTTCTTGAGGCTTTCCAGGACGAAGTACTGCCCCTGGAATCTCAATGCTCAATATTACATCTTGGGGCAGGTGTAGAATCCAAAGCAGTCACGACTCTATCAGAAGCATTAGAGGCACAGGCTGTGCCACTCTTGTGGCAGAAAACCTGGGCAGAGCCAGAAGTAATGGAGCCACTCCTCCATTTTCCTGAAAGGGAGGGAAGGGAGAGGGGGAGAAAGCAAAACAATATGGGAGGAAGGGTAAAACCCACAAACAAACAATGATCGGAACTGGTGCATGAGAAAATAAATAGGACCCCAAAACCCATATATACTAAGTCTTCCAAAGTACATAATGAACACCAAGATAACACCATTACTAAAAGAAAGCACAAATAAAATAAGAAGTGAGCCCAACAACACAATGACAAACAAGCAATCAGAAAAAAAACAAATAAAACAAAAACAGGAGAAAGCCAAGAAAGCCTTTATTAACTCCAATACTATCTATAAAGGAAAAGAGTAATGTCTCTTCTTTAAGCACTCAAACAGGAAAGGAAAGTAAACCACCTCTTGTTGATAGATAAATCAGTAATTCAAAACGTTGAGTTTCTTAAGCAATCAAGAGAAGGATCTCTTGCACCAGGGAGCTTTTTAGAGCCATAACAAAAGCAATACAACATGTTAGAGCTAGAAAGATGACCCTTAAAGTACAGCTTTGTCATTTTACAGATAAGGAAATAGGCCTAGACATAAGGAATGACTTAGCCAAAGAAACAAAGCTAACTATTGGCAAAGTCAGGAGTAGAACCTAAGATCCTAAATCCCAATCTGCTATTAATTTTACTGCGACAACAGTATACCCTGTACTTGTAACACTTGTGTGCTAATCAGTGCCTGGGCAAATACATTATGGTCCCTTTCTTTTTTTTTTTTTTTTTTTTTTTTTTTTTGAGACAGAGTCTTGCTCTGTTGCCCAGGATGGAGTGCGGTGGTGCGATCTCAGCTCACAGCAACCTCCGCCTCCCAGGTTCGAGCGATTCTGCTGCCTCAGTCTCCTGGGTAGCTGGGACTACAAGTGCTCACTACCACACCCAGCTAATTTTTGTATTTTTAGTAGAAAGGAGGCTTCACCATGCTGACCAGGGTGGTCTCAAACTCCTGATTTCAGGTGACTCACCCACCTCGGCCCCCCAAAGTGCTGGGATTATAAGTGTGAGCCATGGCACCCAGTCCCCATTTTTAAAGATATATGTATTTCACATATTTCAAATTTATGTATTTAGAAACTCAAGAATTCAAGCTTTAATTTGTTTTTATTTTAGAGACAGGGTCTTGCTCTGTTGCCCAGGCTAGAATGTAGCGGCACAAACAGATCCTTATAACTTTGAACTCCTGGGCTAAAGCCATCCTTCTGCCTCAGTATCCTGAGTAGCTGGGACTACAGGCATGTGCCACTGTGCCCAGTTAATTTTTTTTTTTTAAGTAGAGACAGGGTCTCACTATGTTGCCCAGGCTGATCTTGAACTCCTGGCCTCAATCGATCCTTCCACCTCAGGCTCCCAAAGCGCTGGGACTGCAAGTGTGAGCCACTGCACTCAGCTTGATTTTTTAAAGATTATAAAAGGAGTTTTAAATATATTTAGTCCAGTATACACTCTAAAATGCACTGAACGGTCATCTGAGATACATTCTACAACTACCATTTTATCTTTTAAGAGGTTCTCAGGACAGGTTTGAAGAAAACTGCTGGAAAAAAATACATTTTTAGAAGGCCAAAATACTGGGCATCCATAAACAAGATGATAAAATTTGCTTAAAAATTGGTTTTTGTGAACAATATCATAATAGAGTACTTAACAGAATTCTAAATAAGATAATGGGTATAAATGCATGCTCTTCAGAGATACCTAAGTATATGCAGTCCTAAAGCATCATAATATATTTTAAAGGTTGATATGTAAAATAATTCAAAGGCGTATAGTCAAGGAATGTTAAACATTTTAGTGGGGTGTGAGGCTTTGTTTTAATAAATGCCATATATTTAGGGGATAGGAAATTAAAAAACACGATGGCTCACACCTGTAATCCCAGCACTTTGAGAGGCCAAGGCAGGTGGATCACCTGAGGTCAGGAGCTCGAGACCAGCCTGGCTAACACGGCAAAACTCTGTCTCTACTAAAAACACAAAAATTAGCCTGGTGTGATGGCAGGCGCCTGTAGTCCCAGCTACTCGGGAGGCTGAGGCAGGAGAACTGTTTGAACCCGGGAGGCAGAGGTTGCAGTGAGCTGAGATCATCCCACTGCATTCCAGCCTGGGTGACAGAGTGAGACTCCATCTCAAGAAAAAAAAAAACAGTTACAGAATTCTTCAAGATTTATCTATTAGTATATATTTTAACTCAGGTTCAAAATTAGTATCGTGGTATTAAGTTTTCTATTAAAGCTCTGACTAGCTGGGCGCGGTGGCTCACGCCTATAATCTTGGCACTTTGGGAGGCCAAGGCAGGCAGATCACTTGAGGTCAGGAGTTAAAGACCAGCCTGGCTAACACGGTGAAACCCTGTCTCTACTAAAAATACAAAAATTAGCTGGGCGTGGTGGCAGGCACCTGTAATCCCAGCTACTGAGGAGGCTGAGGCAGAAGAATTGCTTGAACCAGGGAGGTGGAGGCTGCAGTGAGTCGAGATTGCACTATTGCACTCCAGCCTGGGTGACAGAACAAGGCTCTGACTCAAAAAATAATAATAATAATAATACACACACATACATACACATACGGCATAATGATCTATACCCCAAAATGGTGGAATTCATGAGATAATAATGAAGTCACCAAACAATCAAAAAGCTAAACAATGGTTTGAAACACTTTTTCAGTCACAAATCCTACAATGTGGGTCATTAATGAAAAGTAACTCTGTATCCTTTTGGTGAGGGTAGCAGCAAAATTAATATCAAATGACTTTTTAAAAACAACCTTGGGAGAAGAAAAATAAATAAGAACCCACAGTTATTAATAATTCATATATAGATTCATGTTTCAAAAGGCCTGAATTATAAAATGTGTATTCCCTGATTTTATACAAAAATCTAAATCAGTTTTAGAAGAATTTTAACAAGAAAAAATACATTCAAATTAATAATAGGAAATTTGATCATATTAAATAATTAGTTCAATATATTTATACTTGAAAAATGAAAACAGAGGATTTACTCATCTCCACTTTGAAATTTCAAAGTTAAAGACAAAGGATACTAAGATAGAAAAATGAATCACTTTTGCTAACACTAGAAATCCAAACTTGCTCCTTCTCTTCCTTTGGGTTTTTTTTTTTTTTTTTTTTTTTTTTTGAGGAAGACCTATTTCTTATTTCCTGTAAGTCCCAATATCACCAAAGAACAGAGAACAAGAAAGAAACGCTGGTTATAATGTTTAAAACTTGAGCACAGAAGAACAAAGGTCACCACTACACATCATATTTATTTCCTTACTGGGAATTCTAGTATAAAAAAGAAAACCAGTAACAACTACAGCCAGTTTAGATATCTACAAATAGATACTATCTACTGGCTGGACACCTGTGTTATAACGACTTGCAATACTTACCTGCACTATTAGACAAGGGAAATTGAAAAAGAAAATTACCTTAAAATTGCTAGATATTTAAAGCCCTTACTCAAATGGAAAAACAAGTAAAATACTTAATTTAAAATGCCACCTTTGTTTCTCAAGTACAATAAAAGAGAATCAAGGAAGTTTGGCTAACCAAACAGAACTATCAAAAGAAAAAGAAAATTATTCCAAATTTGGCACATTTGCATAGAGAATAGAAAACGTGTAGGAAAAAGACATTTGAAAAAGTGTTTAAAATGAAAGTCAAGTGAAAATCAAATGATTATGGGACTTGTAATATATTCATGTCATTAATTTTGCTGAAATCAGGTAAACAATCATTAAATATCTTCTCAGGCATAAATAACATCCAGAAATCATTAGTTTCTTCCGAAAATACGTTGGATTAACAGTACACAGCCTTCATCAACACAATACCCACACCAAGCCAGTGGGAAAAAAAATCATTAGCATATTTTCTAGTTTGAAACACAAAATTATTATCAAATGATACAATACTTGGAAATTTAAAATACCATGGTCTAGTCCCACTATAATTAAATAGAACATCTATTAACAAGGGGACAATTTTTTTTTTTAAGCAATCTCCACATCAAATTTTGCTTCTATGAAAAAAAATCATTTAGTTGCACCCACAGAGAAATTACGAGAAAAAAATGTGGAGTATTACTTTACCCAATTAAGCATATTTCAACAATAAAGTAAATGTGTTTGATAAGGGAGCAGACATCCATGTAGAAATCTCAGCTCTTAGTCAAAGTTGACAGGGAAAAAGAATGCTTATTTAGAAAAACCTAGCAATTTGTTATTTTGCTCTCAAAAGCTCAATTTTAAATATTTTTCACATCCTGCAAAATAAACAAATAAAGAAATTTCAAAAAATAATTCTTTTTTGAGATAAATGGTCCCTTCAGTGATTGTTCACTATGCAATCTCTAAAGACAACCATAGTTTAATAATCTCAAAACTAATACTGCTAAAGCTTGAACACACTGCTATCTTATTACTTGAGGTTCATACACAGTACAGATAGTAAAATATATGATATTATTAGAAAATGTTTGGTCAAAATATCCCCAGTTATATTGAACACATAAAGGAATTATATATTTTCAATGCCAGCCTAATTACTGAATTGAAAGCACAATAAATTATATAAATGGATGTCTTTTCAAAGAACCAATTTAAAATGCAACTAACAGGTATTTGAAAGGCCAACGAAACAATACCCTAACAGCACATTCAAATATATGACTTTAAAATTGTGTGTATAAATTTTAAAACCTGACAATCTATTTGGTATTATTATTCAGCCATTGAAAAATTACATTAAGCCTAAGCTCTAAAATTTGAAATAAATTTTCAGTTATGTAAAATTCAAAATATATGATTAGTCTACATCTTTTTTAAAAAAAGCTAAACCAGAAACATACAAGTGTTGATCAGCCTATAATATTTTGTCCTTGTTCATTAAGTAAATGCATTTAAATAGAAATTAATTTACAGGTTAGAGCACTCTATCTCATAATAGTATACATTTACCTTCAAATATAAGTGATGCTACTTAATAGTATGTGAAAACAGAAATTTAGTCACATTTACTAAAATATTCAGGATATGACTAAGTTTTTTAAATGCCTTCAAAAGCTATCATAGCTTTAAAATAAAAATAATAGTTAAATCTGTTGCAAAATTTTCACACAAATATATATACATGTGTGTTCGGGGAATTAAAAGTATTTACGTCCTAAATTTCAAAATTTCAAAACTTCTTTTGCTACAAACTAGCCTCTATAACATAATAACAAATTACTTCAACTCTCATGATTAAGAAAAGTAACATTATTATTAAAATTAAATGCTTGAACAAGAAAACAGTTTTCCACAAATTTATTGCATCCAAATAGTTAAGCATTTTCAATAACACACTATTTGCCTCTTCATAAGTACCAACACTGAAAATGTATTACAATACTGCTAAAAAGGCAAAGCATATAAGATTTATACACAATTTATACACAATTGTGTACAAATTTACATAATTACAATATGCTATCTACCAAAATATAACCTATCGAAAGTTAGGACGTTGGAAAAATAATTCTAAGACTTAAACATGACCTGCACGTGAACTTTTTTTTTTTTTTTTTTTTTTTTGAGATGGAGTTTCACTCTTGTTGCCCAGACTGGAGTGCAACGGTGCAATAATCAGCTCACCGCAACCTCCCCCTCTTGGGTTCAAGCAATTCTCCTGCCTAACCCTCCCGAATAGCTGGAATTACAGGCATACGCCACCAAGCTCTGCTAATTTTTGTATTTTTAGTAGAGACGGGGTTTCTCCATGTTGGTCAACTTGTTCTCGGATTCCCAAGCTCAGGTGATCCGCCCGCCTCGGCCTCCCAAAGCGCTGGGATTACAGGCGTGAGCTACCACACCCAGCCCCTGCAAATCAATTTTTTAGGCTGCTTAGTGAATATTCAAATATGCTCAAATATAGAATCTATACTAAAATAGTCCAAGAAGGTTATTTGTATCCCCATCATGACTAGATAACCCATGAGTATTAGATATCTCTTTGGTATAGTGTATATTAAACAAGTTAGTAAATTGTATATTTTATAAAAACACATTAAACTGAGTAGAGAGAGACATGCTCAAGATAAGATTCATTTCTTCTCAAAAGTACTCAACAGGGTTGTACTTTTTAATCACAAATTCAAAATGGAATTAAAGATACTTTCCAATAAGATACTTGCCAGTTACAGAAAGATTCGACCAAGTAACTTAAAAGTTGAAAATGGTATTTATATTTTGACAAGCTCTAACACAAAAAAAAATTATACCTTAACAATACTCTTAATTGGTGGTTAAATACGAAATTAAAGTAAATCATTCACAGTTAAGATATAGAATGTTTTAAACATTAGTCTTTGAGTAACATTTGAGGCCTCATGATATATAAAAAAACAAATAGTAGCAAACATAAATGAAGAAAAATTAAAGTATTTTAAAAGAGAATAAAATTTTAAATGTTTTCAGTATCTGGCTGTGATGATATTATATAAAATCCCTGATGAATAAATTGTATGCCCTTACCACTCCATTCTGGAACCTACCACCTATCCCATAAAATAATTGGATATACATTTTTAAATTTTAAAAAGTAGGCCGGCAGAATCTGAACCTTTGTGTCCACAATTAAGCTCTATTCAAAAGTGTAAAATAAAACTGTTCATTCACCTTAATAAAAACGTTCTTCTGTTAATTAGCAGAATGCTGACCTTTGAAACAAAGAAACATAACAGCATCAGCAAGATATGAAAGAGCTAGACTAACGGCTGGCCCCAGGACATTTACTAACTCAATTTCTTACAAAATTATGATAAAAAATTACTTGTATATTTTCATGTTTTCTTAATGTTAGAACTTACTATTAAGAATAAGTGAATGGTTAATGTAGTTCTCTTTCATGAAATCATCTCAAATCTATCATGGATTTTTTTGGTACTAGTATTAGAGAAAATTTCACCTAACTTTTTCTTCCCAAAGATAGAAAATTTATGACAAAAAGTAAAATAATTTGTCCATGATGACACAGGCAGTTTTTAAAAATGTTCGAAGTCAGATATCCTTATTCCCATTATTCCAAAATTCCATGCACTATACCACACGATCTTCTTGTTAAAGATTATGAGCATGGGGTATGCTATTGTCCAGGAAGTGTTTAAAAGATATGTTGAAATACTATAGCTATATTCATTAATATCTTTGTTTTCCTTATTCTTCACTACTATGATAGTGTCTTTTTTTTTTTCATTACCCAGCCATCCCTTACTTGAGTATATCTGTATAGGCTACACTTTTGACATTTAAATCTATTAAGTCTTATTAAAGTTAATGCTCTCATACTGTGTATTTCTATTTTATTTGAAAACTGGTTAAACTCTAACTCAGTCTAGATACCTTGTAAATTGACACTTATTTGGAAAGCAATTTCTTAATCTTAAAAATCTGAGTAATCTCTCTTTTGTTTATTCTCAACAGGCCTTAATAAATAGGACCATCATATTGGATGGCAATTAACAATAGTCAAATATAGAGATGTCTGTTGTCACCAATTTATTGAAATATTTACTTTCATCAATAATCTGTCAAAAATAAAATATTCCAAAAAATTATCGCAGTTTACATAGAAACATAAAATTGACAGTTCTGTATTTATAACACACCCTATGCTAGGTGTGTAAATAATATTTACTTTCTCTCAAGGTTTCTGAGTTTTAGCCCATTTTCTGGCCTTTCTTTCAAACTTGCAGGAAGACTGTGAGCGAGTCTTTCTAAGGCAGGCACTCCTGGTTTTTACAACCTGCTTGCTGTTCCGTTGCTGCTGTTTGTGCCCATGCCTAGGGTGTGTTATAATCTTTTTAAAGTCCTTACAGATGGAATCATACCTATTCTCAGGATCATTGTCGTCGTCATCATCATCCACTGTGACAGGCACTGATTTAGACAAGGCTTCATCTCCTTGAGGAAAAAAAGTGTACTTAAAATTAGCTTTAAATAAGCTATATAATTAAAACCATGTAAAATAAAACTGAAAGCCAAAAACCTTAAAGCAAACTAAGTGGGATCTAAACTCTGGAATCCAAAATATGAGTAAAAAGCATTCTTATAGAAAACATAACAGGATTTTTACGAAGTGACACCAATAAAATGATAAATAGTTGGATCTTATATATTTCAGAATTTCTTCACAGGGCACAAGGGCTTTAAATTTCACTCTTCTCAGTAACAATTCTGTATCAACAACCATCACATTAGCGTTAAGTCTCTTGCCACAATAACTTTTGTATTGGTACATTTTAATTTTGACATTAACAGATGTCTAATTTATGCTATATCTTTGAAGAATAGCAAAACTGGTAATAATATTTTGGTAGCAGCAAGTAATTTTAAAATGCAGTTGAATGTGTATGGTATTTGTGACCTGAGTTACCCAGAGATACAGTTGAGTACAGTAAAACTTATTTCCTTTTAAAAAGCTACAATTCTATCTTTTGATTAAAAATCTAAAGGGGGCTGAGTGAGGTGGCTCACGCCTGTAATCCTAACGCTTTGGGAAGCTGAAGCTGGTGGATCACCTGAGGTGAGGAGTTCCAGACCGGCCTGGCCAACATGATGAAACCCCATCTCTACTAAAAATACAAAAATCAGCCAGGTATGGTGGTGTGCGCCTGCAATCCCAGCTACTAGGGAGGCTGAGGCAGGGGAACCACTTGAATCCGGGAAGCAGAGGTTGCAGTGAGGCAGAACGCATCACTGCACTCTAGCCTGGGTAACAGAGCAAGTCTCTGTCTCAAAAAAAAAAAAAAATCCGTAAGATTTGGGCATTTTATTCTATATAAATTTCACTTCAAAAGAAAAACAAACTGAAATATCAAACTGTAGATTAATACTACGCATGCTTAAGTATTTTGGGAGAAGTATGCTGATGTCTACCATTTAATTTGAAATTCATCAAAGATTTCAAGGGCATTATACTAAGTGAAAAAACCAATCTCAAAAGGTTATATGCTGGATGGGGCGTGGTGGCTCACGCCTGTAATCCCAGCACTTTGGGAGGCCAAGGTGGGTGGATCACCTGAGGTCAGGAGTTGAAGACCAGCCTGGCCATCATGGTGAAACCCCATCTTGTAAAAAAAAAAAAAAAAAAAAAAGGTTATATGCTTCATGATTCTATTTCAAAATAGCAAAACTATACTGATGAAGAACAGATTATTAGTTGCCAGGTGTCAGAAATGGGGGTAAAGACAGCAGTATCATAAGGGATCCTTGTGATAATGGAACAGGTTTGATATCTCGATTGTGGTGGTGATTATACAAAGATATACATGTAGTACAACTGCATAGAACCATACTTATACAAACCCAAATGAGTGCATGTGAAACTGGTGAAATCTGAATAAATCTTCAGTTTTCTGGTTTTGACACTGCAGTATAGTTAAAAATTATTATCCTTGAAGGAAACTAAGTGAAGGGTATCTGAGACGTCCCTGCATTTTTTTTTTTTTTTGCAAATTCCTGTGGATTTATAATTATTGCAAAATAAAAAGCTAAAAAGGCAAAAAAAAAGATATAATGATGGATAGACAGAAGGATATACAGATATGTTATCAAGCAAATATAGTATAATGTTAATGGTAGATGCTTTTGTATATGCTAAAATGTTTTTCATAATAAAATGTTGAAGAGAAATGTAAGAAAAAAATCTATAAAGAAAGCAGACACCTACAGGCTCAGGCTAGAAATACCCTAAATAAGGCTAGGCGTGGTGGCTCATGCCTGTAATACCAACACTTTGGGAGGCTGAAGCAGGCAGATCACTTGAGGTCAGGAGTTCGAGAGCAGCCTGGCCAACATAGAGAAACCCTATCTCGACCAAAGATACAAAAATTAGGTATGGTGGCATTCGCCTGTAATCTCAGCTACCTGCAAGATTGAGGCACGAGAATCACTTGAACTCAGGAGGCAGAGGTTGCAGTGAGCCAAGATTGCGCCACTGCACTCCAGCCTGGGTGACAGAGTAAGACTTTAAATCAAAAAAAAAAAAAAAAAAAAAAAAAGAGAGAGAGAGAGAAAGAGAAAAAAGAGATTTCATAATATTCCAGCAAACTCACAATAAATATCTCATTCAAACAGACCAATCTTCAAATGAAGTATCATTAGTAATAGTACTGTCATTCCCTCTTTACTACACCTTTCAAAATTTAATGTATCCTTCGAAGTTCAAATGCCAACTGTTCTTCTAAGTCTTTCCCCAAATATTTAGTAACTTGCCACTTAGTGTGTAGTCCCATCAGTTTGTTGTTGTTGTCATTGTTTTTTTTGTTTTGTTTTGTTTTGAGACGGAGTCTCGCTCTGTTACCCAGGCTTGAGTGCGCTGGCACAACTGCAGCTAACTGCAATCCCCATCTCCTGGGTTCAAGCAATTCTGCCTCAACCTCCCGAGTAGCTAGGATTACAGGTGTGCGCCACCACACCTGGCTAATTTTTTTTTTTTTTTGTATTTTTAGTAGAGATGGGTTTTCACCACATTGGCCAGGCTGGTCTTCCGACCTCAGGTAATCATTTGTCCACCTCGGCCTTCCAAAGTGCTGAGATTACAGCCCCCATTATAGTTTTAGATCTTTCTTCTGTTACTTTTTTAAATGATTTATCTATTTCTGTCTTACATTAGATTGCAATCTCCTAGGACCATGTTCTTCATCTTGGTTTTTTTTATGCCATTCCCAAGCCCCGATTTCTAGGAAAATACTGTAGCTGTAATATGATACCCAAATATTGCGAATAAACAGGAATCCTCTAAACTCAATAGGGGGCAGGGTTTTTTTGATTTTTAATCCCCTAAAACAGTGACCTAAAATTAAGTTAGAGAGAAGAGTACATAAATGCAGCATGCTTATATAAGCATGTAATTCTGAAGGAATATCCTAACACTGACTCACACTCAAACTGATCTTTAAAAACAGAACCTTCTACATCGTGCTTATTTTCAAGGCACTCATATTCTAGTCTACTTAAGTGTTTCAATTGACAAGGCCCAATTTTTGACAGGTTAAATTCCCTAACAAATTTATCTTCTTTTTATTTCATCCCAAATAATCAGCTTAGTCCCCAAAAATATCTAGAGTAAAGAAAATCTCAACAACAAGGCTTATTCCACCAAGCAGTTGAAGGACTGGCATTTGCTGAAGTGAGGAATTCTCAAAGTTTCTCTTGATAGACACCTGAGAAAAAATTTACCTCCCCATCAGTCAACTTGCCCTTCAGATCAAAGTTAAATAAATCAAAATGGAATACAGTGATCTAGATTAATGTTGAGATAAGTTATTATCAGGAGATGCATCAGTTGAGTATTTGCCATATATCACCACCTCTTCTTAAGGCCTAATGAATGCATATTAATTATTACGCTAAGTATTAATAATTCTCAACATGAGAGGTACATAATAGAAGCTTTCATAGGTATCAATAAATCAAATGATATCTTGAGAAATGAATAGTAGTAAAATATTTGAAATCAAACGTTGATTTCACCAGTGAAACTGTTTCATCACAGAAACCAATTTTCCAAAGTTTAAAATAAATAAAACCAGAAATAAAATTAGCTCAGTAACACATAATTTTAATGGATTTTTAGCTAAATTTTTAAACGCAATTTATTATTCTTGAACTCTAATCCTTAAGAAGGGTTTTCACAGCTAACCCAACAACTAAAATGCCGATTTAACATCAAAGTAACTTAGATTCTATATTTTTAATATAAGTCCACAATCCTTTATACATAATTCTGCAATCTAAAACACTCTCAAAACAGAAAGCTTCTGAAAGAGAGTACTAAAGACAATCTGGCAGCAAAACCTGGTCTAAATTGCTTATTTGTTTAAATGTGAATCTTCAAATGTTTTGCTGCAGAAATACTATGCGTTTGATTATGTAGTGTTGCATCAGGCCCCACTGGGGCTTTTATAAAATATATGGTAACTGCTCTCTATTATTCTTCTAAAAACCAAACAGTTGTATATTCTGAAACACATTAGACCCCAACAGTTTAAGGTAAGAAACTATGAACTTGAAGTTACAATAGCCATACAAACAGAGCTCCATCTAGTCATCTGATAAAGCAGGGCATTCAATTGAAGCACAAACCGTGCATATCACATTTAGTTTTCAGGTCAAGTCATAAGTACTCCATAAAAGAAACGTAAAGTTTTATTAAAAACCAAGATTTTGCTGGGCACAGTAGCTCATGCCTATAACTCCAACACTTTGAGGGGCTGAGGTGGGAGGACTGCTTGATGCCAGGAGTTCAAGACCAGCCTGGGCAACATAGCGAGACCTCATTCCTACAAAATGAAAAATTAAAATTTTTTAAAAAGCCAAGATTCAAATTAATTCCATTAAAATCCAATTGGGATAAACTGAAGACTCTAACATAAGAATGGAAAGGAAAAATTCTTAAATTCTACCTATGTTGGAAATACAGTTTTATGTAAAGCCTACTTTATAAAAATTTTTAAATAAACTTTCAAATCCATAGTTAACTGACAGGTCTTACTGACTGAAAAAAAAAAAAAAAGACAAATGACCAATAAACATTTATTATACAACCGATTTTTTAAAAATACAAACTTCTTTTAAAAATTATTTTTCTTTATCTCATTCACCAATTGACCCAAGCTTTAATGTTCCTAGTACTCTATCTCATCAGGATAGGCTAATCCAGCTAATTTTTGGATTTTCTTTCTTCCTTTATTTTGACAATGCTTTTAAAAGAAAAACATCTGTCCATATCATTAGAAACTAGTCAATAAGCATCAATAATGAATTTTAATGAGGTAAATTAAAAATAAAGGGGATTTCATGAGACAAAATTTATCTGTTCAAACTTAAAAAGCCAGATGTATGGCAGTTAAAATTTTGACACACCATGTCATACAAGTACCAAGTACTCACTTCCATTATATAAACAAATAGCCACTGAACTACTGGCACCAGTCTGATTTTCCTTTATAAACTACTGCTCATTACTGCAGAAAAAAAGCACTAAACATTGATAAAGAAATTTTGTTATTTACTCAACAAATCTGGGTCCCTGATACTGCATACTAGCAGTGTTCAAAATATTTTCCAATGGCAGCATAAAAATAAATGGAAATGCTTTTTAATAAACTAAATAATTTTTGAATGCTATTCTCCTAAGTAGTAACCCTAAATTTGATTAGCTTCATTCAGGAGTGAGAAATTACAAATTATAAATTTTTAATTTATTTTTGCATACCTGAAGATTGGCAAAATCCAGTATGTGAAGACAGCACTAAATTTTCA
Source organism: Sapajus apella (assembly GCF_009761245.1). NCBI lineage: Eukaryota > Metazoa > Chordata > Mammalia > Primates > Cebidae > Sapajus > Sapajus apella. The sequence continues at coordinate 4,509,488 of NW_022437015.1, forward strand.
GTCACGGGCTTAATTTTCTGTTCATCACTGCTTCCCTCGCCTATAGAATTCTGATCATCATCTTCTATATCCGAGGAAGATGAGGATGTAATGTCTGCTTGCTTCCTTTTAGTGCTTGTTCTTAGGGAGTTTCTCTTTTTCTCCTTGACATTGACTGCCTTCTTTTTAGCTGAAGTTCTTTGCTTCTTCTTTTTATTATCTTCAGAACTTTCCTCAGCATCAGATGATGATGAGCCACTTTGTATTTCCTTAGTATTTCTCTTTGAACTTAAATTTCTTCTTTCCCTCAATTCTATTCTTTTCAGTCTCTTATCAGTAGAGTTACAACCATCTTCTTTCATGGAATATTTCTCAGTATCAGACGAGGAACAATCTTGTCTCTTTCTTGAACTCTTTCCAGGCAACTTGCACCTTTTCTTCTCTCTACCATATGTTCCATTCTTACTCTTTTTATCTTCTGAAGAGTCACAACTATCTCCTTTCCCTGTTGACTTCTCAGCATAATCAGATAATTCATCCTTCTTTTTAGAAGTTTTCTCTCTTATTTTTTTACTTTTCTTTTCTCCATCAGTTATTTCAGTCTTATTTTGTTTTATGCCCTTAGGAAAATGACAAATTCCTTCTGGCTCAGGTAACTTCTCAGTGCCATCAGATGAAGATTCATACTGTTGTTCCATTGTAATTACTTTCTTCTTAAAGTCTGAAGTTTTCTTTTCTTTTTCTTCAGTTTCCTTTCTGCTATGCTTTTTATCCTCTTCAGAAGTTTCATCACTCTGCTCTTTCTTTAGGAATTTCTCAGCAATATCAGATAAGCCATCCTGTACTTTTTTACATGTTTTGGTTTTGAGATGCTTGCTCTTTTCTTTAGCTTCAGGAACCTTTTTGACTTCCAAAGAATTGAAACTCTCCTCTTTCCCAGAAAGCTTAACGACACTATCAGAGGAAGCACTTGCTTGCTGCTTCTTAGGAAGTCGATCTCTCAATCCCATGACAGTCGTGTCTTTATCAATTGTGCCTTCTGCTGAAGAAAAATTCTCTCTTTCTTGCTTCCTTTCAGCATCATCAGATGATCCTTCTTGCAAGGTCTTCAAACTTTTGTGCCCTTGATTATCCATTCCTTTTTTGCTGTGTTTTTCATCTTCAGAAGAGTCAAAATCTTTTGTATTTTGAATTCTTTTTTTGGTGTTTCTGGCAGCACTGATTTTACTCATGCTCTTTATCTCTTTTTCTAATTCTGAGTCATAATTAGAAGACTCAGATTGGGTTTGTCGTTTCTTTTTAGAAATTATACAGCTCTTGGCTGATTTGCCTTTTTTAATATCAAAATCTGAGCCAGATGTAGAACTTTTTCGTTTCCTTTTTCCTTTATCATCTTTTCCCGCCTGAGTCTTTAACTCATACAAAGTCTTATGATTTGTATGAATTTCATTAATATCAGTATCTGAAGAAGAACTGTGACTCATCCTGCTTACCTCTTTGAGGATTGTTAGCATTTCATCAGAATCTGAATTTTGATCCACAGTCTCTGATTGCTTAGATTTTGGTAATTTATTAGGTTTAGGATTATCTATAGCACTGTCAGAAGAATTCCGCTTATCCTTTTTTCTCATTGGAACTGATAGTTTTTGATTCTCCTTAATTGTTTCATTACATTCTTCATCTGAATTAGATGTTACGGCGTTGGTTTCTGTCTGTCGTCTCAAGGGTGTAGTCTTTACACGTGGAGATCTTCGAAGATCAGATTCCTCTGAAAGTAATAAAACTTCGTTTTCAACCAAATGCTCATTATCACTGCTTTCCTGTCCAAGTCCACATTTCTCTAACTTGGGGTTCAGACCACAACTTTTATAGCCATCTTTATCTTGTGGAACTTCCTGACAATCAGCACCTTTAATTGGGGAATTAGAAAGGGAAACGGGGGTGAGTTTAACAAATAATTCTTTTGTTACTTTAGCTGTACTTTTTGATTTAATACCTCCTCTGTTGTATTTTGAAGAAACATTTAATTTTACAGATGAACTCTCCTGTTCTTGTTCAGTTCCACTGCTGCCATCCCCTTGATGATCAACTGAATTCTGAACTTCCATAGCAGTTTCAAGATTCTCAAAAATGTCTTCTGGAACTGAGGAAGGAACAGACACAATATCCATGTCTAAGTCTTCAGAAGTGTTGGCAGGTTCATACTGAGGTTCTTCTTTTCTATCAGATTTCTTATGTTCACCACTGGTGTTTTTATTTGCTCTTTGTTCCTCTGTTGGAACATTCCGATCCATGTGCTCACTATCTACCTGTTTTCTTGAAAGTTTAGCTTCTGACTTTGAAATATCCTTCCTTTCTAATGCACAAGGTTTTTCTCCTTTTCTTGCTTTTGTTTCAAACTTAGCATCTATGACTTTATGCTCTTTGGTATTTTTCTCTTTGTTTACAGTCTCCAACACTTGAAACTCCGAATTTAAGTCTTCTTCCAAAGCAAGATGAGCCTTCTTAATATCAGCCAACACAGACTTAAAAGCCTTAAGCTGACGTAACTTTGTAACAGAACCGATTTCTGAATTATCTGTTGCCTGCTTTAAAAATTTAACATAACTGGAGTTCATGTTGGCTGTGGTCTCAATCAGTTTTTTTGCCCTCTTAATCATCTCTTTGGGCACAATTAGTGCTGCATAAGAGTAGGTTACAGAGCCAGAACAGGAATCATCTAATTTCTTTTCTTCTCCGTTACAATTTGAACTATTCTTCTTTGGAGAAAATCGGGATGTATGTTCATATACTTTATTACTCTTTTCACTGTCAACTTTTATCTTCTTCTTATTTTGTTGCAACAACTGTTCTAAATTCTCAAATACGCTGTTACATGCAGTGACTAAGTCCAACAAAGGCTCTGGGTGACAAATGTAGCAATACCATTGGTTGTTTTCATCCATAATTGTGGACAACTCCTTTCGACCAAGGTTGCGTAGAATGCATTTCTTGCAGAAAGCATTATGGCAAAAGTCACAACAAATCAAGTTTCCACCTTCCGCACACCATCTGAAATGTTTTAAAGATTAAAACATTATTCTCTTCTTTTAGGAAACTGAAAAGATAGGTAAAAAAAAATAAAAATTCCCAACAAAACTTATTTTAAATATCTTCATTACAATGCAATTTAAATTTTACTGCCCGTAATTTTAGTAGTAATTTAGGTCCTCTGCTTATTCTTTATTAGAAACTTAAACTAGACACAAACCTAGGGTTTATGGAAAAGAACAACTTTTCATTAAAGACATCAATGATGATACTATGAAAGACAAACCTCATCAAAGATTATGTAACAATTCCTCCCAAAAGTAGGTAACACTGAATGTTAGCTCATCTATATTACCTACCTACATTGTTCATCCATTCCATCCGAGTCACGGCTAATATCATCACTCATGTAATACTTAAAGCAATTCTATTAAAAGAAAAGAGGAAGGGGAAATTTTATTCAAAATTGGTAACATTCATAAAGGACAAAAACTTTTTTTTTTTTAAGTAATTAAAAACACTGAGAAAAATCTCCAGAACACTGGTATGGGCAAAGATTTATTGAACAATACGAAACAAGCTCGGGCAACCAAAGCAAAAATGGACAAATGGAAACACATCAGGTTAAAAAGCTTCTGCATAGCAAAGGATACACTCAACAAAATGAAGAGACAATCCACAAAATGGGAAAACATTTTGCAAAGTACCCATCTGAGAATGGATTAATAACCACAATATATAAGGAGCTCCAACAACTCTATAAGAAAAAATTCAAATAATCCAATCAAAAAATGGGCAAAAGATTAGATTGGACATTTCTCCAGAGAAGACATACATATGATAAACAGGCATATGAAAAGCTGCTTACCATCGCTGATTATCAGAGAAATGTTAATCAAAACTATAATTAGATTATCATCTCACACCAGTTAAAACAGTTTATAACCAAACAACAGGCAATAACAAATGCTGGCAAGCATATGAAGAAAAGGGAACCCTTGTACACCGTTGGTGGGAATGTAAATCAGTACAACCACTATAGAAAACAGTTTGGAGATTCCTCAAAAAACTAAAAATTGAGATACCATATGATCCAGCAATCCCACGGCTGGATATATACACGAAAGAAAGAAAATCAGTATACTGAAGAGATACAGGCACTCCTATGATTGTTGGGCTACCATCTACAATAGCCAAGATTCGGACGCAACCTAACCACCCATCAACAGATAAAGAAATAAAATGTGGTATGCATATACAATAACATACTATTCAGCCATTTAAAAAAAATGAGATCCTGTCATTTGCAACAACATGAATGGAACTGGAGATCATCATGTTAAGTGAAATAAGCCAGGCACAGAAGTACAAAGATCGCATGCTGTCACTTATTTATGGTATCTAAAAATCAAAACAACTGAACTCATGGATGAACTTATGAAGGATGCCACAAAGGATGGTTACAAGAAGCTGGAAAAGGTAGTGAGGGGCTGGCTAGGGAGGAGGTGGGGAAAGTTAATGGGTACCAAAAAAATACAAAGAACAGGACCTACTAGCACAATAGGGTGTCTACAGTCAATACCAACTTAATTATACATTTTTAAATAACTTAAAGAATACAATTAGACTGCTTGTAACTCAAAGGATAAATGCTTGAGGGGATGAATACCCCATCCTCCATGATGTGCTTATTTTACATTGCATGCTCATATTAAAACATCTCATGTACCACATAAATATATATATACCTACAATGTACCCACAAAAATTTTAAAGATAAATTTTTTTTTTTTTAAAGGGACTATGTGTGCATGTTTCAGAGACTCAAAGTAAAAACACTGCACTACCCCAGCTGGGCGCGGTGGCTCATGCCTATAATCTCAGCACTTTGGGAGGCTGGGGTGGGTGGATCACCTGAGATCAGGAGTTCAAGACCAGGCTGGCCAACATGGTGAAACCTCTTCTCTACTAAAAATACAAAAATCAGCCAGGTGTGGTGACAGGCACCTGTAATCCCAGCTACTCAGGAGGCTGAGGCAGGAGAATCACTTGAACCAGGAGGCAGAGGTTGCAGTGAGCAGAGATCATACCACTACACTCCAGCCTGGGCAACAAAGTGAGATTCCATCTCAAAAACAAAAACAAAAACAAAAACAAAAACAAAAACAAAAAGCCTGCACTACCAACTACCCAATGTCTGTATTTTCCAGACATCCAACTATCTCAAGAATTAATGCCTTGAAATAGACTTCCATACAATCAAGTACCACTGTTCCTTATTTAAAAGTTTATAAAAGACTTCTCCCTGGGCGTGGTGGTTCATACTTGTAATCCCAGCACTTCGGGAGGCTGAGGTGGGTGGATCACTCAAGGTCAGGAGTTCAAGACCAGCCTGGTCAACAGGGTAAAACCCTGTCTCTACTAAAAATACAAAAATTAGCCACATGTGGTGGTGGGCACCTGTAATCCCAGCTACTCGGGAGGCTAAGGTAGGAGAATCGCTTGAACCCAGGAGTCGGATGTTGCAGTGAGCCAAGATCGCACCACTGCACTCCAGCCTGGGTGACAGAGCAAGACTCCGTCTCAAAAAAAAAAAAAAAAAAGTTTATAAAAGATTTTAGTAAAGCTAATTTCTGGTCTCATACAACTAGCTACTAAAACTCTACATAAAAATTTATTAGATATGGGTACTTAGTAATTTTGATAGCCACAACATACAAACAGCTACTATGTATACAGCTAAACAATTAATCTGTATTTTCTTTAAATCTCAAAGTACCTACGATGCAAGGCAGGACGTATTATGAGAGAGAAAAGGCTAACTTTCATTAATATGTAAATAAATCTAAAGTCATACAACTAGTAAGAATCAAAGCTATTATTCAAATCCAAGTTTGACTGACTTCAAAGTCTTTCCAGTGGGACTGCAGAAAAGGAAAGTAAGGTGCTCACTGATACAAACTACTAATTAGTGAAATGGCCTAGGCTCAAAAGACTGGTTCTTGAAAAAAGACAATCATATAGATAAGAAAACAGAAAGGAAAATACATGTCACAAATCCAACAATATGAGATTCTGCTGTCACATCTTAAAACGAAGCTCTCTAATACATACCCTTCACAGGCCCCTGGCTGAACTGAATTCAAGGAAAGAAGGGATATAAATTGCTAAAGGAAAAAGTAAGTTTAGTTCATTTAAGCATGTCTGAATTGATCAAAAATTCATGCAAGAAAGAGCTAGAACTAGAACTCCAAGAAAAACATGGCCTGCCACTGCATTTCAAAGGTAGCTTTTTACTGGGAAACTAACATAGGATTAAGTTTTGCTCTTGTTGCCCAGGCTGGACTGCAATGGCGCAATCTCGACTCACTGCAACCTCCACCTCCCAGGTTCAAGCAACTCTTCTGCCTCAGCCTCCTGAGTAGCTAGGATTACAGGCGCCCGCCACCACACCTGGCTAATTTTCCTTTTATTATTTTTAGTAGAGATGGAGTTTCACCACGTTAGCCAGGCTTGTCTCAAACTCCTGACCTCAGGTGATCCACCTGCCTCAGCCTCCCAAAGTGCTGGGATTACAGATGTGAGCCACCATGCCAGACCCACATTTATAGATATTAAAAATTAACTCCAAGGTATTACTAACAAAAAAGTGGCACAGACAGTTAAAACTATAATCAACACATAAAAAACATTTTTAATTCTATTATCTCCAAGTTACATCAACATCCTGCTCCACATAGAAAGCTTAGATTTGGGGAAGTAGGTTATATAAGAGGAAAGATTATAAAACACAAACATTTACACATATCCACTTCTGAGATTTTCAAACACACCATGCTCTCCCTCAACTACCAGTATTCGAATACCACGTTGCTCTTCCCCAAACATGCTGAACCAATCTCACTTACCAGGCTAATTCTTATTCATATTTCACATATCAGCTTTCCACTAAAAAGCCATCCGACCGAAGTCATATTTACACAGGCTTCCTGTGTGCTCCCATAATCACAGTATCTCCCCTATCATGGCGCTTAGGCTTTGTATGTCTATCTTCCCCACTACAATAGAAGTCCTCTAAGGGCAGACACCATTTCCATCTTTCTTCAAGACTATGCCCTCAAAGGCCTGGTATATGGTAAGCATTCAAATATTTGTGGTATGAATTATCAATAGATCATACATACCTTACAAATAAGAACTTGCAATGAAGGGTGTCTATAAATGGAATCTTTTTGAAAATGGTTGACCTGTTGTCCACAAGCAGTGCAGCTCACAATCCCATGAAGCCCATCTTCTAGGAGAAAGGAGTGACTATTATTCACACATTTACACACAGAAAAAGATATTTGCTTTAGTCAGCATTTTGTAACTTTTGTATTGGAAATTAAATACCTCAAAATCCTTCAAAAAATGGCATCTTGGACACAAGTAAAAAAGGTTAATATTTTATCAACTTACTCAACACATGACAACTTTGGCAAATTCCAACTTACAAATTCTAATTGTTTCCTTTTACAGATGCAAATGCCATTTCTTACAACTCAATATAACATTAAGAGACTCCATAAAGGGGTTCTAAAACTAGGGGCCAAGAGCTCTTTTTTATTTCATTATTGCTTTGCAAATAAATTCAGTTATCAGTGCTTACAGAATGGGGAAGTAAAATATATGGAACAGATTATTTTGCAATGCTATACTTAATTATGCCATAAAGGTTTTTACTCTCAAAGTGGAATTGTCTGCACAGATCCTATCAATATGGCATGTAAAAACTTGGTAGTTTTATGTTATTACCAATTTCCTTCCTAATATTTACTTCAACACTAACCATAATTGTCATTAACCTGTGCTTTTTCTACATGTACTCCACTATCCATACCAACACTGTCTACTGTTTCCAAATAAGGACAAATAAGACATTGCAGGTATATCTATTTTTGCAGCAAAACATCAGAACGATTAGGGGTAAAAGGTAAGAGTCCCATTCTGTACTATCTCCTAAAAAACAGATCAATGATATCTTATGCAGAAAAGACTAAGAAGAAACCTCTCTGGCCTCGCTCTTATCCCTAGTTCTGCTAAGGCAGTGCTTCACACCCTGAGTTAAACATTGTCATCTGAAGAATCTTTATAAAAAAAGCCATTCCCACCCCCTAAACCATGGAATTAAAATCTCTCAGACATTTTCTTAAAGTTTCAAAGATGATCTTGATGTGCAACCAAGACCTTGATCAAAATAAGATGGTAGATTATAATTAAAAAGAAGCCACTGAAAATGCTTACATTCACAAATCTAAAAAAAAAAAGGCTAAAAAACAAATTGGCTCCATCCTTAAATAAAAGACAAAACATCACATACATTTATCACCCTTTTAATTTTCTCTTTTGTGTTTTTGTTAGGCTTAAGGTCCAAAGCACCATGGACCCAAATATTATCAGGAATATTTTTAATTTGTAGAAGCTTTAAAAAAACATTTAACAGATAGATTCTCACTGTCACCAAGGCTGGAGTACAGTGGTGCAAATTCAGCTCACTGAGCCTCAACCTCCCAGGCTCAAGCAATCCTCCTACCTCAGCCTCCTGATAGCCAGGACTACAGGCACACACCACCACACTTGGTTAATTTTTTGTAGAGACTGGTTCTCACTGTGTGGCCCAGGCTGGTCTCCAACTCTTGGGCTCAAGCAATCCTCTGGCCTCGGCCTCCCAAAGTGCTGGGATTACAGGTGTGAGCCACCACACCTAGCCAGAAGCTAAAAAATTTAAGGTATGAGAACACCATCATACTTTTTCAGAATATAAAAGTAACCTTGAAGGTTTACTATATATGTTGCTAATATTTTTATTTATTTTTTTTTTAATTTTAAAGATGGGCGTCTCACTCCATCACCCAGACTAGGGTACAATGGCACAATCATAAGTCACTGTAGCCTCAAACACCTGAGCTCAAGCAAACCTCCCACCTCAACCTACCAACAGCGGGGATTACAGGCCTAATATATTATAATCACATTACTTACAAACACCAGTTTGATGTTGGGTATTCATATATTCTGTATTTAAGAAAAACAAATACACCACAACATACTTTTTCATTTCAAATAATAATTTCATTCAGATAAACTAACAAAATAAATAAAAGGTGGAATCTGAATGTTCATCCAATGTTAAGTAATACTAAGCATCTTCTATGTGCTTTTGTGCATATAACACTCAAGAATTAAACAAAACTAGGTAATTCTTTGGAGAATTTCTCCTACACGTGCACAAGGAATCAAATATAAGGATATTCACCACAGCACTTATCAGAAAATTGCAAAATAAAAAATTGGGAATAACTTCCTATGTGGGAAATGAATAGTGGCTTATTAATACAACATAATATAGAGCCATGAAAAATAAACAAACTAGATGTACATTTACTAACATGAATACAATTCAAAAACAATGTTAAATGAGAAACGTTCCCAAATGATATACAGCATAGTATTTTGTATATTTTTAAATGAAAAATGTTTTATGAATACATATATAAAAAACATGGAAAAACATGCACACACATGCACATGCATAAAACTTCAAGATAATCATTACCTGTGGGGTGGGAAGAAGGGGAAATGGATGAGAGTAGGACTGAACCAATATTTTACTTAAGTGAGATCTGAAGCAAATATGGTAAAATGTTGAAATGTTACTTTATGAACTTGTTGCTGTATACATGTTTAATTTTTTTATTTTTAGTTATGAAATATATTTAAAATTGTAACAAAGGTACAAATGGAAAAGAGGCATTTTCATTTCTGAGCTCAATATGTTTTAATGGTTTTAAAAAGAGAACAAAATTATTGTGTCATGTAAAAAAGTTAGGTGTAAAATACACTTTCTAACAATTAAACTGGGAAGAGAATGTCAAAATAAGGTATGATACTAAAAAGTGTTTAAAAACAGCAGCTCCTGAAACGGTCACTTTAGCCATATCTTTGTGTTATAATACTGTTCCAAATCAATATAAGACTTTATATATAAAGTTTACATTCTTGACAGTTTCCTAAGTTAGGCTTCAATTTTGGAACTACCTTTCTTAGAAAGTTTAAATATTAACTACAGCAATTCAGTATTTCAGATCACCAGTTTATCTATCTATCTATCTATCTATCTATCTCTCTATCTATATATACATGTGTGTGTATAGAAAGTAAACCTAGTATTAAATTTCCTGTGTGATTTCTGACAGATTAAAAAAGCATCAAATCATTAAGATGAAAATAGACATGAAAGATTTAAGTGTTACTGATGGCTATAAATGTATGTATTCCCTTAAGCATGATAACAAAACATTCCCACAGAGAACATTCAATAAAATGTTCCTGAAACTTATCAGCTGAGACCAAATGCCAGCAGCATACTAAAGTGGCACTTGGAATACCCTCGTCAACAATAGTGGTTCTTTTATTCTCCTTTCAGTCCTTATCCACATTTCAGACACTGACTGTTCCAGAGTCCCTTCCCCAAAAAAAAACAATTTGGACACTGTGTACACCAACTGTACACAATACAGAAAACTTAGTTGTCTTCTCTAGAGAACCTATAATCAGAGGAAAGAAACTCTTACTACTAATCTTTACCATCACTTTCTAATTTGTGATTCTCTTAAATTTTAAGACTACTACCTTGGTTTTAATGAGCTCTGTTGCTGCAATGGCAGTTTCCCTACTGTGAACTAGAGTCTCAGAAAGATTCCTTGTGCTCAAAAGGAGCTGACTGCCCCTTTGTAAACAAGACTAAACGATATTTCCTTTATTTTTGCCAACAACCTTACAAAATATTTAATCTGAAAATAAATATATATATTTATAAGTATAGATATATTTTACTGGTTCCAGCAAGATAATCATAGCATTAAAATAAAAATCCACACAAAATTTCACCAATATAAGAACTTCACTATAATTTCACAATTATATAATCTGATCAATATTAAATGGATATGCTTTCATTACATTTCTACTTAGAAATTTAGTGTCATGTTCTATTATTTGGAGATTCATTCCTTTTATAGTTACGAATTCTGGCTGTATTAAGCTGTCCCAAAATATATATAGGCACTATTTAAAAATTGCACACAAACAAATGAGACACATAGTCCACAATTATACATTTCTAAATGAATCTTTCTGATACAAACTTTTTATAGATGGTTAGCCAATATTACTCTGTGTGCATGTGTGTTTGTTAACTTTTTTGAGACAGGGTCTCACTCTGTCATCCAGGCTGCAGTAGACTGGTGCAATCACGGCTCACTGCAGCCTCGATCACCTGGGCTCAAGCGATCCTCCCACCTCAGCCTCCAGAGAAGCTAGGACTACAGGCATGCGCCACCATGCCCAGCTAGTATTTTTATTTTTTGTAGATATGGGGTCTCACCATATTCCCCAAGCTGGTCTCAAACTCCAGGACCCAAATAATTCTCCTTCCTTGGCCTCCTAAAGTGCTAGTATTACAGGTATGAGCCACCACTCCCCACCGTTTGTGTGTTTAAGAGAGGACAGACAGATAAAGGGAGAGGTGCCTCAGGCAGACAGAGGGACGGTTAATCAGCTCTAGCTCGCTTCTCCTTCCTACTTATCTCCACGTTCCTATTCTTAGATTAATGGATCTGAAACTTCAGTGTACATAGGAACAAACTGGGGCACATTCTTGACCTCATCAACAGAAATTCGAATTTGTGAGGAGTGGAGTCAAGGGACTTGCATTTATAATAAGCACCCCATCTAATACTAACGAAGACGTATGTCACTCTATGCAACTCTAAATATATATAAAGTTACCTACAGGCCACAGACAAGATTTTGCATGAATCTAAAATTCTTTTAAGGTTGTGGGGGGGGGACACATAGTATTCTGGCATATATGTATTATAGAATATGTGGAAGAAGGAAATGCTAAGCTTCTTGAGTTAACTTAATAGCCACTGAAGGCAAAGGTGTTTTCATAAATGGTGTTTAACCTTTTCTGCTTCAGAGCTCAGAGAGAAACAGAAGTTATTTTTAAGTAGTGCTTTTAATAAACAAAAGGCAGAAAAGTGGAGGTATTTTTAGTAAGCACATCAGATTTTCCAATATGGTCATAAACAGCAATTTAAATTCATGTTTCATTTTCACTTGTATTTACCTCCGCGTTTTTTGAGATTTTCAGTTTTCATTTTACTTCTGCTTCTAAATTCAGGCCCTTTAAAATCATCTTTGTCTTCATTCAGCACTGGCTCTGGCTGTACAATCACTGTACCTAGAATGATTTCATTTAAAAAATCATTACACATATTAAATGTGCAAGTGAAGTGCAAGACTTCAGTTCAGATAAAGCCAACATTGCTGGTACATAGTTTGTTTCTTTCAAGCTTTAGATATTGGTATAAGGACCTCACAAAAGTAAATAAAACAGGGAAATAGTAAAAGGGCCAGGTGTCAACAGTTTATTTGTTGAAATATAGTTCATAAAAACAGGAAAGGGAGGTATTATGAAGTGATTACAAAAGAAATGTGTGAATCAAATAGAAAGCCTCAACCCAGTTCTGAATTTTTGTAGTGCCTATCACAAAAGCTGTTATGAATATGAAGTTATCCTAAGTTCCATAAAGAATTTATAAAACGTGGTTCAGAGGGAAAAATTTTTTAAAGACATCCTATTCTCATAATGCAAATCACAAACTCAGAAAGATTTGTAAGGGTTATTTTATATTGCAAGGGAGGGGCATTGGTGGGGAAATGAAGTTCATTCTACTACTCCTCTACCTATTCTGCAGCATCTCCCTACTGGTATGTCAAAGCTTCACTACTCTGTAAAGTCCGTAAAGAGCTTTACCAGGTTAAGATATTTAAGCTGAAGTACCCTAACAATAAATTGTAGAATGAGATCATTTGTTGATGCCTACGGAAATATTTTAGAAAGAATGTCCTTCCTTAACTATAAAACATGTGAACTGAGGAGAGAGGTTGTCAATTTTTTATTAGTTCTCTCAAGAGCAAATAAGACAGGCACAGTAATAAGGGTTTAGGTCTGAATGTTTACCTATATCACTGGGCTTAGTAATTGACTATCATTGGCAACAATTATGGAAGAAAAAGCAGGTAGTTGCCAGGGGCTTTCTCTGAAACAAGTTATTCAACAAATTTTGACAAGTTATAGCATCCAGTTGGTAAATGAGTTTCTGAATCTCTGAAAGGGTGGGGGTAGAGGACACAGATGATTGGGATTTTACAGATTGTAGTAAAATTAAATAATCCCCACCAAAAAAACTATTCACAGCAATCACTGCATATATATACTTTCAGAGAAGCCCCAGCATTTGAAAAGAACTACAGATTTTAAATTAACAACAAAAAAAAATAATAACTTAATTCTTCCTAGAGATTATTCTAGGGAGAATTGTAAGCAACACAGCAGAGTGAAGGAGCACTCACTAGCTTTGGATTCAAGCAGACTTGGGTTGAAATCTTAGCTTCTCAATTTAAAGCTGAAAAAGTTCCTTGGGTTCTAAATTTGTTCCTTTAGCTATACAAGCAAAATAATAACTAACTTACAGTGTTGCTTTGAGGATTAAAGGAGTTAATTCTGTAAGAGCCTGCTACCTATACATACTCAATAAATATTACAACAATAATATAAACACCCAAATTTAACCTCATGAAATGGGTCTGTTTTTGTTTTGGTCTGTCAGAATTAGGTATAGTTCAGATTAGTAACATTATATGCTAATCTTCTTCCACAGTACCATTAAAACAAAGGTTTGAAATCCTAGTTCTTACATCATAAACACTCCCAGTAACAACCACTGAGAATGTAAAAATCCAAAGTAAATCACTGCCTAATGGGACTTAGACTCCCATGTTAGTTATTTCTGCCCTTGGCCACCAAAACCATTATACAACATTGTCATACATGGTTTGCAAAGCTAGCAAATGGTAGGCCCCTATCTCTCTTCTTCCATTAATTTCCCTTCCTCATTTCATTTATCACCTTTTGTAAGTCCTAATTTATCCTAGTCAAAGAAAGTTCCAACCCTCCTACCTACCGTATTTTTTAAACTACCATAATTTGAAAATGTGTCATAAAAACATAGACAGGGAACAAGGTTTAATAAGCACTCACTATAAAAGATCTATGAGAATGAATTTGAAAAATCTGCCAAGAGACTAAAACGTATTATTTAACAAAGAAAAAAAATCTAAAATTTGACTCTTTGAACAATGTCCCCTGTCATTCTCATCATCCAATCATATTGCTCTCAGACGTGAGCTATAAGAGTACATGATACTCATTTGGCTTTTTCCCCAATCTTATTAACAAGATTTTATGGTTAAAACTTCAACTGATGAGATGTATGTGACAAAGTTTTTTAAAAGAGATAACAGTAAGAAATACACCTAAATCTATGATAGTTAAATTCGGCTTTTAGCGTTAGGGAATTGAAGAATGCAGTAAGACTAAACTAGACTGTAAATGATTTTTGTTTAAGTTTTCAGGAACAGTCATTACATTTTTGTATAAAGCAAGCACATTAACATTTATTGAACCAACACCTAACATACCAAATTTTTAAACCTGCTTACACATTGAAGTATAATTTGGAAACCAAAGCCCCTTTTCTAAAACTCACAGGAAAAAAAATTAGATTTTATTCTTTTCAAAACTAACTGAATATTCCAAAATTTTAACTTCAATAACACACATTATCACTGGCACACAAATACATTTTTCCAGACAACCACTAGGAAAATGCCATGTTTGGTCTTTTGTACATATATAACAATAATCAAGTTCCAATTGTATAAAAATTGTATTTAAAAATTCATTTCAACTTAACTTCATATGAAAAATTAACACACATTACCTTTTGGCAAGCTTTGCATAGTAATATCATTTTCTGAATTTTCATTAGATGCATCTTCATGTACAGTTTCATCATCCAAAGGTTTTTCATCATCTGATTCTACATACTTTGTTACAATTGAAGGTTTCCTAAGAAAGAATTAAGTTCACAGAATTATAAACATTTCTGACAACTGGAACAATACCCAAAGAACATAAATAACATGTTGTGACTGAGCAGTGGGTCTCTACCAGGATGCACATCAGTATCACCTAGGGAAGCATGTATGTCTACACCCTATCACTGAATATTATGATTCAGTAGGTCTAGAGTAGCACCAAGGCATATACATTCTGAAAAAGCTAACGGGGATATCTTGGAACACACTCTTCTTTAAGAATCACTACTTTAGAGAATAAATTAACAACAAGCAAGCTTGGTTTTTAAGAGACATTCCCACTGGTTAGAAACAACAAAAGTCCAATAGACTAAGCTGCAAACTTCTAGTAAGAATTATACTGCATAGTATATTGGGCACTATATTAACGTTAGAAAGTAGTTTCTGGTTTTATGTATGACTTGACAATTTACCACAAAAAAGTGTTTTTTTTTAACCACTCTTTGTTCTCCTTATAACTTACAACTGTGATGACTATCTAACTCCCCATCCTAGACAATTTCATATAACCCTGAAAAACCCATTGCCTCATCAGGCATTCAACAATTATTTTCTCCTTTTTCAACGACATATATATGTCTAATGAAGTAAACTGCATATTGCAAGGACCACTAATATGTAATAAATCCTAAAATCTCCTTTAAAATTCAAAGTTGGAATGAATTAATAATTGTTGAAACCAGGTGATACAAAGGGATTCATTATATTATGCTAATCATTTTAAACATGTATATTTGTATAGAATGGTTAACTCAGAATAGTGCTTGACATAAGTTCAGAAAAATACAGTTTTAGAAACAGAAAATAACGTGAAAAAGAAAGTAACTTTTTGTTCCTTTAACATCAACCAACCTCTTTGATCGTGAAGATCCGGAAGACTTGGATTTTTCTGAAGAGCTAGTTCCCTAGATATGAGACATAAATGTAAAAGTGAGTAAAACTCTCAAAACAGCATCCCTACAATTAACTATTTCCCTATAGCAAGAACTTCAATACAGTGATATAATGAGATGCTATTTATGTGCCTAGAATATTTTTCTAAAAGAAACTTCATAAACTAATTCCCTACCTCATAAGGAACAAAGATGCAAAAAAACAAAAATAAAAATAAAAACTAATTCTCATTTACTTCCAGGTTTCCTTGGCTGAAGATTAAATTTCTGGTTTTTTACACGGTTGCTGTGGCATGCTGCGGGGGATACACTGCTGTATGATGATCAAGGCCCCAGTCAACAAAGACAAAACAAGGATGTAGAAATAATCAAATCTCAACAGAGGTAGGGAGTTTTAAAGATCTAAATATGTTTCATTCTTCTCTATGTTAACATACGGCATGAAGTAACCTCTGCAACTTGCTTTGACATACTAAACTTACCCTCATTTTGCCAATATAATCAATATATTTTACTGGATTCAATTTTTTTACAGTAGGTGAAAAAATTCCCAAAACCATAGTCGTAGGCCCGTGTATCAGGCAAAGGACCTTGTTATGAGTTGCTATAATTATGCTTAGTAGACTCTGGATACCAAGTTTTGAGAGATTTCATAACCATGGAGTTCATGCCGGTAACGTCCACCTCAAACACCCCTGGGGCAATATAAAGACAGTTAAATATCCATCTCTTGGAAGTCTTCAGTTGTCTGACTTTAGGTAAACTGCTAAAGTATACCACAACAGTGACAGAAACAATGAACACCTTTTCAAACTGGAAAACAACCAAACTGAAGTATCATAATGACAACTGGGTATCAGTATCCTTAGACACATAACAGTACATGTGTCTAGGAGCAATCTAAAGACATATCCTCTAGTTGGTTAACAATAACAAATACCTTTAAAATAGTAATTATCATTACCTCTTCCTTGCTGTTTTCCATCATATCAGAGCTACTTCCAGAACCACTGATTTTATCTAAAAAAGAAGAAATAAAGAACATTATTTATCTCTTAAATATATCATCAAACAGAACTTCAATACCTATGAATCCATAAACCCATTTTCACACTACGAAGTCTGGCAGTATTGTTAACATAGCACTCATATTAAAATATTCCTAGAAGAATTATTTCACTAGAAGCACTCTCCTTTTGCACTAGAATCACTCTCCTTTTACACATTAACCCCTCCCTATAAAGCATTAAATCTCTATAGAGATTACTTTGGTATAAAAACATTTCCTGCTGTAGTTCATAAGTATTGCAAGACATTTCCCAGTAAAAGAAAATTTACAATATTATACTAAAAATAAAAAAACACACTATCAATAAAGTATATTTCATTTCACCATAAACTACTGAGAAAATAAGAGCAAGCTAAACCAAAAGCAAGGAGAAGGAAATAATAAAGATTAGGGCAGAAATTCATGAAACTAATAAAAAAGGAAATAGAAAAACAATAGGAAAAAAAAAAAAAATCAATGAAACCAAACAGTAGTTCCTTTTCTTTTTTTTCATTTCCTTTTTTTTTTTAAAGATAAGGTTTCACTCCATTGTCCATACTAGAGGACAGAGGAGCTATCATGGTTCACTTTAGCCTCAACCTCCTGGGCTCAGGTGATCCTCCCCTCTCAGCCTCCAGGTAGCTGGGAATACAGGCGTGCACCACCACACCCAGCTAATTTGTTGTAGAGATGAGGTTTCATCATGTTGCCCAGGCTGGTCTCTAACTCATGGGTTCAAGTGGTCTGCCCACCTCGGCCTCCCAAAGTGCTGAGATTATAAGCGTGAGCCACAGGCACCTGGCCAAAAACTAATTCTTTAAAAAGATGAACAAGTAGGACAGTGGCCATGAAAGTTGGAATCTGCTAGGGACTGTGTAACAACTTACTTGCAGGAGTAGAAATGATGAACAAACTTTAGGCTAGAGTGACCAAGAAAAAAAAAGAAACAAGACAACTCAAGTTACTATAATCAGAAATGAAAAAGAGGATATTACTACCAACCTAACTGAAATAAAAGGATTATAAAGGAATACTATGAGCAACTGTGTGCCAAAAAATTAATTAACTTACATGAAATGAACAAATTTGAAAACACAAACTACTAAAGCTGAATCAAGAAGAAACAGGTATGACTAAATCTGTAACAATTGATGAGATTAAATTAGCAACTAACAACAACAAAAAAAAAAACTACCCATAAAGAAAAAGCCTAAATGGTCTCACCACTGAATTATAACAAACATTTAAAAAAGGACTAATTCCAATTCTTCACAAACTCTTCTAAAAAACAGAAAAGGAGGCAACATTTCCCAACTCATTTTATGAAACCAGTATTGTCCTGGTATAAAAAAGATATCACAAATAGAGAAAACTACAGGACAGTATCACTTATGAATATAGATGTAAAAGTCTACAAAATATTAGAAAACTTCAAATCAGAAGGCAGGCTAGAGACTGGGAGAAAATCTTCACACACTACACATCTGATAAAAGACAATTATCCAAACTATACAAAGAATGCTTAAAACTCAACAATAATAAAACAACATGATTTTAAAACAAGGAAAACAGAAACCTACATGAACAGACACCTCACCAAAAAAGATGTACAGATGCAGATAAGCACCTGAAAATAGGCTCAGCTGGGTGCAGTAGCTCATACCTGTAATCCCAGCACTTTGGGAGGCAGAGGTGGGCGGATCAAGAGGTCAGGAGTTCAAGACCAGCCTGGCCAACATGGCGAAACCCCGCCTCTACTAAAAATACAAAAATTAGCCAGGCATGGCTACTCAGTGCCATACCCAAGTACACGCCATGGTATTTATCCGAAGAAACTGAAAACATATATCCAGAAAAAAACCTTCATGGAGATGTTTATAAACCTCTTTATTTAATGCAAACATCTTCACTTACTTACATAAACATCTTTATAAGCAGCTTTATTCATAACTGCCAAAACTTGGAAGCAACCAAGATGTCCTTCAGAAGATGAATGGATAAACAAACTGTGGTACACCCAGACAATGGAATATTATTCAACACTAGAAGGAAATGAGCTATCAAGCTACAAAGAGACATGGAGGAAACAAATGCAGATTACTATGTGAAAGAAGCCAGTCTGTAAAGGCTACATACATATGATTACAACTATGACAATCTGAAAAAGGCAAAATTATGGAGAAAGTAAAAGGATCAGTGGCTGCCAGTGGTCACAGGGGAGAAAGGGATTAAGAAACAGGCACAGCACAGGGGATTTTTAGGGTATTCTGTATGATACTACAATGGTGAATCCAGGTCATTATATATGTCAAAAATCTTTAAAATGTATAACACCAAGAGTAAACCTTAACGTAAACTATGCATTTGGGGTAATAATGACATGCCAGTGTAGGCACATCAACGTTATATAACAAATGTACAACTGTTATGAAATGCTGATAGTAGGAGATGCTATGTATGTGTGGAAGCAGGGGCATATGGGAACTCACTGTACTTTTTGCTCAATTTTGCTATGAACCTAAAACAGCTCTTTTAAAATGTCTTTTTTCTACTAAATTAAGGAAGAAACAAAATTCAAAAATCAACAAAAACTCACAGGTAGGTAATATCATACTTAGTGGTGACAGACTGAATGCTTTCCACCTTAAGATCAAGAACAAGACAAGGAAATCAGCTCTGGCCATTTCTATTGAACTCTGCACTACAGATTCTATTCAGAGCATGCATGTAAAAAAATAATTAAAAGGTATCAAGATTTAAAAGGAAGGTATAAAACTAGCCCTATTAGAGGGTCGGACGTGGTGGCTGACACCTGTAATCCCAGCACTTGGGGAGGCTGAGGCAGGCGAATCAACAGAGGTCAGGAGTTCGAGACCAGTCTGGTCAACATAGTAAAACCCCATCTCTACTAAAATCACAAAAATTAGCTAGGTGTGGTGGCGGGTGCCTATAATCCCAGCTACTCGGGAGGCTGAGGCATGAGAATTGCTTGAGCCCAGGAGGAGAAGGTTGCAGTGAACTGAGATTGCACCACTGCACTCTAACCTAGGGAATTAAGTGAGACTATCAGAAAAAAAAAAAAAAAGAAAAGAAAAGAAAAGAAAAAGGGAGAGGGGGAGAGAACAAAAAAATTATTGGAATAAAATGAGTTCAGGAAGACTGAAGGATACAAGAACTATAAAGAAAAATCAATTGTATGTCTATACATTTGCAATGAACAATCTCAAAATGAAATTACGAATTTCATTATAACAGAATTAGAAGGAAATAAGCTTAAAAAATAAGTATAAAACACACTCTGAAAATTGTAAAATACTATTGAAAGAAATTAAAGATCTGTATCAATGGAAAACCACTTCATGTTCATGAATTAGAAGACAACTTTTTTTTTTATTAGAAACAGAGTCTCACTGTATTGTCCAGGCTGGAGTGCACTGGTGCAATTATAGCCCACTGCAGCCTCAAACTCCTGGGCTCAAGTGATCCTCCTGCCTCAGCATCCTGATTAGCTGGCACTACAGGCCCACATCACCACACCTGGCTAATTTTTAAATGTTTTGTAGAGATGCGGTCTGGCTATCTTGCCCAGGCTGGTCTCAAATTCTTGGCCTCAAGTAATCCTCCCACCTCAGGCTCCCAAAGTGCTGGAATTACAGGCATGAGTCATCATGCCTGACCAGTGATAAAACATTAAATATCCTTATTGAGATACAATTTACATACCATACAATTTACCCATTTAAAGTATACAATTCAGTCAGTCACCAGGCCACGCTTCAAGACTTATCATTCTTATGATGCCAATGTTACACAATCTTTGGGGTGTTACCTTTCTGGCCAGAAACATCTGTGGCCAGTGGCACCTGTGCCAGAGTTTTGCTCGGACCTGCTGGGCTCATTCCACCCACCTGGCCTGGCTGGCTGTGCTCGGCTCATGCTACTGGCCTGTATCCGACACTGACCAAGGGAGACTGCATGAAGCAGCAAGAGGTATGTGAGCAAGCATGGAGTCTGGCCACCGCACAATCAAACATGCTGGAGGTGGCAGTAGGGCATGCAGCTCCAGGTGCCAGCATAGGTGCTGGCTCTCTGTGAGGCTGCAGCTGGACCAGGAGCACCACAAGCAGTATCCACAGCTGGCACCAGGGAACATGGTGACACCCAGAGCTGTTTGGAGACACCAGGAACCACAGGGCCCCAAAGAGGCAGTCACAGCCCTGGCTCAGGGAGCTCCCAGGTCTGGGCTCCTCAAAGGGCTGCAGCTCTTCTTTCCTTCTCTTCACCTGCAACAAGGTTAGCAAGGGGCACGTCTCAACCCTGTTTGTGTTACAGCTCTTTCAGCCCCATTTGGCAGTTCCCAAGTTCTTGTCCTGCAACCAAGAAGAATGAGGTACACAGACAAGTGGAGAGTGAGCAAGATGAAGAGAGGCTTTATTAAGCAATAGAAAAGCTCAAAGGAAACCAGAAGGGGGCAGCTCCTTTCCACAGTCAGGGTATTCCAATAAGTGTTCAGCTCCTAGCAGAGAAGGTTCCTCTCTGCTAGGCAAGTTACTACGACAAGTGTTCAGCTATTAGCAGAGAGGGTAGCTCCTCTCAGCAGCTGGTCATCCCATCGTCTGCATAGCTCGCAGGAGAGAGGAAGCCTGAGAGTGGATAGCTCCTCTCTGCAGGCATGTCATCCCATCATCTCCCCATCATCTCTCCTTCATCTCTGCAGTTCTCAGTAGTGAGCAGGTCCTAGAATGGGTGGTACCTCTCTGCAGGAAGGTTGTACCATTGTCTCTGCAGCTCTCAACAAAGAGGAGGCCCTAGAGTGGGGTGCTCCTCCTGCAGCTGGTCTTCTTAACATCTGCTCAGTTCTGGCTGAGCCTGGGGCTTTTATGGGCCTCAGCAGAGAGGATGTGTGCACCAATTGGTCCATGGGCGGGCCCAGAAAAGGCACCACAAGTTCCCACTGTGATCCATGAGACTGGCAGCCCAACCCACAGCCTTCACTTTCCCTGGCCTGACGGTGGGGCCTCAACGGGGACCCACAACTTTCCACTCAGGAACCTGCCTGCCTCCTGCTGTCATTCATGGTGCCCAGGCTGTAGATGCGAGTGTGTGCCTGCAGGCCAGAGCTGAGCTGCCCTCAGCCCTGCCTCGGCTTCCCTGTGTTTGTTAGTGCCCAAAGTCCAGAGAGGGGGCCAAAGCAGCAGGAGGTGGCATGTTAGCAGTGCCCAGAGCATGTGCACACCCCGTCAGGCTGCAATAGCACCCAGGCTCAGGCCCAACTTTGCTCCGAGATCAGAGCAGGTGCCAACAGCAGGGAGAAACCAGGCAGCAGGAGCAGGCACTTCCGAGCCTGCAAGGGCACGGGGGACCTTCCCAGGCTCCAAGAGTGCAGAAATGCCTGGGTCTGCAGCCATGGTTTGGGCGGCTACAGCTGCACCTAGTGGGGCATGGCTCCTGCCTGCTCTGTAAAGCAGGAGGCCCAGGTCTACAGCCACAGTTTGGGCAGCTATAGCTGTGCCCAGGAGGGCAGAACTCCAGCCTTCTCCATAAAGCAGGAGGACCAAATCCGCCACCATGGTTTGGGTGGCTGCAGCTGCACACGGAGCTCCTGCATGCGCCGTGGAGCAGAAGGTCCAGGTCTGTAGCCACAGTTTGGGCAACTGCAGCTGCACCCAGGAGGTCTCCTGCCTGGTCCATGGAATGAGAGACCTGCGACTGCAGCCACAGTTTGGGCAGCGGCAGCTGCGCCTTGGAGGGTGAGGCTCCCACCTGCTCCAAAGCCCAAGAGCACAGGAATGCGCAGGTCTACAGCCATGGCTTGGGCAGCTGCAGCAGGACTCAGGGAGCCCCCACCCCAACTTGGAAGGGGTGAGCCTCCTGCTTGTCCCCGGCTCCCACTGACTCCATAGATCATGCAATCCTGGCCATGTCTCCCTGCTGCAGCTGATGTGATGGCAGCAGCCTCTCCAGATGGCGTGTACTCAGGCATGGCACTGAGTAGCCATGCCTGACTAATTTTTGTATTTTTAGTAGAGACGGGGTTTCGCCATGTTGGCCAGGCTGGTCTTGAACTCCTGACCTCTTGATCCGCCCACCTCTGCCTCCCAAAGTGCTGGAATTACAGGTATGAGCTACTGCACCCAGCCGAGCCTATTTTCAGGTGCTTATCTGCATCTGTACATCTTTTTTGGTGAGCTGTCTGTTCACGCAGGTTTCTTTATATTTTCACAGCAACGTATGAGTGATCCAGTTTCTCCATATCCTTGCCAACACTGGTGTTAATACTATTTTTAAATTTTAACCATTTGATATTTATGGTATCTCATTGTGGTTTTAATTTGCATTTACTTAATGGGTAATAAATTCTTTTTTAATAGAAACAGGATATTGCCCTGTTGCCCAGGCTGGAGTGCAATGATGCGATTACATCTCACTGCAGCCTCAAACTCCTGGGCT
Source organism: Sapajus apella (assembly GCF_009761245.1). Classification (NCBI taxonomy): domain Eukaryota; kingdom Metazoa; phylum Chordata; class Mammalia; order Primates; family Cebidae; genus Sapajus; species Sapajus apella. Next base: position 4,532,936 of record NW_022437015.1, read on the forward strand.
CAAGTGATCCTCCTACCTCAGCCTCTTGAGTAGCTAACACTACGGGCACATGCCACCATGTCCAGCTAATTTTTTAATGTTCTATAGAGACGGGGTCTGACTCTGTTGCCTGGGCTGGCTTCAGACTTGGCCTCAAGTGGTCCTCCCACTGTGGCCTCCCGAAGTATTTAGATTACAGGCATCAGCCATTGTACCTGGCTGATATATAAAACACTGAACACCTTTATTAAAACAAATCCCAGTGATGCTACTTTACCTATGTAACAAATCTTCACAGGTAGCCCTGAACCTAAAATAAAAGTTAAAATAAATAAATATGAATAAATAAAAGCACTAATTGAGTCCAATAGAGTCAAAAAAAAATAAAAAATACAAGCCAGGTGCAGTGATTCCTGTCTGTAATCCAAGGGCCTCCAGAGGACAAGGAAGGAGGATTACCTGAGGTCAGGAGTTCATAACAAGCCTGGCCAACATAGTGAGACTCTGTCTCTACCAAAAATAAAATGAAACGTAAATGTAATTTAAATTAATTACTTTAATAAAAATAAATGTGTAGCCATCATATGAACTGCAAAATACACTCCTGGCATTTATTCCAAAGAAATGAAAACATAAATTCATATAAAAACTTGTATGTAAATGTTCACCAGCAGCTTTAATTGTAACCACCAAAAATTAGGAATCAGCCCAGATTTGCTTTAACAAGTAAACAGTTAAACAAACTGTGGTACAGGTTGAGTATCCCTAACCAAAAATTCATGGGACCAGAAGTGTTTCAAATTTCGGAATTCTTCACATTCTAGTATATTTGCACTATACTGGTTTATTCACATTAGAGATTCAGCATCCCTAATCTGAAAATCCCAACTGCTTTAATAGCCTCTCCTTTGACTGACACGTCAGCACTCAAAAGTTTCCAATTTTGGAATATTTCAGATTTCTGATTTTGGCGTTAAAGATACTCAATCTGTACATCCATACCATGAAATATTACCCTGCAATTAAAAGGACTGTTGATACATACAAAAACCTGAATGAATCTCCACAGAATTATGCCAAGTGAAAACACTCCAACCCCAAAAGATGATTTACTACATGACTTCATTTATTTAACATATCTGAAATAACAAAATTTTCAAAATGGAAGACAGATTAGTGGTTGCCAGATGTTAAGCATAGGCAGAGGCAGGGGGCGGGAAGTGGGTGCAATTATAAAATGCCAAGATGAGGAATCCTGTGGTGATAGAACTATTCTGTATCTCAACTGTGGTGGCAGATACATGAATCAACCCAGGTAATAAAAAAAATGTATAGAAATTCAACATACACACACACACACACACACACACACACACACAAATACAAGTAAAACTGAAGAAATATTAATTAGATTAATAGATTGTATCACTGTCAATATCCTGGTTGTGATACTATATTCTAGTTTTATGAAATTACCATTGGGGGAAATTGCCAAAGTACCTAAGAGCTCTCTCTATATTAGTTGTTACAACTGCATGTGAATTTATAATTACAAATAGAAATTTAAGTTTAAAAAAAATTCTCAGCAAACTAGGAATAGAGGGGAACTTCCTCAACTTGACAAAGAGCAATCACAGGAAACCTATACAACAAACATATATCATTGTGAAAGACCGAATATTTTCCCACTAAAATTGGTAACACTAAGAGAATGTCTGCTATCATCGTTATTCTTCAATGTAATACTGGAAAATACAGAAAATCCTAGCTAACATAATGAAGCAAGAAAAGAAACTAAAAGGCATAGAGATGAAAGGGAAAAAATAAAACTATCCCTATTTGCAGGTGACATAATTGTCTAAGTAGAAAATCCCAAAGAAACTATAAGAGGGGGAAAAATACTATTTAGAACTAACAAGTAAGTTCAGCAAGTTCACAGGATACAAGGTCAACATAAAAAGTAAACTGGACTGGGTATGGTGGCTCACGCCTGTAATCTCAGCACTTGGAGAGGCCAAGGCGGGCAGATAACCCGAGGTCAGGAGTTCAAGACCAGCCTGGACACATGGTGAAACCCCATCTCTACTAGAAATGCAAAAATTAGCTGGGTGTGGTGGCAGGCGCCCATAATACCAACTACTCAGGACTCTGAGGCACGAGAATCACTTGAACCCAGAAGATGGAGATTGTAGTGAGCTGAGATCGCACCACTGCACTCCAGCCTGGGCAACAAGAGCATAACTCTGTCTCAAGAAACAAGAAGTCCCCTGAAATTCTCTACACTTGCAATGAATAAATGGAATCTGAAACTCTAAAACAAAAGAACTTATAACAGCACTCACAAACCTGAACTACTTAGGTAAAAATTTCACAAAGTATGTGCAAGATTAGTGTGCAGATAACTACAAACATTAGGCCAAGTGAGTTCCTATTGACTTCTTTTCTTCCTGAGTATGGCTTAAACATTCCTATTCTTTACATGTGTTGGGTTGATAATGATCCTGTTTCATAGTTGTTTCTTGGAAAAAGGGTTTAATGAGCAAGTTTTTCTGTATACTTTTTAATGTTTTCTGTTTTCTACTAGTTCTATTGGTCTACTAGTCAACCATCAAATTCACTGACACTTCTACTGCTATCTTGCATGTCTTGTTAAGTACAATGATTTGTTATTCGGAACTTAATAATTTATTCAGAAATTAAATTTTTCAGTTCTAGAATTTCAAAATGGTTTTTTACAGTTTCTACTTCTGCATTGAAATTATAAACATATTTGCCTTTTTGTACTCAAGTATGACTATAATAACTGCTTTAATAATCTTGTTGCTAATTTCAACAGGTGAGTCAGTCTCTAACTGACCCCTTTTCCCTTTGAGCATGGGTCACATTTCCTTTCTTCATCTATCTAGTGTTTCAGACTGGACACTGGACACTGCAAAAAATACAGGGAACACACTGCATTCTGTTAGATTCCTCAAAAGAACTGACACTTTTGTTAAAACAGATAGTTGGCCGAGCACAGTGGCTCAAGCCTGTAATCCCAACACTTTGGAAGGCTGAGGCGAGCAGATTGCCTGAGGTCAACAGTTCAAGTCCAACCTGGCCAACATGGTAAAACTACTAAAAATACAAAAATTAGCCAGGCACGGTGGTGAGTGCCTGTAATCCCAGTTACTAGGAGGATGAGGTAGGAGAATCGCTTAAACTTGGGAGGCAGAGGTTGCAGTGAGTTGAGATCGCACATTGCACACCAGCCTAGGTGACAGTCTTACTCTGCCCCAAAAAAAAAAAAAAAAAAAAACAGCACAGATAGTTAACTTACTTGAAATGAAACTCCAAACCCTGTCCACCCTGTAGTAGCAAACAACTCAAAACTTTTATTCCGTTCTTTTAGTCCTAACCAGCCTAGCTGGAATCTGGGCTGCACTTAGGCAGCTGGACCAGAGCTATGGGCAGAGTTTTTGTGCAATCTGGTGTTCCCACTCTGTGGCTCTTTTCTAGGTGGGATCTCTCTACTCATATTACAGCTGCTATGGTCTCCCTAAATTTTTTTCCTTGATTTCACATCCAATAAGACTGTAGATTTTTATCTAAGTCTTAACTGCCACAAATAGAACTAAGTAGATCCTTGGCTGACGCAAAAAGGATTAACAATAGAGAATTCAGCCATTGGAATTTCCTTCTTCCATGTGTTGACACCCCTCCAGTTTATCTACTTTTTGTTGATATCTAGCCTTCAGTATGCTGCACAGAATTTAATTGGTATTTATAAGTGACATTTGTTTATCCAGTTGGAGATACCACTACTGAAAGAGTTCCTCAACTAGTGAACACAAGATTCCAACAATTTAACTTCATTCTAAAGACAAAAAGAACTTTAAACAAATACTGAACTATAGTTACATTTCTTTAATGTGATGGTATGGATAACAATTCTGACACTGTGGGTACAATGAGGACTAGACAAACGAATACAAATAAATTAGGGATAGGCCAGGCGTGGTGGCTCACGCCTGTAATCCCAGCACTTTGGGAGGCTGAGGTGTGTGGATCACCTGAGGTCAGACGTTCCAGGCCAGCCTGGCAAACATGGCAAAACCTCATCTCTACTAAAAATACAAAGATTAGCTAGGCATGGTGGTGCACACCTGTAGTCACAGCTACTTGGGAGGCTGAGACAGGAGAATTGCTTGAACCCAAGAGGCAGAGGATGCAGTGAGCTGAGATGGTACCACTGCACTACAGCCTGGGCGACAGAGTAAGACTCCATCTCAAAAAAATAAAAATAAAAATAAAAATAAATTAAAAATTTGGGGACAATAGGAACCAGGTTTCTTTCTGTTACAGAAAGAAGTTAAAAATATGAAAAGCGGAAATCTAGAATGAATACTGTGGAATTGAATTAAAATTAAAAGTATCAGCATCAGCTCATGAAAATGTAAAACATTACTGGCTTTCTCTGTTGAAAGAGCCTGGAAACAAAGACATAAGCACATCACACACCCTAATCTTGATTTCTAAATACTATATCCCACTAAAAGGAATCAAAACTCCTGCAAAAAATAACTGATTCTAGAGCTGGAGAACAGAAAATGGAACGTAAGCCTTGAAGATTTTGAGGGGACAAAAAGACAGAATGTGTTGAAGAAATGATGAGGACTTGTAAAAAGGTCAGCAGGAGCCATCCAGACGGTGCTCCTACTAGCCAGAACTGATATAATTTGAGCATCAAAATAAATAATGACAAAGAATATTCATGAAAAAAATTTAAGTATATACTAATACAAATAAATGAATAGGTTAGAACATGAACCCCTCCCTTACAATATAATATATCAACTAAAAAACACAGAAGGAATGACAGATTACAATATCACCATTTTGAACCCATCAAAGTACTAAATCATTCAGCTAAGAATCATAAATGTATGCTGTGATAAACAGAATTTCTAAGAATGGCCCACAAGATTCTACATCGCTAATCCCCAGAACCTATCAATGTGATGACATATCATTCCCGTAACTGTGTTATGTAACATGGCACAGTTGATTTTAAAATCGAGAGATAATCAGGAGGAGATGAGAGGGAGGGGGATCTAGTCTAATCACACAAATCCTTAAAAACAGAAAAATTTCTTCAGCTGGTAGCAGAGGGCAACAGAATTAGCAAATAAAAAGTTAAGTCAGAGAGCTTCAAAGCTTGAGAGAGACTTGAAGTCCTGTTGCCAGTTTTGAAGATGGAGAGCATCATGTAAGAAGAAATGAGGACACCTGAAAAGGGCTGAGAGAGAGGGCCCTGGCCAATAGTGAGTGAGAAAGAAGGATCTCCGATCTACCATCATAAGGAACTGAATTTTGCCAACAACCTGAATGAGCTTAGGGATGGATTTTTCTACACTCTCCAGAAAGAAGCCTAGTCTTGCTACCATCTTGCTGTTGATCTTGTGATACCCTGAGAAGGGTCCAGCAAGGCCCACTGGACTCTGAACCTATAGAACTGTAAAATAACAAATCTGAGTTGTTTTAAACTGTTAACTTTGTGGTCATTTGCAAAAAGAAAACATGGAGTTAAGTTTTGATAATAAAAAGAATACCTTAGTTATCTCAAAGTGCCCCCCATTAAATTAGTTATTAGTTACAATGGAATAAAGCATAACATTATACTGGGATTATCTAGCAACACAACCATAACCAAACAACCTAAATAACATCACCAGTAAAGGGACAAATCACAACATATGCCATGTAATAAGACGCCCAGAGATGAACAGAACACCACTTTATGTAGTATTCCTGCCAAAAATGTATAACCTGAATCTAATCATAACTAAACAGATGATCCCACCAAGGGCCATTTGACAAATCGACAAAGCCATACACCTGTACATTTTTTTAAAATGTCATCGTTCTAAAAGGCAGACAAACTGCTTCATTTTTTTTTTTTTTTTTTTTTTTTTTTTTTTGAGACAGAGTCTCGCTCTGTCGCCCAGGCTGCAGTGCAGTGGCACGATCTCAGCTCATTGCAACCTCTGCCTCCTAGGATCAAGCGATTCTCCTGCCTCAGCCTCCTGAGTAGCTGGGATCACAGGTTTGTGCCACCACACCGGCTAATTTTTGTATTTTAAGTAGAGGCGGGGCTTCACCATGTTGGTCAGCTTGTCTTGAACTCCTGACCTCAAGTTATTGGCTCGCCTCGGCCTCATAAAGTTCTGGGATTACAGGCGTGAAGCACCGTGCCAGGCCAAATTTTTAAAAGACCAAAGAAACATGACTATGAAATCTTGAACTGGATCCTGAACTTGAGGGGAGAAAACTTATCTATGAACATTACTGGAATAATTGATGAAATAAGAATAGGGACTGTGGCTTAAATAACTTTATTTAGTTTACCCACCTATTTAGCTTTCCCAATCTTATTCATTACTTCCTGTATTTTGGTGTTGCCATTTCAAAGTATTTTCCTTCTCATTTCAGAAAACCTGTAATTTCCTCTAGTGCAGTTATTTATTCTAGCGTAGGTCTGTTGACATCAAGTTCTCATGTTTTGTTTGCCCAGATATGGCTTTATTCCATCCTTCATTTATGGAGGATGTTTTCACTGGATATACAGTTCTATGTTGGCAATTACAATCACATACCACACAAAGACATTTCCCTCAATGACTGACCACATATACATTGGTGATCCCATAAGATTATAATACTGTATTTTTACTGTACCTTTTCTATGTTTCCATGTGTTTAGATGCACAAACACTTACCATTGTGTTCCAATTACCTACAGTATTCAGTACAACAACATGCTGCACAGGTTTGTAGCCTAAGAGCAACAGGCTATAACATATAGCCTAAGTGTGTGGTAGACTATGTAAGTACCCTCCATAATGTTTGGACGACAAAATCACCCAATAATTAATTTCTCAAAAATATCCCCACAGTTAAGTGATGCATGACTATACTTTTCTTTGACATTTTAAAGAAATCATTTCATTGTCATCTGCCTTCTATCATTTCTGTTGTTAAGTGAGCTTCCAATGTTAGAGTTATTCCTTTGAAAATAATATATTTTTTTCCTCTTGTCTACTTAAGAGATTTTTCTCTTGGTTTTTGTTCTTTAGGAGTTTGGTTATGATATGTCTAGCTATAGTTTTCTTTATATTTATCCTGCTCAGGGTTCACAAACTTCTTGAATCTGTAGCCTGATGTCTTTCATCACTTTTTAGAAAATGCTCAGCCAATATCTCTTCCAATTGGACTTTTAACCAATTCTTTCTTCCTTCTAGAACTCTAACTACACATATGGTTGAACTTTTCACTATGATCCACCTCTTATACCTTTTTTGTACATACTGTGTATGTCTGTGTGTGCTATGTATTGTAGTTACCCTTGAAAACCTGAAAATGCTAACTGTCACATGATACAAAGTGTTTTCTTAAAAAAGAGAACAGGTGCAATGGCTCATGCATTTAATTTCAGCTACTCAGGAGGCTGAGGCAGGAGAATCATTTGGAGCCAGGAAGCTCGAGACCAGTCTGGACAACACAGCAAGACCATGTCTCTAAAAAAAATTTTTTGAAAATTAACCAGGCATGGTGGCACACACCTGTAATCCCAGCTACTAGAAAGGGTGAGGTGAGAAGATTGCTTGAACCCAAGGAGTCTGATACTATCGAACAACATAAAAATTTAACTCTTATGTGGGGTGCAATGGCTCATGCCTGTTATCCTAGCACTTTGGGAGGCCACGGAGGGCAGATCACTTGAGTTCCAGACCAGCCTACCTAACACGGTGAAACCCAGTCTCTACTAAAAATACAAAAATTAGCCAGACATGGTGGCAGGCGCCTGCGATCCCAGCTACTCAGAAGGCTGAGGCAGGAGAATAGCTTGAGCCCGGGAGGCAGAGGTTGCCGTGAACCAAGATCACACCATTGCACTCCAGCCTCGGTAACAGAGCAAGACTCCATCTCAAAAATAAAAATAAAAATTTAACTCCTAATACATGAGTAATTGCTAGGATAAAACATTCCTATACTACTCCTGCCTCCTCTAATACTATTTTTTCACAGTCAACATTCGCTAGCCATTCTATAAGACATTTCCATTACACATAAAACCATAAGTGCTTCCTTTTCTAAGCTTTCTATAGTCATACTTACCAAAATTAAAATCTCCTGTATCAGATACGGCTAAGATACATAATAGGGGCTTCTATAAAGCTTGCTAATCTGTCATTTTCCACAAACTGAAATCTTTTAAAAGCTGCTCCCTGAAAAAATAAATGATTACCTCCGTTAAGTGTAAAACAAAAACAGAAAAAAGACTAGAAGGTATAGCACATTCTTTTTCAATTTACCTGTGTTTTGATTCATTGCAAGTCGTGGAGGAGAACTTGTTTCTTCAGATTCTTCTGATGAGTGTGCAAGAAAGTCATGAAGCTTCTGCACCAATGTATTCAACTTGCTTTCACTATTAAAACAAAATTTAAAGAATTCCCTTATTAGCATTTCATGTTTTAAATTAATTGTAGAGCTCTAGCAAACTGAAAATATAGCCATATCGTAAGTCATATGAGAGTACGCACTTTCAAAGTAAAAACTAAGGGAAATGTTACAGTTGTGGGTGTAGAAAGAAAAAAATTAAAGCAATAAAGTTTAGGCCGGATGTGGTAGCTCCTAGTAGGACATAGTGGCTCATGCCTGTGCTCTCACCTACTCAGGAAACTGAGGTGGAAGGATGGCTTCAGCCTGGGAGGCAGAGGTTCCAGTGAGCCAAGATCATGCCACTGTACTCTAGCCAAGGCAACAGAGCCAGACCCTGACTCAAAAAAAAAAAAAAAGAATTTTATTTCACTGAGGATATAAAAATATGAGTAACACAATCTACCTATACAATTACCTAGAATCATTTAAGGAAACTGATATTACTTACTAAACACTTCTAAAATACTGAGGTCTTTCAATGTATACTTACTAAACACTTCCTAAACACTGACGTCTTTCAATGTACTGTATATCATGTGTTTAAATAGAAGTTAAGCTTTGTGTTACTTAAAATGTATCAAAAAATACTAGCCTTAATTTAATTCTTAAGAAACAATGAACCTACCTACCACAAAAGAATTTTAAAAGAAATCAAAAGAAAATTGGGGGGAGGCGTGTTAAACAGCAAAAAGGTATTCATATTTAAATTATATCCATTCTTATTTCACAAAAAATAGCTGACCCTTGTACTTATCTTGTCATATTATCATTAGGCATCTAAGTTATTATTTCCTCTTACTTGTATATAGCTTATATTCAGGAAATCCTTAGAAATCAAAACATATATGTAGATTACCACTTCAAGAGAGATTTATACTTCCCAACACCCAGAAAAGGGGAGGCCAAGGTTTTTCCTATCATTTAAAAAAATATTCAGTAATTTATCAAATATATTTACTGAGCACTTATTCTCTGAAAGGCCTAAGCAGTGTTTTGGTTTATTATTCTATCCTCTGCTTGGCACAGAAGAACTGTATAATTGACTGGCATAAAGATGAATACAACATAGAACAGGACTTGCAAGACCTCAGTCTCCCAGGGAAATATTTGGTTAACTAAGTTTTACAGCATAAACTGTAAAGTTATATAATGTATCTGTAATTCAACAGGGTTTTAAGAAGTTAAAAGTTTAAATAAGGAAAGTGTAAGTTTACCCCATTTTTTTTCTAAGAGCCCCAGGCTTGAGCACAGTGACGTGATCTTGGCTCACTGAAGCCTCTTGGGCTCAAGCAATCCTCCTGCCTCAGCACCCTGAGTAGCTGTGCAACACATCTATACTCATAGTTGTGGCAGTGTGGCACACATCTATACTCTTAGCTAATTTTTTTCTTTAATTTTTTGTAGAGATGGGATCTAGTTATGTTGCCCAGGCTGGTCTGAAACTCCTCGCCTCAAGAAATCCTCCCACCTCAGCCTCCCACAGCACTGGGATGACAGGTGTGAACCACCATGCCCACCTCCATTTTTAATAAAAGTCAAAACTTTTGTATGTCAAAGGGCACCATCAAGAAAGTCAACCAACACAATGAGAGAAAACCATTTTCAAATCATCTATCTCATGAGGGTCTGTTAACCAGAATACATAAAGAATTCCTACAATTAAATAACAAAAAGACAATCCAATTTTAGAATGGGTAAAAGACTGAGATAGACATTTCTCCAAAGAATATATACAAATGTCCAATAAACACACGAAAAAATGCTCACAGTCATTAGTCATATTAGGGAAATGCAAATCAAAACCACAAGAAACCAATTTATACTCAGTAGGATGGTTATAATAAATTTAAAAACAAACGCAAGTTGACGAAGATACACAGATATTAGAACCCACATTCATTGCTGGTAGGAATGTAAAATGGTATATACACTGTGAAAAACAGTTTGGGAGTTACTCAAAAATTTAAACATACAGTTATTCAATGATCCAACAATTCTACTTCTAAGTATATACATAAGAAAAATGAAAACATTTACTGAGCACTTAGTAAGTGCCCCTTTGCACAACTGTCCTGTATTTAGTTAAGAATAACTCAATATATTCAGGGAAGGAAAAAGAAATGAGATATAACAGACATTGTAACTAGAGATCTTGTGTGGATATTTGATTGTTTTGTTTTGGTGGAGAGGGTTGTTTTACAAAATTTTGAAGCAAACTTTGTCTCTAGAATAAAGGTACCAAGGGAGTATGGTTTCTGTTTTTGGCCAATAACCATCCTTTCAGATAAGAATCAGATGTACAAAAAATTTATCATCTGGTGATTCTGTATCCCTAAACGTGTTCAGATAGAAAATGAGACCTGGGGAAACGATGCTACATATCAACTCACAGCACCCAAAATTCCTGAGAAGAAAATTCAAAAACAGGAATAGATAATGTCATACTATATCTTATCTCTTCAATGGATCACCATACAAAAGTTCTCTAGAAATGAAAGGAGGATAGCAAATCTGAATTACCACTGTCCCACTCATTCCCAAATCACAGCAATCCAATTGCAAAGTTAACTATTGCATAAATTCATACTGTGGGTGACCAAGGTTAAGAAAATGGATAATATCAGTACAGTCCATCAACAGTACCACCATAGTACACAAATAAAATCAAGAGAGAACGATCAGCAGACCAGACACAGTGGCTCACACCAGTAACCCCAGCATGCTGGGAGACAAGGCGGGCAGATCTCTTGAGGTCAGGAGTTCCAGACCAGCCTGGCCAACATTGTAAAAACCCGTATCCATTAGAAAAACAAAATTAGCCAGGCCTGGTGGTACACGTCTGTAATCCCAGCTACTTGGGAAGCTGAGGCAGGAAAATCACTCGGGCCCTGGAGGCGGAAGCTGCAGTGAGCCAAAATGATGCAACTACACTCCTCCAGCCTTGGTGACAGAGTGAAACTCCATCAGAAATAAACAAACAAACATACACTGTATAGAAGTCCAACAGTAGGAAGAAAAAAAAAACATAACTAAACAATGTTGCCTATTCATTTGGGAAAAAAAAATCTTCACCTTTTTTTTTCCTCCTCTGGAGAGACAGAGTCTAGCTATGTTGACCAAGCTGGTCTTCAATTTCTGGCCTCAAACAATCCTACTGCTTCAGCCTCCCAAAGTGCTGGGATTACAGGAGTGAGCTACTGTGCCCAGCCCAAAAAAATCTTTACATCTTCAGGAGGGGTATGACTTTTGGAAATAGCCAATTTTTGTCACTTAGAGTCAAATACAGTGAACACTGCAAAATGATCAAGTTGGGTAAAATTAATTTTTTGCCAAAATCTGAAGTATTCCTGAATATTTATTTACTTGCTTGACTGCTAAACTGGTTACAAAAGGAAAATTCCCAAAATATCATCAGGAATGACATCACTGATACGTATATGGACTCCCAGGCTGACTACTTAGAAGGAAAGCATTTATTTGTGTGTGTGTTTTTTTTTGTTTTTTTTTTTTTTTTTTTTTTTGAGACGGAGTTTCGCTCTTGTTACCCAGGCTGGAGTGCAATGGCGCGATCTCGGCTCACTGCAACCTCCGCCTCCTGGGTTCAGGCAATTCTCCTGCCTCAGCCTCCCGAGTAGCTGGGATTACAGGCACGTGCCACCATGCCCAGCTAATTTTTGTATTTTAAGTAGAGACGGGGTTTCACCATGTTGACCAGGATGGTCTCGATCTCTTGACCTCGTGATCCACCCGCCTCGGCCTCCCAAAGTGCTGGGATTACAGGCGTGAGCCACCGCGCCCGGCTATTTGTGTGTTTAAGTTCTGACATCTGTTTTAAAAATCTACCTCATTTCTAGAGTCATATCATAGAGATGATCCTTGGAAATGTGTATGTCCTATTTTTGGAAACAATGTTTCAAACACACCAAACCAAGTGTCTGAAATACAGCACTCATTAATCCTTTTTATAAACTGAAAAATATTTTCTTAAGGCAAAAGAGCACACATTTACTTACATTAAACTTTTTATATAAATCCAGACATGGTTGTCACTCTCTTCCTCCCTCTACCAAAACCTGAAGCTGACTCAAATAGCACTATGTTTTACCTAACTCTAGAGTCTAGATCACAGTCCTTAAACACATCTTTCCAGAGTGGTTAAAAATCTCCACTAGAGAAAAGTGAGTTCAGCCTTCAGGCTCACAGTCACATAATTACAACATGGGCTTGATGCAAATGACAGTCTATAAAAAAAGAAACAGAGAGCAATAGAATCAACATCAACAAAAAGGACGACCATGCAAAAACTCCATACGAATGTCACCAACTTCAAAGACCAAAGGTAGATAAATCCAGGAAGATGAGGAAAAACCAGCACAGAGAGGCTGAAATTCCCAAAAGCAGAACGCCTCTTCTCCTACAAAGGATCACAACTCCTTGCCAGCAAGGGAACAAAACTGGATGAAAGAGGAGTTTGACAAACCATCAGAAGTAGGATTCAGAAGGTGAGTAATAACAAACTCCTGCAAGCTAAAGGCGCATGTTCTAACCCAATGCAAGGAAGCTAAGAACCTTGAAAAAAGGTTAGAGGAATTCCTAACTAGAAGAAGCAGTTTAGAGAAGAACATAAATGACCTGACGGAGCTGAAAAACACAGCACGAGGACTTCGTGAATCATAAGTATCAACAGCCAAATCGAACAAGCAGAAGGAGGATATCAGAGACTTAAGATCAACTTAATGAAATAAAGTGTGAAGACAAGACTAGAGAATAAAGACTGGAAAGGAATGATAAAAGCCTCCAAGATATATGGGACTATGTAAAAAGACCAAACCTACGTTTGACTGGGTATACATGACAGTGATGGGGAGAATGGAACCAAGGTAAAAAACAAACTTCAGGATATTATCCAGGAGAACTTCCTCCACCTAACAAGATAGGCCAACATTCAAAGTCAGAAAATACAGAGAACACCGCTGAGGTACTCCTTGGGAAGAGCAAGCCCAAGACACGTAATCGTCAGATTCACCAGGGTTGACATGAAGGAAAAAATGCTAAGGGCAGTCAGAGAGAAGGGTCAGGTTACCCACAAAGGGAAGCCTATCAGACTAACAATGGACTTCTCTGCAGAAACCCCACAAGCCAGAAGAGAGTGGAGGCCAATATTCAACATTCTTAAAGAAAATAATTTTCAACCCAGAATTTCACATCCAGCCAAACTAAGCTTCATAAGTGAAGGAGAAATAAAATCCTATACAGACAAGCAAATGCTGAGAGATTTTGTCACCACCAAGCCTGCCTTAAAAGAGTTCTTGAAGGAAGCATTAAATATGAAAAGGAAAAGCTGGTACAAGCCACTTCAAAAAAAAAAAAAAGGTAAAGACCATCGACACTATGAAGAAACTACATCAACTAACGGGCAAAATAACCAGCTAGCATCATAATGACAGGAACAAATTCACACATAATATTACTGACCTTAAATGTAAATGGGCTAAATGCCCCAATTGGCACAGACTGGCAAATTGGGCAGAGTCAAGACCCAAGATCAGTATGCTGTATTCAGGAGACCCATCTCACATACAAAGACACACATGGGTGCAAAAAAAAGGGGGATTGAGGAAGATTTACGAAGAATATGGAAAGCAAAAAAAAAAAAAAAAAAAACAACAACAACAAATAAACAGGGGTTGCAATCCTACCCTCTGATAAAACAGATTTTAAACCAACAAAGATCAAAAGAGACAAAGAAGGGCACTACACAATGCTAAAAGGATCAATGCAACAAGAAGAGCTAACTATCCTAAATATATCTGCACCCAATACAGGAGTACCCACATACATAAAGCAAGTTCTTAGAGACCTACAGAGACTTAGACTCCCACACAGTAATAGTGGGAGACTATCAATATTAGACAGATCAACGAGACAGAAAATTAACAGGGATATCCAGGACTTGAACTCAGCTCTGGACCAAGCAGACCTAATAGACATCTACAGAACTCTCCACCCCAAGTCAACAGAATATACATTCTTCACGGCACCACATCACACTTATTCTAAAACTGACCACATAATTGGAAGTAAAACACTGCTCAGCAAATGCAAAAGAATGGAAATCATAACAGTCTCTCAGCCCACAGTGCAATCAAATTAGAACTCAGGATTGAGAAACTCACTCAAAACCCCACAACTATATGGAAACTGAACAACCTGCTCCTGAATGACTACTGGGTAACTAAAGAAATTAAGGCAGAAATAAATAAGTTCTTTGAAACCAATGAGAACAAAGACACAACGTACAAGAATCTCTAGGACACAGCTAAACCAGTGCTTAGAGAGAAACTTATAGCAATAAATGTCCACAGGAGAAAACAAAAAAGATCTAAAATCGACACCCTAACGTCACAATTAAAAGAACTAGAAAAGCAAGAGCAAACATACTCAAAAGCTAGCAAAAGACAACAAATAACTAAGATCACAGCAGAACTGAAAGAGACAAAGACACAAGAACCCTTCAAAATAAAAAAAATCAAGGACCTGGTTTATTTTTTTTTAACGATTAACAAAATAGACTGCTAACCAGACTAATAAAGAAGAAGACAGAATAATCAAAAAGACACAATAAAAAATGATGGAGATATCACCAATGATTCCACAGAAATACAAAGTACCAACAGAGACTACTAGAAGAAATGGATAAATTTGTGGGCACATACACTCTCCCAACACTAAACCAGGAAGAAGTTGAATCCCTGAAGAGACCAGTAACAAGTTCTGAAATTGAGGCAGTAATTAATAGCCTACCAAGCCAAAAAAAAACGTCCAGGGCCTGACGGATTCACAGCCAAATTCTACCAGAAGTACAAAGAGAAGCTGGTAACATTCCTTTTGAAAATACTCCAAACAACAGAAAAAGAGGGAATCCTCCCTAGCTCATTTAATGTACCAGCGTCATCCTGATACCAAAACCTGGCAGATACACAGCAAAAAAAGAAAATTTCAGGCCAATATCCCTAATGAACATCAATGCGAAAATCCTCAATAAAATACTGGCAAACCGAATCCAACAGTACATCAAAATGCTTATCCATCACGATCAAGTTGGCTTCATCCCTGGGATGCAAGGTTGGTTCAACATACGCAAATCAATAAACATAATCTACATAACAGAACCAATGACAAAAACCACATGATTATCACAATAGATGGAGAGAAGACCTTCGACAAAATTCAACAGTGCTTTATACTAAAAATTCTCAATAAACTAGGTATTGATGGAACATATCTCAAAACAATAAGAGCTATTTATAACAAACCCACAGCCAATATTATACTGAGTGGGCAAACACTGGACACATTCCCTTTGAAAAACAGCACAAGACGGCCAGGCGCGGTGGCTCACGCCTATAATCCTAGCACTTTGGGAGGCCGAGTCGGGTGGATCACGAGGTCAAGAGATCGATACCATCCTGGTCAACAAGGTGAAACCTCGTCTCTACTAAAAATACAAAAAAAATTAGCTGGGCATGATGGTGCGTGCCTGTAGTCCCAGCTACTCGGGAGGCTGAGGCAGGAGAATTGCTTGAACCCAGGAGGCGAAGGTTGCGGTGAGCCGAGATCGTGCCATTGCACTCCAGTCTGGGCAACAACAGCGAAACACCGTCTCAAAAAAAAAAAAAAAGAAAAAAAAGAAAAACAGCACAGACAAGGATGCCCTCTCTCACCACTCCTATTCAACATAGTATTGGAAATTCTGGCAAGGGCAATCAGACAAGAGAAAGAAATAAAGCGTACTCAAATAGAAAAGGAAAAAGTCAAATTATCTGTTTCCAGATGACATGACTGTATATTTAGAAAATCTCATCGTTGCTGATAAGCAACTTCAGCAAAGTCTCAGGATACAAAACGAATGTGCAAAAATCACAAGAATTCCTATACACCAATAATAGCCAAATCATAAGTGCTACAAAGAGAATAAAATACCATTCATAACTGCTACAAAGAGAATAAAATACCTAGGAATACAACTTACAAGGGATGCGAAGAACCTCTTCAAGGAGAACTGCAAACCACTGCTCAAGGAAATAAGAGAGGACGCTAACAAATGAAAAAACATTCCATATTCATGGATAGTAACAATCAATATCATGAAAATGGCCATACTGCCCAAAGTAATTTATACATTTCAGTGCTATTCCCATCAAGCTACCACTGACTTTCATATGGAATCAAGAAGGAGCCGGTACAGCCAAGGCATACTAAGCAAAAAGAACAAAGATGGAGGCATCACGCTACCTGACTTAAAACTATACCTCAAGGCTGCAGTAACCAAAACACCATGGTGCTGGTACCAAAACCAATATACAGACCCATGGAACACAACAGAGGCCTCAGAAGTAACACCACACATCTACATCCATCTGATCTTTGACAAACCTAACAAAAACAAACAATGGAGAAAGGAGTCCCTATTTAATAAATGGTGTTAGGAAAACTGGCTAGCCATATGCAGAAAACTGAAACTGGACCCCTTTCTTACACCTTCTACAAAAATTAATTCAAGATGGATTAAAAATTTAAAGGTAAGACCTAAAACCATAACAACCCTAGAAGAAAACCTAGGCACTACCATTCAGGACACAGGCATGAGAAAAGACTTCATGACTAAAACACCAAAAGCAATGGCAACAAAAGCCAAAATTGACAAATGAAACCTAATTTAACTAATGAGCTTCTGCACAGCAAAAGAAACAATCATTAGGGTGAACAGGCAACCTACAGAATGAAAGAAAATGGTTGCAATCTACCCATCTGACAAAGGGCTAATATCTAAAATCTACAGATAACTTAAACAAATTTACAAGAAAAAACAACACCATCAAAGAGTGGATGAAAGATATGAACAGACACTTTTCAAAAGAAGTCATTTATGCCCCCAACAAACACATGAAAAAAAGCTCATCATCACTGATCATTAAAGAAATGCAAATCAAAACCATCTCACACCAGTTAGAATGGTGATCATTAAAAAGTCAGGAAACACCGGGCGCAGTGGCTCAAGCCTGTAATCCCAGCACTTTGGAGGGCGAGGCGGGTGGATCACGAGGTCAAAAGATCGAGACCATCCTGGTCAACATGGTGAAACCCCGTCTCTACTAAAAATACAAAACATTAGCTGGGCATGGTGGTGCGTGCCTGTAATCCCAGCTACTCAGGAGGTTGAGGCAGGAGAATTGCCTGAACCCAGGAGGCGGAGGTTGCGGTGAGCCGAGATCACACCATTGCACTCCAGCCTGGGTAACAAGAGTGAAACTCCGTCTCAAAAACAAAAAACAAAACAAAACAAAAAAGTCAGGAAACGACATATGCTGGAGAGGATGTGGAGAAATAGGAACACTTTTACACTGTTGGTGGGAGTGTAAATTAGTTCAACCATTGAGGAAGACAATGTGGCAATTTTCTCAAGGACCTAGAAGTAGAAATTCCATTTGACCCAGCAATCCCATTACTGGGTATATACCCAAAGGATTATAAATCATTCTACTATGAAGACACATGCACCCATATATTCATTGCAGCACTATTCACAATAGCAAAGACTTGGAACCAACCCAAATGCCCATCTGTGTTAGACTGGATAAAGAAAATGTGGTACATATACACCATGGAATACTATGCAGCCATAAAAAAGGATGAGTTCATGTCCTTTGAAGGGACATGGATAAAGCTGGAAACCATCCTTCTCAGCAAACTAACACAGGAATAGAAAAACAAACACCGCATGTTCTCACTCATAAGTGGGAGTTGAACAATGGAATATATGGGCACAAGGAGGAGAACATCACTTACTGGGGCCTGTCAGGGGGTTGGGGGGAAGAGGAGGGATAGTCTTAGGAGAAATACCTAATGTAGATGACAGGTTGACGGGTGCAGCAAACCACCATGACACAAGTATACCTAGGTAACAAACCTGCACATTCTGCACATGTATCCAAGAACTTAAAGTTTAATTTAAAAAAATAAACTGAGAGTATTTTTAAAACAACAGTTTTCTTGTAAACCAGAAGAGACATCCGAAGAAACAACAGATTATGGCAGAAAAACTCAGGCTGTCTATAAATTTACAAATGATGCATTGGTTCAACACCAGGAACGGGGTGGGAAGGAAAGAACAATGAGAAACGTGAAAGATGGGCTATTAATAACAGAATGCGTTATGTACAATGTCACCTGTACTCGAATCTATAAAAATGTATAATAAAAATTCCACTATTACGCCAGGTGCAGCAGCTCATGCCTATAATCATAGCAATTTGAGAGGCAAAGATGGGAGGATCACTTGAGGCCAGGAGTTTTTGAGACAAGCCTGGGAAACACAGTGAGCCCCCATCTTTTTTATTTTTTTTTAATGTCACTATCACTTTGCACAGGGATTAGCTGAAAACAAGCTTAGTTCAATGAGTAAATTTCTGTAATACGTTTTTTTATTATTAACTTCAATTATCTCTATCACAGACATTTTACATGAAAATATTTCCAAGTGTTGGCTTAATTAGGATCATCCTTTTGGTTAGTAATTAAATATGTTTGTGTTAACAAAATAAATAATGAAAAACACATTACTTTGCTCTCATTCCCCTATAGAAACTTTTGAAAAAAGTAAACAAAATGCATGAAGAAATGAATATAAAACTGCAACTTCTTAAAAGTCTATGAAGTGTTAAATGTGATAGCATTTTTTAACTTACCGAATGTTTAGGGATAAAATGACTATTCATGTTAGGCTAAGGTTCCATGAAATAGATACTCTCATTGATGGCTTGTGGTGATACATACATTTACAAAACAAATTGGCAAACCATCAAGAGACTTTGATCTAGTAATTCTCTCCTAATCTAGCCAAAGAAAACATTTATTTTTCTTCTTTTTTTTTTTTTTTTTTTTTGAGTCAGAGTCTCATTCTGTTCGGAAGTACACTGACACGACTTCAGCTCACTGCAACCTCCGCCTCCCAGGTTCAAGAGACTTTCCTGCCTCAGTCTCTCAAGTGGCTGCGACTACAGGCGCGCCACCATGCCTGGCTAATTTTTGTATTTTTTAGTAGAGACGGGGTTTCACCATATTGGACAGGCTGGTCTTGAACTCCTGACCTTATGATCTGCCCGCCTCGGCCTCTCAAAGTGCTGGAATTACAAGTGTGAGCCACCGCGCCTGGTCAAAAGAAAATATTTCTTTTTTTATTATTATTAAGGCAAAGTTTCACTCTTGTTGCCAAGGCTGGAGTGCAATGGCGTAATCTTGGCTCACCGCAACCTCTGCCTCCCAGATTCAAGCAATTCTCCTGCCTCAGCCTCCGGAGTAGCGGGGATTACAGGCGCCCGCCACCACGCCCAGCTAATGTTTTGTAGTTTTAGTAGAGGCAAAATTACACTATGTTGGCCAGGCTGGTCTCCAACTCCTGACCTCAGGCAATCCACCCTCCTAGGCCTCCCAAAGTGCTGGGATTACAGGCGTGAGCCACCACTCCCGGCCCAATATTTCTACATAATAACTTTACTCACAAAAGATATCAATCTGTGAGACACAAAAGCAAAAAAAAAAAAAAAATCTATAATCAATTAAGATGTATAATAATGGCTAGGTACGCAGGGATGCATACAAGTCATACAATACAATACTAACCATTAAATTCAAAAAAGTTCATATAATATGGAAAATAGCTCATACATTTCTAACCAAAAACAGGCTATAAACTGTCTATGAAGTATGACAATTATGTTCAAAATTGCATTAAAATATAGCTAATAAATGTACCCCAAAATGTCCACAGTAAGTAACATCTAGCTAAGATTACAGAAAATATTTTTTTTCTACCTTTTTGGGACATAATAAACTCACTGCTCTCATGCAAGAAAAGTTTTATTTTCTTTTATAATTTATAAACTTTTCTTTAAAATTTGAGGAATGAAGATATGTATGACAAACTAATTTGAAAATTAAAAACATCATTTTTCTAAGATTCTTCAAGATAATTCAATTCCACTTAAGAAATTACATGTGGGTGTGTTTCTAGTTTCACAATTATCATGTTTAATGTACATTATACGGCTGGGCATGGTGGCTCCAGTCTGTAATCGCAGGACTTTGGGAGGCCGAGGCAGGCAGATTACTTGAGGTCAGGAGTTCGAGACCAACCTGGCCAACATGGTGAAACCCCATTTCTACTAAAAATAAAAAAAAAATTAGATGGGCATTAGTGCATGTGTAGTCTCAGCTACTCTGGAGGCTGAGGCATGAGAATCACTTGAATCGGGAAGGCAGGGGCTGCAGTGAACAGAGATTGCATCACTCCACTCCAGCCTGGGCAAGAGAGAGACCCTGTCTCAAAAACAATAAATAAATAAATATAGTACATTATTAAATATACAGTTGTTAATACCATAACTTGTTTTAAATTAAACAATAATTAACAATTTTGACTTTTCACTAATCCAAGAGATTCTATTCATACTTACTTTACTTAAAAGTTTATAACTCACTAAAGTATTGAAAACCTAACATATGTCCTTATCAAATAGAATTATGATAAATCTTTTCAAAAGCCAATGGAAACCAGAAAAGCACAGAAGTAGCTATATTTATGTAAGACAAAATAGATTTCAAGACAAGAACTATAAAAAAGCCAAAGAGGGTCACTATATAATGATAAAGCAGTCAATTTAGCAAGAGGATATAACCATTTTAAATATAAATGCACCCAACACTAGAGCACTCACATATATATAGCAAATATTTAGAGCAAAGGGAGAGACAGGCCCCAATATGATAATACCTGGAGACTTCAATATCCTGCTTGCAGCACTGGACAGACCTTCCAGAGAAAATCAACAAAGAAACATCAAACTTAATGTGCACTATAGGCCAAATGGACCTAATAGATATTTACAGAACATTTCATCGAAGGGCTGCAGAATACACATTCTTCTCCTCAGCACATGGATTATTCTCAAAGACAGACCATGTGTTAGGTAACAAAACAAGTCTTAAAATATTAAAAATACTGAAATAATATCAAGTATCTCCTCTGATCCCAACAGAATAAAACTAGAAATCAATAATGAGAAATTTTGAGAAGTATACATATACATGTAAATTAAACAATATGTTCCTGAATGATCAGTGAGTCAATCAGAAATTAAGAAGAAAACTGGAAATTTTATTTAAACAAATGATATTGAAACACAACATACCAAAACCTATGGGATACAGCAAAAGCATTACCAAAAGTTTACAGGTATAAGTGCCTATTATCAATAAAGAAGAAATACTTCAAATAACCTAACAACACATCTTAAAGAACAAGAAAAGCAAGAGTAAACCAACCCCAAAATTAGAAGAGATACTAAAGATCAGAGTAGAAGCAAATGAAACTAAAATAAATAAAATAATACAAAATATCAATGAAACAAAATGTTTGTTTTCGGAAAGTTAAAAGAAAATTTAAAAACCTTTGGCCAGAGTTTAAAAAAAAAAAAAAGGAAAGAAAGAAGATCCAAATATATAACATCAGAGATGAGAATGGAGACATTATGATGGATACCACAGAAATAAAAAGGATCATTCATGGCTACTATGAGAAACTATACGCTAATGAATTGGAAACTCTAGAAGAAATAGACAAATTCCTAGATACAACCTACCAAGACTGAACCATGAACAAATCTACAACCTGAACACACCTATAACAAGTAATGAGATTGAAGCCATAATAAAAATTCTCCCAGTAAATAAAAGTCTGGGACCTGATGGCTTCACTGCTGAATTCTACCAAAAATTTAAAGAAGATCTAATACTGATAGAGGCAGGAGGCAGAGAAATTCTAGAAAGACAGGGGCAGTCCCTGGTGAAACTCCCACCATCAAGCCAAAAAGCCTGAAACCCACAGCCCAAAGTGAAAACTTCTATTCCTGTTTGTCCACTCCCTCCCGATTGGTTCTGTCTGAATGTCTCTTTACCAATTGAATGTTGCCTTTTCCAAAACTATGTACAGCCTGCCCCACCCCCATCTTGTGCCTATAAAGACCCCAGATTCAAGTGGTAGAGAGGAAAGAGACAGCTTAATTTTGGAGAAAAGATAGCCGAACTTTGGGAAAGGAGATGGCGTGACTTCAAGGAAGAAACGGCTGGACTTCTGGGAGATCAGCCCTTCCCGTCCCCTTTCCAGCTCCCCTCTCCACTGAGCCATTCCCTTCGCCTTTACTATCCTTCGAGTGTCTACTCAACCTCATTCTTCTTGGCCGCCAGAAAAGAGCTCAGGACCCACTGAGTGTGGGTACCCAAAAAAGACTATCACATCAGCCCTCTGCCCTCACCATTGGAGGGCAGCCACCCCACACGGCAAGGCAAGAGGCCAACTGAGCTGTTAACACACAGCCATCTGCAGACAGCAGAACTAAAGGAGAACTGTAACACCCCCTCGGGGGCCTCGGGGTTACAGACAAACCCGTCAACATGGCTGCTGTGCACAGGGCCTGGTCCTGCTGGTGCCCAGAACAGCCAGGTCCCACACTCACTTGCTTGTGCCTGGTCTGGCCATGGTTCCTGCACAGAGCTTGCTGCTGTGTCAGCGCCCAGACCCGCTGGCCAGGTCCCAGACTCACTCACTCACTCAAATGCACCCTCAGACAAGGGGTTGAGCTCAGCAGGCTGAGCAAACATTCTCCCCTGTTACAAGTCTGATGAAGGGGCCAAGAGAGTTCCTGCATCAATACTATTCCTACTCAAACTATTCCAAAAAATAAAAGGAAGCAATACTTCCAAACGCATTCTGCAAGCCCAGTATTACCCTGTTACCAAAACCAGATAAAAACACATTTAAAAAAGAAAATGACAGGCCAATATCTATGAGGAATACTGGTGCAAACATCCTCAGCAAAATACTAGCAAGCCAGATTAAACAATACATTAAAAAGATCATTCATCATGACCAAGTGGAGTTTATCCCTGAGATGCAAGACGGGATCAATATATGCAAATCAGTATGATACATCTTATCAACAGAATGAAGAATAAAACCGTATTATTTTAGTAAATGCTTAAAAAGTAAACATGAGTATAGGAGGAACATACCTCAACATAATAAAAGCCATATACAACACACCCACAGCTAGTACCAAACCAAGGGGAAAAAATGAAAGCCTTTCCTTTAAGGTCCACAACATGACAAGGATGCCCACTTCTAGCACAGTTACTCAACACAGAACTACTGGGAGTCCTAGCTACAGCAACCAGACAAGAGAAAGAAATAAAGGAAAAAGTCAAATTACCCTTATTTGCAAATGATATGATCTTATATTTAGAAAAACCTAGACTCTACAAAAAAACTATTAGAACTGATAAATTCAGTAAACTGTCAGTATAGAAAATCAACATACAAAAATCAGCAACATTTCTATATGTCAACAGTGACCAATCTGAAAAGAAAATTTAAAAAGTAATCTCATTTACAATAACCATAAATAAAATCAAATACCTAAGAATTAACCAAAGAAGTAAAAGATTTCTATAATAAAAACCATAAAACACTGATGAATGAAAGTGAAGAGGACACAAAAAAATGGAAAGATATTCCATGTTCATGGAATGGAAAAATTAATATTGTTAAAATGTCCATACTACCCAAAGCAATCTACAAATTCAATGCAATCCCTATCAAAATACCAAAGACATTCTTCACAGAAATAGAAAAAAAATCCTAAAACTTACATGGAAACACAAAAGTTCCAAAATTCCCAAAGCTATACTAAGCAGAAAGAACAAAACTAGAAGAATCACATTATCAGATTTCAAATTATACCACAGAATTATAGTAACTAAAACAGCATTATTCTGGCATAAAATGAGACACACAAACCAATGGACAGAATAGAGAGCTCAGAAACAAATCCACACATCTACGATGAACTCATTTTCTACAAAGGTGCAGAGAACATACACTGAGGAAAAGAAAGGTTCAATAAATGATGCTAAGGGCCAGGCACAGTGGCTCACACCTGTAATCCCAAGACTTTGGAAAGCCAAGGTAGACGATCACTTGAGGTCAGGAGTTTGAGACTAACCTGGCCAACATGGTGAAACCTCATCTACACTAAAAGTACAAAAATCAGCCAGCCATGGTGGCAGGTGCCTGTAATCCCAGATACTCAGAAGGCTGAGGCAGAAGAATCACTTGAACCCAGGAGGCAGAGGTTGCACTGAGCTGAGATAGCACCACTGCACTCCAGCCTGGGCAACACAGTAAGACTCTCTCTCAAAAAATTAATAAAAAATAAATGGTGCTGGGCCGGGCACGGTAGCTCACACCTGTAATCCCAGCACGTTGGAAGCATGAGGTGGCGGGTGGATCATTTGAGGTCAGGAGTCCGAGCCCAGCATGGCCAACGTGGTGAAACCCTGTTTCTACTAAAAATATAAAAATTAGTTGGGCATCGTGGTAGGCACCTGTAATCCCAGGTACTTGGGAGGCTGAAGCAGGAGAATCACTTAAACCCAGGAGGCAGAGGTTGCAGTGAGCTGAGATAGTAGTACCACTGCACTCCAGCCTGGGC
Organism: Sapajus apella; assembly: GCF_009761245.1. Classification (NCBI taxonomy): domain Eukaryota; kingdom Metazoa; phylum Chordata; class Mammalia; order Primates; family Cebidae; genus Sapajus; species Sapajus apella. Next base: position 4,558,003 of record NW_022437015.1, read on the forward strand.
AACATAGTGAGACTCTCTCTCAAAAAAATAAAGTAAAAATAAACGGTGCTGGGCTGTGCACAGTGGCTCACACCTGTAATGCCAGCACTCTGGGAGGCCAAGGTGGGTGGATCATTTGAGGTCAGGAGTTCGAGACCAGCCCGGCCAACATGATGAAACCCCGTCTCTAATCAAAATATAAAAATTCGCTGGGCATGGTGGTACACATCTGTAATTCCAGCTACTCAGGAGGCTGAGGCAGAAGAATTGCTTGAACCAGGGAGACAGAGGTTGCAGTGAGCCTAGATCACACTACTGCTCTTCAGCCTGGGTGATGGAATGAGACTCTGTCTCAAAATAAATTTAATATAAATAAATAAGTGGTGCCCAGTAAACTGGATATCCATATACAGAAGAATGAAACTAGACTCCAGACCGGGTGTGGTAGCTCACATCTGTAATCCTAGCACTTTAGGAGGCCAAGACGAGCAGATCACCTGAGTTCAAAAGTTCAAGACCAGCCTGGCCAGCATAGTGAAACCCGTCTCTACTAAAATTACAAAAATTAGATGGGCATGGTGGTGGGCACCTGTAATCCCAGCTACTCAGAAGGCTGAGGCAGGAGAATTGCTTGAACCTGGGAGGCGGAGGCTGCAGTGAGCCGAGACCATGCCACTGCACTTCAGTCTGGGCAACAAGAGTGAAACTCTGCCTCAAAAAAAAAAAAAAAAAAAAAAAAGAAAGAAAGAAAAAGAAATAAGACTCCTATCTCTTGCCATATATATAAAATCAAAATGGATTAAAGACTTACACCTAAAACTTCAATTTATGAATCTTCTATAAGAAAATGTTGGGGAAACTATCCAGGCCATTAGTCTGGGCAAAATTTTCTTCAACAATACCCCACAAGCACAGGTAACCAACAAAAATGGACAAATTGGATCACATCAAGTTAAAAAGCTTTTGCACCACAAAGGAAACAATCAACAAAGTGAACAAAAAAACCCACAGAATGAGACAAAGTATTTTGCAAACTACCCATCTAAAAAGAGAACCAGAATATGTAAGGAGCTCAAACGACTCCACAAAATAAAAATCTAATAATCTAATCAAACATGGCCAAAAAATGTGGATACACATTCCTCAAAAGAAGACACACAAATTGCAAATTGGCACATGAAAAAGTGCTCTACAATCACTGATAATCAGAGAAATGCAAATGAAAGCTACCATGAGATATCATCTCACCCCAGTTAAAATGGCTTATATCCAAAAGACAGGCAATAACAAATGTTGGCAATGATGTAAAGAAAAGGAAACCCTTGTACACAGTTGACAGGAACGTGAATTAGGACAACCACTATGCAGAAGAATTTGGAGGTGCCTAAAAAAACTAAAAACTGAGCTACTGTATGATCCAGCAATCCAGCTGCTTAGGTATACACCAGAAAAAAAGCAAATCAGCATTTATCAAAGGGATACCTGCATTCCCATGTTTATTACAGCACTGTCCCCAATAGCCAAGGTTTGGAAGCAACCTAAGTATCCATCAACAGATGAATGGATTTTTAAAATGTGGTACTGACACAAAATGGAGTACTATTCAGCCATAAAAACATGAGATCCTGTCATTTGCAACAATATGGATGGAACTAGAAGTTATTATGCTAAGTGAAATAAGCCAGGCACAGAAAGACCAACATTGCATATTCTCATTTGTGGGATCTAAAAATCAAAACAATTAAATTCATGGAGATACAGCGTATAAGGATGGTAACCAGAGGCTGAGAAGAGTAATGTGGTGGGGGACAGGATGTGGTGATGTTTAATGGGTATTAAAAAAAATAGTTGGAAAGCATGAATAAGACCTAGTATTTGGCTTCGCACGATGGCTCACACCTGTAATTCCAGTACTTTGGGATGCCAAGGCAGGTGGATCACAAGGTCAGGAATTCAAGACCAGCCTGGCCAACATGGTGAAACCCTGTCTCCACTAAAAACACAAAAATTAGCTGTGCTTGATGGCGGGCACCTGTAATCCCAGCTACTCGGAGGCTGAGGCAGGAGAATTGTTTGAATCCAGGAAGCAGAGGTTGCAGTGAGCCGAGATCACCACATTAGGCACTTCAGAGCAAGACTCCGTCTCAAAAAAAAAAAAAAAAAGACCTAGTATTTGATAGCACAACAGGGTGTATACAGTAAATAATACATTAATTAATCTAATTATCTAATCATCTGAGGTCGGGAGTTTGAGATCTAACCTAATTGATGTATTATTTATTGTATTAATTTAATTGTACATTTTTAAATACCTGAAAGGTAAAACTGAATTGTTTTTTAACGTAAAGGACACGTGCTTAAGGGGATGAATATCCCATTTTATTTTTTGTTCTAATTTCATGCCTTAATTTTACTCCCAAATGTGACACAAGTCCATATACGCTTCCTCTATGCCACCAAATTTCAATCACTGAAAAAGCATCTCTTAGGGTAAATGCTAGAATTTTTGCATAATGGGTCCACATGTCTTGGGTTTTCTTACTAACCTTACTAAATTCTAACATGTACATTTAATGCACACTGACCTGATCTGAAACTTATAAGAACCTTATTACAGGAAACTGAGGCTCAGAAAGACATTTATTTGCTGAATGAAATAAAGGAGTTAAATAACTTATATTTCCGGCTGGGTGCAGTGGTTCACACCTGTAATCCCAGCACTTAGGAAGAATGAGGTGGGAGGATGATTTGAGCCCAAGAGTTCGAGACAAGCCAGAACAACATAGTGAGATCCCATGTCTACAGAATTTTTTTTAATTAGCCAGGTGTGGTAGAATTTTTTTAAATTACCCAGGTGTGGTAGCACATGCCTGTAGTCCTAGCTACTCAGGGGCTGAGGCGGGAAGATCGCTTGACCCTAGTAAGTCAAGGCTACAGTGAGCCAGAATCAAGCCACTGCACTCCAGCCTAGGCAATATAGTTGACACCCCGCCTCCAAAAAAATAATAGTAATTTGCACTTCTAAATACTAAGTGGAAAATCAGGAAGTCTATCTCCAATCAAAAGCCTACTCTCTACTGCATCCTTTCGAGGAAATCAAGGTACAGTCACTAATAGAATTTAATGAGTAGAAAAGTACTTACCCTAGTAGTTAAGCCTAAAAACTAACAATACTCTTTTTATTAGACAGCGTCTCATTCAGTCACCCATGCTGGAGTGCAGTGGCACGATGCTGACTCACTGCAACCTCTCCCTTCCAGGTTCAAGCGATTCTCCTGCCTCAGCCTCCTAAGCAGCTGGAATCACAGGTGTGTACCCACACACCGAGCTAATTTTCCTATTTTCAGTAGAAACGGGGAGTCACCATGTTGGCCAGGCTGGTTTCAAACTCCTGGCCTCAAGTGATCCACCCACCTCAGCCTCCCAAGCTGCTGGTATTACAACCATGTGCCTGGCTAAAACTAACAATATTTAAATGGACTAAAGATAAGCTAAGATGTCCATAAAAGAACTTTCAGGTAATATAGCATACTTTTTCCAAAATTTTTCAACTTGTTCTTTGCCATCTTTGTTACTGTCATATCTACATTTGCAATCATTTTTTTTTAATTTTTTATTTCCACAGGTTTTTGGTGAATGAGTGGTATTTGGTTACGTAAGTTCTTCGGTGGTAATTTGTGAGATTTTGGTGCACCCATCTCCCAGGCAGTATACATGAACCCAATCTGTAGTCTTTTATCCCTCTCCCCCTTCCTAACTGTTCCCTCTGAGTCCCCAAAGGCACTGTGTCATTCTTGTGCCTTTGCATCCTTATAGCTTAGCTCCTACTTATGAGTGGGAACGTAAGATGTTTGGTTTTCCATCCCTGAGTTACTTCACTTAGAATAATAATCACCAATCCCACCCAGGTCACTGCAAATGCCATTAATTCATTCCTACTTATAGCTGAGTAGTATTCCATCATATATAAATTATATATATATATATATATATATGGCATATATATATATATCTCACAGTTTCTTTATCCACTCACTTGCAATTATTTCAAAGTGTTTTTAAATAAAACACTTTTTAAACTCATAAAATTATGAGAGATCTCTAGTTACATTCCTCATGCCTAAGCCCCTGTGCTTACCACACTATCCAAATAAGCATAGCAGCAACTAAATATAAGGTGCTAATAATAAGAAAAACAAATCATTTTAAAACCAATTCCTAAAACATCCAATTGAAAGCAGAGCCTGATCCTCACAAAGACTAAGACCTGGGAGGTATTCCACAAGCATTTCGAACAAAGGAAAACATCAAAAATAAAGCCACCGACACCCATGACAGTTTATGTGGGGTTATTTTTACTAAAAGTAAGAAAAAACAGGCTGGGCACAATGGCTCACGCCTATAATCCCAGCACTTTAGAAGTTCGAGATCAGCCTGGCCAACATGATGAAACCCCGTCTCTACTAAAGATACAAAGAATTAGCCAGACAAGGTGGCAGGCACCTGTAATCCCAGCTACTTGGGAGGCTGAGGCAGAAGAACTGCTTGAATCCGGGAGGCAGAGGTTGCAGTGAGCCAAGATCGCACCACTGCACTCCATCCTGGGCAACAAGAGCGTAACTCTATCTCCCTCCAAAAAAAGAAAAAGAAAAAACTAACAAAACTCACTAGTCAGCTATAATATGCAAGGATCTTGGAAGTCCTCACTTCTATCCTGACAAGAAAAAAACACTGAAAAATACTGAAAATCAGTAATTTATTTTAGATCAATCCAAAAACTGAGGTCACAAGGCAAACCATCACCAAAAGAAACTAGAAAGGCAGATATAGAAAATCACAGCTTTCCTAGAACAGGAACACTCAAGTAGAAACTGACGAACAACTTCTGGAGGCCAAATATGGATTAGTTTGAGAGTTAAAAAAAATCCTGATATTCCAGTTTTAGAAGGGTCCCTACACTTTCCTAGGTTTTACCTCCAGGAATCCTACAAGGGTTTTAGTATATTTTCACTGCAAATATTTGAGAAAAATCTCCTTGTGCCTTGAGCAGGAGGAGGGGAAAGAAACACTGTTGAAATCTATCATTATCTACCTAGAGGAAGGACAATTAGAAAAATCTATCATTATCTACCTAGAGGAAGTACAATTAGAAAAGCCCCAAGGCTTATAGCCTTCTTATCTCATCCAAGTGAGAAGGCAAGGGCTGAGAAACACTTCTGACATTCACAGTTCAGGGACCCAGGACCACTAAAAAAGAGAGAGAGCTTTAATCATGTGATTAGGAAAACACTTCCCCTCCCTAATTTCTTAACACTACATCAATAGGGTTCCAGTATAGTAACAGTGAATGACAACTGAGAAAGCAGCAAGACAGACTCTGTTTAAGAAGGAATTTTTAGGGAAACTCAAAAGACAAATGGGGAGAAAAAACTTAAAGAAACTAGGCCAGGTGCAGTGAATCAGGCCTATAATCCCCAGTCCTTCAGGAGGCCAAGGCAGGTAGGATTGCTTGAGCTCAGGAGTTTTAAACCAGCTTGGGCAACATTAGCGAGATCTTGTCTCTACTAAAAATAAAAGTGGAAGGATCACTTGAGCCCGGGAGGTCAAGACCAGCCTAAGCAACATAGTGAGACTCCGTCTCTACACACACCACACACACACACACACACACACACGAACGCACTCTCGTGTGCTCTCTCTCCCTCACCTGTGGTAGTGAGAGTCTGTCATCCTAGCTACTCAGGAGACTGAGGTGGGAGGATCACTTGAGCCTGGGAGATCAAGGCTGCAGTGAGCCACAATCACACCACTGCACTCCAGCCTGAGCAACAGAGTAAGACTTTGTCTCAAAAAATTTAAATTTAAATTTAAAAAAGTAAAGTCATGGCTATTGAAGGCCTTTGTTCATTTCTTCACTAGGTTTTCTTTTTGCTGCTCAGTAAAAGTTCTTTACACATTCTGAATATTAAACCCTTACAGTCATATGATTTGCAAATATTTTCTCCCATTCTGAGTTGTCTTTTCACTCTGATGGTGGCCTTTGTTTTGGCAGGTGGGGCAGGTGCGAGTGCTGGGGGGTTGAGATGGAGTCTCACTCTTTTGCCCAGGTTGGAGTGCAGTGGCGAAATCTCAGCTCACTACAACCTCTGCCTCCCAGGCTCAAGTGATGATTCTCCTGTCTCAGCCTCCTAAGTGGCTGGGACTACAGGCAAACACCAACACACCCATCTAATTTTTGTATTTTTAGTAGAGACAGGGTTTCACCATGTTGGCCAGGCTGGTCTCGAACTCCTGACCTCAAGTGATCCACCTACCTCAGCCTCTCAAAGTGCTGGGATTACAGGTGTGAGCAACCACACCCAGCCGATAGTGACCTCTGATGTACAAAATTTTAAAATTTTTAATGAAGTCCAACTTAATCTTTTTTGCCTGTGCTTTCTACATTGTATTTATGAAATTACTGCCAAATCTAAGGTCATGAAAATTAGCCCCAATGTTTTCTCCTAAGAGTTTTATAATTTTAGCTGTTAACTTTAAGATCTTTGATGCATTTAACTGTTTAATATGGTGTGAGACAGGGGTCCAACGTCATTGTTCCATGTACATATAGAAGGTTTTATTTTTTGCATATAGAGTTTTGTTGGGGATGATGAAAAATTTTTGGGCATAGGTAGTAATGATCAAGATACATTATAAATATATTTAATGCCACTGAATTGTACACTTAAAAATAATTAAAATGATAAACATTAGACCAACTAAGAAGAAAGGCAGTAAGTTCTTCATTCTCATAGGTAAGTGGAAAATAAACCAACAAACCCATCCAACATCAACTCTAATTCTCCTGAATCAAGACAAGTAGAGTAGTTAAGGTTTTCTAACCTGGTGTTCTAACCTTTTCTAACCTTTATGGAGCTCCCTCAGCCCTGATTTTCTCTGCTATAAAATGTTCCAGTAGCAATACTAGAAGAAACCTCATCTGGGTGGACAGAGGAGAAGCAGTATTGGACAGAAAGCAAACTACCTTTCCTACACATATAGGAAAACTGGGAGACCCTGGAGGAACCTGGGGAATGGGACAGAGGAGGCAAGATCAGGAAAAGACGGATGACTGAGAGAATTTCAAGCATACCTCATCCATTTAACAAGAGCTAAAGCTGTGTAGGCAATGACACTTTGAACATGTTATCCCAGAGGAACACAGGAGTTCAACAGAAAAGCAACAGCAAAAACCAAAATCTAGGAAGCAAAAGGAAAACAGCCTGCGTGGCTGGGACATGCTGGGAACCAGGAGTGATTCCCCAACATGGGAGACAGTATTTTTCTGTGGTCCACTTCCACATAGGGATTAGTACAGTCCAGTCCTCAGTAGAGCACCCTGACCCTCTCAAGCCCTAAATCTAATTTAGAGAATGACTGGAAGACTGTGAGAAGGAACTGTTTCAGGGAGGGAACATGTTCTGTGTCCCATGCCATTTTTTAAACCTACGCAGCTATAACAAGACACGATGCAGGATCCCAGCTCTTAACTGTGAGCGGTACAGGGAAGCAGCAGGGCCAATCCTAGCCATTAGGGAAACTTGGGCTGCTGTTTGTAGAGCCAGGGTGTGAGCAGGGGTGGGGGAGGCGGGACAGGGACAGGGTGACTCTTGCCTGAAATGTGGGATGTAGCCACCACCAGTGCTAGAAGCAAGCACCACTCCCAGGATTTGAGCACAATAAATTGCCCTGGAGGCTTAAGTCTTGAGCTGGATGGGGCTGATACGAATCAACCTGGGGATGATTTAGGGACTAGGCCAGAACTGCAGAGGTCTGAATCAACAGCAAGGACAAGGGAAAGGAGCTCTGCCTGGACTGGGGCATGAAAGGAACACAAGTCACTCCTGGGACCAGGCCCAACTTTGCCATGGTGGGATCTTACCACAGTGGCACTCATTCCTCACCCAAGCATTTTGTCAGCAGTCTGAAGATCATTCCATCCTGCCTATCATGGCATAACATCATTGTGGGGGCCTCAGTGCAAGCATTCCAAGTCCAGCACTACCAGGCTTTGCCCTGGCCCCCAACAAACAGTGCAGGAACCGCACGGTTCCACAACCAAATCCACTACCTGAAACACCCTGAAACACCAGAGTACTTCTCCCAGGGGACAGAGGTCAGGGATAACACCCTACCACTACCACCTCAGCTACCTCATACCTTTGAATACCAACTTACTGGCCTGGATCCCATTGCAACCACTGCTAACACAAACATATAGTGCTCAGTCCCCAGAAGAGTATCTCAACAAAACTACTACCACCATAAACTATGCCACGCCCATTGCCCAGGAGCTTGAGAGCCAGCTCATCCACTTGATATACCATTACTACAACCGGCATCTGAGAAAGTCACTCAGAAGCCCAAAAATCAACCTGCCTGGAACTGCCAGCACAGGTTCCAGCACATGCTGTCCCCGGGCACATGGACAGACATACTTAGCCCACCATCACTATCACTGAAACCTAAAGACAGGCCTGTTAGGTATTCCATCCAATCCTCGGCACAACTTCAGCCTCCACCAATAAACCCAAGCTAAGACATCAAGGAAACCACAGATAGCATTAGTACTATTTATAACCAAAGAAATCAGAGACTGGGCATGGTAGCTCATGCCTGTAATCCTAACATTTTGGGAGGCCAAGGAGAGAGGATTGCTTAACAACAGGAGTTCAAGACCAGCTTGGGCAATATAATGAAACCCCCATCTCCACAAGAAAATTTGAAAATTAGCCAGGCATGGTGGCACATGCCTGTAGACCTCAGGAGGCTAAAGTAGAAAGATCGCTTATACCCAGGACTTTGAGGCTGCAGCAAGCTATGAATGTGCCACTGCACCCCAGCCTGGGCAACAGACCTGTCTCAAAAGAAATCATAAAGAGACTTCACTATGGCACACACCCAGAAGCAAAGCCAAAGGGTCCTGCCCAACTAACATTATAGTCACATCTTCAGGAAAAAAATCTCCCCTTACTATGAAAGTGAATTCAAAGGTAAGAAGTGACTGTTACAACACATGCACAAAAATCAATGAAAAGACAGAAAGCATCAGAAAGCAAGGTAATATGACACTGTCAAAAGAGCCCAATGATCCTGTAGCAACAGATCTTAACCAAAATGAAATCCACAAAATCCCAGATAAAATATTCAAAATATTAATTGTAAGGATCAGAGATGTAAGAAAAATCTGAAAACCAATATAAGAAACTCAGAAAATCAATTCAAGATATGAATAAAAAATTTACAAAGGAGAAACCCTAAAAAAAAAATTCTGATCAGGCACGGTACCTTGTACCTATAATCCCAGCAGTTTGAGACGCCAAGGCAGGAGGATCACTTGAGTTGAGGAGTTCGAGACCAGCCTGGACAACATGATGAAACCCTGTCCCTACAAATAATTAGAAACTAGCTGGGTTAGCCGGGCGTGGTGTCGGGTGCCTATAATCCCAGCTACTCAAGAGGCTGAGGCACGAGAACGGCTTGAACCCAGGAGGCAGAGGTTGCAATGAACCAAGATCTTGCCACTGCACTCTAGCCTGGGTGACAGAGTGAGACACTGTCTCAAAAAAGAAAAAAACTAAATAGAGAGCTACCATATAATCCAGCTATTCCACTGCTAAATAGGTACCCCAAAGAAAGGAAATCAGTATATCAAATAGTTATCTGCATTCTCATTATTGCAGCGCTATTCACAATAACCAAGATTTGCAAGTAACCTGAGCGTCCATCAATAAACGAATGAATAAAGAAAAACTGGTGTATATATATATATACAATGGAGTCCTATTCAGCCCTAAAACAAAGTATCAGATCTTGTCATTGCAACAACATGGATAGAACTGTAAGTCATTATGTTAAGTGAAATAATCTAGGCACAGAAAAACAAACTTTACACGTTCTCAATTATTTGTACTATCTAAAACTCAAAACAACTGAATTCACGGAGATAGAGAGTAGTAGAATGATGGTTATGAGAGGCTGGGACAGGTAGTGGGGGCCAGGGGAAGTGGGGATGGCCAATATGTATAAAAGTACAGATAGAATGAATAAGACCTAGCATTTGATAACAGAATGGGGTGACTACAGTCAATAATAATTCATTGTGCATTTTAATATAACTATTAGAGTATAACTAGATTGTAACAGCAAGAAAGGATAAATGCTTGAGGTAATGGATACCACCCTGGTATGGTTATTGAACATTGTATGCCTGTATCAATATTATCTCATGTACCCCATAAATAATCTATGTACTCACAAAAACTTTTTTATTTTAAAAATGCCCACAATGAGGTATCATCCAGCCCGAGTTAGTATTACTATTATTAAAAAGACCAAAAAAAAAAAAAACACAAGTTGGTGAGATTGCAGAGAAAAGGGAGTACTCATACACTGTTGGTGAGAATATCACATGTTCTCACTCACATGTGAATGTTGAAAAATGTGTATACATTGATGTAGAAAATGAGTTGATAGATAACAGAATTGGAAAGATAAGAGATTAGGAGGTGGGAGATCATGAGAAATTACTTAATGAATACCATGTATGTTATTTGGGTGATGGACACTCAAGGCTTGATTTGATGTCTCTGTAACCTATGCATGTTTTAAAAAAGTACACAAGTACCCCCGTAAATTTATATAAATAAAAAAAGATCATCAACAAAACATAAATTCCTTTGAAAATGTTTAGAAATGAAACATAAAAGCCTCTTTTCATAGCCGGGCGCGGTGGCTCAAGCCTGTAATCCCAGCACTTTGCGAGGCCGAGGCGGGTGGATCATGAGGTCAAGAGATCGAGACTATCCTGGTCAAAATGGTGAAACCCCGTCTCTACTAAAAATACAAAAAAAAAAAAAAAAATTAGCTGGGCACGGTGGCGCATGCCTGTAATCCCAGCGACTCAGGAGGCTGGGGCAGGAGAATTGCCTGAACCCGGGAGGCGGAGGTTGCGGTGGGCCGAGATCGCGCCATTGCACTCCAG